>NC_051179.1:202262969-202634695 GCF_013339695.2 Rhipicephalus sanguineus
GCCGGAAAATTCTACATTTTGTTTGATCGGCAGTGTTCTTTCTTTTCTTTTCAGCCTTCCAACTCATGAATATGGATTTACGCATCACAAGAGCACTGCGCAGAGGGTCATAAACCATGTATCAAACACACACTCCACCACGGGGATTTGAACCCAGGTCAACCGTGTGACAAGCAGACACTGTAACCACTACGCCACCGCTCCACCACGATATGGGTGGGCTTACGCGTCTTTTAGTATGCACTTCAGGTATCTTGGACGATTTTATGATCGGTTACAACGCTAAATTTTGCATAAGTGAGATGCGTCGTTCGCGTATATATGCGGTGTATGCGTGTACACGACCTTAAGCGAACCCTCGCGGGCAGTCACAGTCAGTTTGTGTGTGGAATTATGTTTCTCGTCCGACGGCTTGCGCATCCCGCACGGACAGAGGGAACCATGAACGACGCGTTTCCGAGTGCATTTCCATTTGCCGGCATCATACAGCTGCCAAACGTGCCCTGACGTGCAACCAGCCGCCAAAGAAAAGTATTCTGCGATGTTGACGCAGTACAGGCGGTGGAAGTCAGCTGATCTCATCTCCACTCAGCGAAGTACAGTCTCCCACGTCCTTCGCGAGCATCGCGTTGATGTATTGTGTAGAGGTTCATCTCAGGGAATCGGATTAAAACACATAATCGCTTATTCGCGCAACAGATGGGTTGGGTAGTGCAGCGCGTACGGGGCGACGGACCAGCTTTCAGAATGGGCGCGCTCATTTCTCTCCGAGTATAGTATAGACGACAAAGAAACGTTGTTGTTGAGTCGAAGAACAACGAGCCTTCGCAAAAAAAGAATGCAGTCTCCCGAGCTCGAGGCTGACGCCGACGAGCGATGCCGTGGAAATGTTATGTGCGGGAGCACGGCGAGTCTGAGGTTGTTCGTTCTCGTGGTTCGTTCGTTGTGACAGCTGGAAGTGATGCTCCCCTTGGCTTCCATAAACGATGAAACGTAGTGCAGACTGGCGCGGAAAGAGCACGCATGAAATGGCTTGCATCACCCGTTAGATCATTTGTTTCCTGCCAAGCGTCACATCAAAAGAAGCTAGCAATGCTTGAATCGAATGAATGAAGTCACAATATGATCCAGCTTTCAAGGATAAACCATGCTATTTCTTCAAAGTCAGAAGTGGCCTGAAGGATTCAGAAGGATCCTGTGAACAATTATACTGAATAATGCAAAGATTAACTTGAACATTCTATTATTTAATGGGCGCTGTTAACTCTAAATAACAATCCCAAATTAAATATGCACTTGTTTTGCACTTGAAGGTTCATGCACGTTAAGCTCTACAAACATGTCTCATTTGACCGCATATCAGCACCGAAGAGCGATCTGGTGCAGGCCCTGTGTTAGGGAACATTGCAGGTTGAAGGTTGTTTTCGTATTACACCCGTTGTCGACGAGTGAAAGTGATTCTTTCCTTGGCTACGAAATGTGATCTGGGCGACAAGGGCCAGTATTACTTCATTCCACGTGATCCAGTCGAGTTTGCTTTGAGCTTAACGACGCTTTGATGTATAAACTAGCAAAATACTAAAAGTGGCTAAACTCGGGCAGTAATCTTGACTTCTAGGAATCAATATTCGCCTGTCTTAAAATTGCAGTCAGTAGCATCCTGCTGATTCGGATCACGGCACGTGACATGTAAACGTATAATAATAAATAGTACATATAGAAGAACAATTCTTATACTCAATACGTGTCATAATTGCAAGTAACAGCTGCAAATAAAAAGCACGGTTTCACACAATAGCACACCCAGAAATGTTGAGCTTTACGTGTCCCAGTCAACCTCCCTTATGTCCATAACAGGGGCGTAGCCAGAAATTTTTTCGGGGGGAGGAGGGTTTAACCATACTTTATGTAAGTTCGTGCATGTGTTTGTATGCGTGCATGTATATACGCAAGCAAAATTGAAAATTTTTCTGGGGGGGGGGGGGTTGAACCCCAATCACCCGAAAAATCACCCTAGCTACGCCCCTGTTCCATACCGTGTAGCTTTGCGTGCACTTTTATTGAAATATCAACTGTCATGCAACATCCCGAGCTTTGGCTAGTACAGCAGCTAATATAAACTGTGCTTGAGAATTCAAGATTTATTGCCAGTACCAGCACCAGCTCTACACAAAAACATCCTGTAGCAGTTCAAGCGCAAGTGTTGCTGCTTTTTTGAGATTTAGCAGCTCATATAGCGGTGGTTCACAAAAGCATGCAGACATACACATGTCTAATGTGCACCTATTATTCTTTGATACGAAGAACTGCGCGAAATAAATGACACAGGAGACGCACGGCCAAGCGTCTTCCTTGTGCCAGTTTATTTCGCGCAGTTCTTTGTAGTCATGGATTACCAACTTGCCAGCGATCAATTCTATATTATCCTTTACATGCAGCCCCTTCCGTGGCACTTACCACGGCAAACATCTGTCAGACATAAAGGGTATTCGCATATTGTACTAGATTTGTCCTTCACTAAATGTTGAGACCTGAAATGTATTTGTTCTTTTCTGGCACCATTTCAAAACACGGCCTTTCCCTTGCAGTGCTGAGGCATTTCTTTACAATAAGTTAGTCAGGCATTGAGTCCAAATCCATCACTGTGCCAGACTGGTACTTATATATGCATGGGTCCCTTTTTCCATAATCTTCTCTTTTCTGCTCCAAGCCCTTCCCTTTACCCATTACTGTAGAACTGCGGCATTTAGGTGTTTCATCTGGCACCGCTAATTGTGTTACATTTTGTGCCATTTCTTCGAGTACCCATGCAGTATTAAATGCATTAAGTGAATGAAGGACCATATTATGCTGCTGCGCAGCTGCACACTGTTCCAATCGTTAATCCATCTTCTTTTAGCTCCTTCTCTAATTCTATTGATACAAAAATTTTTGGGACCGGGATGAACTGAATTCTCCATATGTCCCGCTTTTGTTGCCAGTTCGTCAGCCAATTCATTTCCGGTAATCCCACTATGTCCTTTAGTGTGGGTGAGAATTATTTCATAATTTATGTTTATTTCTTTAAATAAACATGTTGCTTATCAATAAGGGTTAAAGATTCCAGAGCTGCCAGTAGCTTGTAAAGTGGATCAACTATCTGTGAGGATTTGATATGTTTTGTTTTGTTGTGTGTATTAATAAACCCCAATGCTTTAATGATTGCTAAGACTTCCGCTTCAAAGTTATTCGAGTAGTCCGGTAGCTTGAATTGTTTAGTATCTAGAATCTTGTTATTTGTGACATTCACTACGTACGCTGCCTCCGTAGCATTCTCCGTACTGGAGCCATCTGTGTATATGTTAATATCAGCGTTAGGGAATACATCTTTTTGGTATTGGAAACCTAATTTCTTGGCTGAGTGTGTTTTTCATAGATCTGTCTTTTTTGATATGTCTAATTGTGATTTAAAAATGATATTCTTTTTTTCACATTTAAATTGCTTATCGTTATGTAGAATATTGTAGAGTTATACTTCCTTCTCAATTCTATGTTGGATCGGGGATATGCTAGCCAGGCCATTTAATGCATTATTTGACACTGTTCTGTAGGACTTTGTGATGGTGATGAGCGGAATTCTTTGAATTGCTTTGAGCTTTTTTTAACACGAAAGAGTTTTATGCCGGGGTCCACCAAGACTTTCATGACGTATTACCGTCACGGAAGTACGTCAGCAAAATGAATGCCATCAGGTGGCAAAGAAAAAAAAAACTTATCAGAAAAAGTTCCATTGACGGGAGTCGAACCCATGACCTCTCAGGTCCGCGCGATGATGGCTCGCGGGCTTTTAAACCACTGAGCTACCGCCAAACAAATTACGGAGGCTACATGACGTGCCCTTTCTTTCACACTTTCCTCTCACAGTGCTATTGGATGGATGGATGGATGGATGGATGGATGGATGGATGGATGAGAGCGTTCCCTTTATAACGGCGCGGTGACATCTGTACCACCAGGCTCGAAAAAAAAAAACGCGCCGTTGCTACGAGCGTCCCATTCGGCACGCATATCCAGCTTTCAGGGATACTGGATGATCAGCGCTCCAAGCGGCCACTGCTGGAAGCTCCCCCGTTTTCAATGGGACAGGGTCATTTTTCGGCGATAAAAGATCGTAGAGGCGCAACTTCCAAAGTTCCCAGGAAGGCACGTTCTAGAAGCTGTACTGTACCTCACAAATGCACCACGTTTGCCATCGGGGCGTTACATTTTGTTCCCACGACGAGTGAAGTTTAAACAATGGAATCTATGGAAGCCACCAAAATTCTGCCTTGTTTTTCAGGACAAAAACGGGCCGTCTAAAAAAACTAGAACAAAACCTGTAAAGTTCCCAGAGATCTAAGTAGTATGAAGACGCAGCTTTCATTTGAGCCTGCGAGCATGTCTTGGCGTGAATAAAAACACGTTTAAATTGAGGTTTTCTACAACGCAGTCGTGTCTTTGGCTTGCATCTTTATCGTAGTATCTTGATAAGACCAATTTTATCACCGCTGGCTCGGCTGGCGTTGTGGCCGAATCAGTAAAGCAGTGGCATCATGTGTCGCGCGTGGACGTCGCGTCGAAGCTTCGAATCCGGTCAATAATTTTCTTTTCTTTTTTTTCTTTCTTTTTTTTACAGTATTGCTCCTGTTTGCGTGGGGGTACAGTGGGTTGCGGTGCTAGGCTGGTGACCCGAAGGACACGGGTTTTATCCCGGTCACTGCTCTAGCATTTCGAAGGAGGTCAGAATGCCAGAAGCCGTTGTATTATCCGGAGCCTTCCATCACGGCGTGCCTGATAATGAAGCAGTTGTTTTGTACTGAATCAGAGGGGTGCGAGCTAGCTGGTATAGCGACTTAATGAAAACGGTAAGCGCACGGTAAGACTGGAAGAAGAAGACCGAACAGAACAAGCGCTCTGTGTGTCGTGATCTTTTCCCGCCTTACCGTGCGCTTACCGTTTTATTTATGCCGTTGTTTTGGCACGATTTGATGTTGGTACATTCGTCAAAATGTACTTTGGGCTAGTTGGTTCATAATCGTAGTAGAACAGCGCCGGCGAAAACAACAGACCAGACGAGGAGGACACGTAACACAAGGCGCACTAACAACTGAAAGTTTATTCGGTATTTATTCGGTATTTATTCGGTATTCGGTATTTATTCTGCAGATACCGAATAAACTTTCAGTTGTTAGTGCGCCTTGTGTTACGTGTCCTCGTCTGGTCTGTTGTTTTCGCCGGCGCTGTTCTACTACGATGGTACATTCGACTGGTCGTTTTCGAGTGCTCCAGAGCGCTCTAGGGACGCGCGTCACGTTCAGCTGGTCGAAATCGAGCGCTCTGACTACGTTCGGCTGGTTCTTTCAGAGCACCACGCTGCATCTCTGAGAGCTCTCACTTTGCACTTGGATACTCGGAGTCCGACCAAGATCTGATCACGTGACTCCCGCGTCTCGTGTGTTTGCTACAGAAGAGGCGGTGACGCGTATCCTCTTCCGGCCTCCGATGCTCTCTCGAGTGGCTGCAGGTGCCGCTCGGACTCGCTTTCTCTGGCTCGGATGCTTTAAGTTTCCTCACCAAATCGCGTGAGCACAAAATTTATGATAGCTTTATCGGCCAGGTTAGGCGTCTTTTAGGTGTACAGTGCCGTCCAATCCTAAGGCCTGCACACACGTACGCATTGCAGCGAGTCAGCGAGTGACTTTTTGACGCGGCGTCGCGCCCTCTCCCTATGAAGAGAGAGGGCGCGCAGCTTCGCGTAGCCGCGCACCTCTCTCCCCATAGGAAGAGGGCGCGGCGCCGCATCAAATGGTCACGCGTTGCCACGCGGCAACGCGTACGTGTGTTCAGGCCTTTAGGGTGAACACGGCTGAGCGTGGCCGCGCTCTGCGGAGCGCCAGAGCATATAGGCTTCCCAAGCAACGCTTAGCGGCGCTGCTGGATGGATGCTATGAGCGTCCCTTTATAACGGGGCGGTGACATGTCTGCCACCAGGCTCAAAGAAAAAAAAGAAAAAAAAACCTTCCTTGTTTTATGTTGGCCTAATACCTTATCTCCATTGATTAAATCTATGTTATTATACAAAAAAATATATATATTCACGGTACATCTATCTACCTCTTAAGGTAGAATGACCTTATTTTCCCCATTATTTATTTTTGTACTTTATCTCTACTTTTCTACCAGCAATACTCTAACCGTCTCTCACTTATTTCTATCGCGAACGTGTTCAGCTTTCCATTGTCGTCCTAAAACCTAAGGCTTCCTATAGACTCGTGCCCACAGTATACCTAGGTCAATATCGCCACATTCAATCAGTGCATGTTCAATCGTTTCCTTAGTTCCCCGCAGCATGTGCATTGTTCTTCATTACTGAATCTCGCTTTATAACTACGCGTTCTAAGGCAGCCCGACCTTGCTTCAAACAGTAAAGCGCTTCCCTTTGAATAATAATAAAACCTTTCCCTCCTTATTTCGTTTTTTCTCTTTCGGTAGTTACTCAGAGCCGGCTTCTTTTCCATCGCTGCCATCCAATAAGTCCTCTCCGCCTCTCTGACCTTCCGCTTAATGCTCCTTGTTGCCATATCGCCCGCACTGCTAGCCGTATATTTACTGGTGAGCCTCCTAGTTCTTTTTCTCCACTGCGTGTCAACGCTTTTTCTATACAAATACCTGAAAACCTTCTCTGCCCATCTACTCGTCTTCATTTTCCTCAGCCCTCTCCGAATCTAATTTTCCTCTGAGCTTCCCTCACTTCAAAGCCTGTCCATCCATGTCACCCTTTACAGCCTCATTTGTCGTCTTTCCCGTGAGCGCCCAACGCGAGGCGGCCCACCGTCCTTGATTTACATTCATTCCTGATTGTACCTCTGACTTCATGCACAACACTGAGTTACCAAATTGTAAACCCCGGGACCACCACACCCTTCCCACAGCCCTCGAAGCAACCTCGTACCTATTGTATCCCCAATAAAGCTCGTGTTCATAAATTGCAGCATTCCTCTTTCCCTTTGCTACCGATGCTTTCTCTTGTACCTCCATATATCTGTCCCCCTCATTTACCCATACTCCGAGGTACTTGTACTCGCTTATCCTCGATATTTTTGGCTCTTGGCTCTGTATTAAGACCGCATGGTCTTCGTGATCATTAGTACCATCAATCCACAGTTTTCAGCACTAAATCCTAGTCCTAGAGCCTCACATTCCCTTCCGCATATATCTGCCAGTCGCTGTATATGATCTTGACTGTCCGCAAATAAGACAATATCATAAGCACAAAATAAACCTGGAAGCTTCTGCTCAACCATCGTGCCGACCTGTTGTGTGACAAATTAAATCCAATGTTGCTACCTTCTAGCGCTTTTTCCATCCTCACCATGTACAGCATGAATAACAGCGGGGACAAAGGACATCCCTGTCTAAGCCCCTTGCTAATGTCAACGCTGTCCTTGCTACTTATTCCTTCCCATTCTATACAACTGTATTTTCTCGGTATAGTTCCCTTAAAAGCTGTATACAGTCGTCACCTATGCCCACCTCTTTCAATATATCCCACAAAATTTCCTGATTAACGTTGTCACACGCCCCTGTGGTATCTAGATAAGCTACGTATAAGGGCCTGTTTTCTATTTTCGATATTTCTATACACTGGGTAAGAACAAACAGATTATCGTCTAACCGCCTGTCGATTCGAAATCCATTCTGAAGTTCTCCCAAATTATCATTTTGTTCTACCCACGCTTCTATTTTTAATTTTACTGCCTGCATCGCCAACCTGTATAGCACCGATGTAATGGTTAGCGGTCTATACGAGCGAATGTTATCCTTTTCTCTCCTGCCTTTGTAGATTAAGTTCATTCTACTTTTTCGCCAACTGTCTGGTATTTCCCTCTCCTGTAAGCACTTTTCTACGGCTTTCAGCAGTGCTTCTTTAGTTTTCTGTCCGAGTTCGTTAATGAGGCTGACGGGAACCCCATCTAAGCCCGGAAGAGTGCGCTTAGGAATTTTTCCTTCGGCCTTCTTCGAATTGGAATTCTCTAGTACTACATCTTCGTCGGTTGCACTCCTTGGCGTACTTTTACTCACCGGGGGAATCCCCTGGGCGACCTTTTTAAACGAATCGGCTGTTATCTTTCGGATGTAACCTAGCGCTTAATTCATACCCTTCCAATTGATTTCCTCCTTCATCTACCATATGTTGTTGCATTGTGACAGACTTCCTACCCAGCGCTTTTAGGTGGCTCCAAAATATCCTAGGCGCGGCCTTCTTCTTTTCGCGAATCTCTGTCATCCAGCGTTCACTTTCACCACTAATTTTGGCCTCGGCTAATTTCTGCAAAATGGATTTTTGCTCTAAATATATTTCCTATATTTGGTTGACTTCGTCCTGTGGCCGCTTCTCCTTTTTTGCCTGTCTGTGCTCCCGTGATGCCTCACGTCGCTTCTCGATCGCCTCCTGGATTTCTTTGTTCCACCAACTTTTTGGCTTTCTCTTTCCTTTGCAACAAATAGTTTTCTTCTCTTTTGCCATTTCTTTCGTGATTACATGTAGCAGCTCACTATACTTCCAGTCTTTGCCTGGTAGTTCGTCTACTTTTTCCTCGACTCTTGCGGCTATATTTGTTATTTGTTTGTCATTTAGATAATGCCAAGCTTTGAGTCTATGTTCTTATTTTCAGTTTTATATCCCATGTGTAATATTATGCGTTTATGATCACTACCCAAGCTGTTAATGACTTCCTCGTCTATTCTCATCTCTCTAACTTTGTCATATATTCCTTCTGTCATGAGACAATATTCAATGCTCGATTGCCTGCTTCCGACTTCCCACGTCATCTGCCTCTCACACTTAGGCCCCACGTTAACTATCTCAAGACTATGTTTTCCCCTGTTTCCCCCTTTTGCGTCTACCACTGTGGGGGTCGATGCCCCGCTGTTCCCGCTGTCGCTTGCTTCCTTGTTCACCATGACTACCTTTGCTAACCCCTCCTCGGCTGACTTAAGCCTTTCCCCCATGGCCATCGTTTTTTCCCGCTCTGTCGCCAAGGCATTCTCCAGCTCGGCGATTCTTACCATGAGCTCATTCTGGGCAGCCATCATTATTTCCATTTTCGCCTCTAACTCGCATTGAAAGAATACAGTTTCACACGTAAATTGCGTGCCTTGGTGTTGTCTGCACTGTTGTGGCAGCCCACGACACAGGAATACTTCCGACCTCACGTCCACTTCCGTGAGGTCGCTTCTGCCATCGCGGAAAAGCGCAGCTTCGCGCAGAAAGCCTCTCGGTTCAGGCAGTGCCATCTCTGGCAGAAAAAGAGAAAGTGTGGTGTAAGCAGTGAGCGTTTTGCCTTCTCTTCACCGCGTTGCCTTGCGGCTCGCTTCTGTGCACGTGCAGAGCTCTCGCGGTGCCTCACAATGTACCGCCTGCAGTGCGGGTTCAAAAAGATCTCACAGCTGGACAAGCACTTCCGAAAAGCGAACTTGATAAAAGGAGAAAGGCTCGTCAATCACGTTAACGGTGAAGAGCAGACGATCGACGACAACGACGCCCGACTCAAAGCGAAATGCATTTCCGAAGTCGCAAGTACACCGTCTAGGACGTATACCTCGAGGTAAGTCTGATTCTAAAAAGAGACAGGGCGTGCAAACATGGACACAAGAAAGAGATCAGAACACCACAAACACCGACTAACAACTGAAGAGACGCACAACGGCTGAAAAGAAAGAAGGCACGAAAACTTATCTGCGCATGCCCATGCAACCGGCGAAGCTATCAATCCGGCACGCGTGGCGGTCTACGTGGAAGATAACTGTTAAGGCATTTGATTTCATCTTTATGCAAGTTAATCGACGGTTGGCTCACGCATGCGCTACCACTATTCTCGATATGCCATGCTTCAATCATCAGGCGCGTTTCTTCATTTCTATGCCGGTACAACACTGCGCATTCATCGAATTTTGGCGTGCACTTACAATCTCGACAATGTAAAGATAGATTAGAAGGTGAGCCTCCTGTTAGCGATCTCTTATGTTCCAACAATCTCTGGTTAATGCATCGGCTCGTCTGTAGTACGTAGAAGCGGCCGCAGCTGAAAGGGACCTTATACACCACACTCGTACGGCAATCAGTGAATTTGTTGGTGCGTTTTACGAAACAATTATCGGTCCGCTTCTTGTCTTTTACTCGCTCATTCTTCCTCTGCACAGCGGCACAAATCTTACCTAGCTTATTGGCAGCCGTGAAAACAACATTAACGCCGTATCTACTTCCTACTTTCTTTAGCCTGTGAGATATGCAATGAATGTACGGAATACCTACGACACGTTTCTTCCTATCGCTTTCTGCAACCATGCTCGGACTTAACACAATAGACTTCTTTAAACGTTCAGCGACCGTGGCCACTGCATCACGAGGATACCCTACATATAAAAGACGCGTAACCTGTGCGCTAAAGCTATCACTCATTTTGTGCTCACACGACTTGGTAAGGGCTGACTTAAGTCTCCTTCTGTCATGTTAAAGATTAATAATGGTCCACATGCACTCCGAAATGAAGCCGTACACGCTATAGATGTTCTGCGGTGTGGAGTACGAATCATATGATTGTTGTTTTGATATGGCATGCTTAACAGCACCAGCCGTGTACTTTCGTGAACAAACGTTTGCGGCGTGCGAAAAAAAGAAATTACACGGCCATGGCCCTGTTTCCTGAGACGGTTAGAGTCAAGTCCTCCGTGCGGCTGGAGAATCACCCGCCGATTAAGACGCGAGGCGGCTAGCTGAGCTTTAACCACTGTGAAGCAAGATGAACTGCTCGCCTCGTTTTTTCGGCTCTCGTGTCATGCTTGCAGTCTCTTTTTATGATATCGACTTGACAGGCGTACAAAACCTGCTGCGCAAACGCGGCTACAAAATCGCACAAAGTCGGAAGGTGACAGAAGGTTACTTCAAGGTTGCAATTGCAAAGCATGTATTAAGTGCCAGTTGTATTTAGCGGCTCAAATATATATCACACTAATAAAGTGACAAAAACAAAGTAAACCTGCAGAACGATGTCAAAGCTTGCTGACAATGCACGGACGTCCGTTCCGGCGTGATAAAGCAGCCTTCCCGACGCGTGAATTGCAGGCGCCGAACTTCTGACAATGTGCCGAGTTCAGTTGAATTCAACCAACCGCGCAACGCTAATGGTATAGCGCGAGTGTGAACGTTCAACAACGACGGGTAGGTCTCACGAACACGTGGAATCAAAACACAAAGTTGCTTCACCTACAACCGTAACTGGACTTTCACAATGCGAGAAGACTGCGTGTAATCATTACTGTAGTCGCTGCGTGCATGCGCCGCGTTGCGTACCGATTCACGTAGTCGAAACGAACCAAAGCGATGAACTCAGACAACCAAAATAGAAGGCGAGACAGCGCTGTCAGCTATCCACGCTTGCAGCCTTTATTTCTCGTGCGACACGACCGGGAAACAATAGAGTTTCACACGTAAATTGTTGTCTGCACTGTTGTGGCAGCCCACGACACAGGAATACTTCCGACCTCACGTCCACCTCCGTGAGGTCGCTTCTGCCATCGCGGAAAAGCGCCGCTTCGCACAGCAAGCCTCTAGGTTCAACGCGCCGAGCTGACGCCCCCCCCCCCCCACCCCCCCGTTACCCGCATCGACAGAAGAACGCGTGCGCACGGGCGCTACGGCTACCGTGAAAGGGGCTGAGTCGGCCGCGCATAAGCTCCAGAGCTTTCCGACAGAGCCGCAGCGCAGCCACCGCGGCGCTGTCGTCGCGCCGCAAACTTGAGCTTGGGTTCCCTATTCGCCGCGAGATCGGGCTACAGGTGGCAGCACCGTCCCGCGCTAGTGTGGATAGGCGGTTGGCGGCGCGTATACAAACCCACGCAACAGCGCTTCGTTGTGAGCGATTTGACCCGATTTCCGGCAGACAAAATGCTTTGACTGCAGCTTTCTGGTAATTGTGCGCTCTTCATTTCCGAATTAACGCATGAAGCGCGCCGAACGTTACTATTACTTCTGAGAGAAGCGCATTCTGCCGACGAACGGGTTGCTCGCCTTCGGCAACATTCGGCGTTTTCGCAATGGATGACATTTTCTTGTTGTTTAGCTTGTGTTTCACTTACTACGCACTGCTGTAGTGCGACTGAATTAAGTATTTACTTCTTGTTCATCTGGATAACCCCCAACAAAAAGAAAGCCCGTATTCCTGCACGAATGAGTTCAAATAGCACTATGTGCACTGCGTGCTCGAATATTCATCCGAATTTCTTATTCAGTCCTCCATGAAATGTAGGACAGTTGATAGGTTTACTGAAGAAAGCTACGTGGCTGACAGCGCTTTAACGCTACTGGGACACGCACACGCTTGTTTTTATTCCAGTAACAGTACACAAAGGTAACTGTACAGCAAGGAACTTTCTTCAATTGATGACTTGCACGACAGTAATGGTACAAATGCCCGGTTATTTCGCGGGACCAAAGTACGTTTTTTCTTGCGAATAATGTCCGCTGCCTTCCGTCATTCTACTATAACAACGCAACTCAAACGTGAAGATAATGCAAAGAAAAAAAGATGTGGCTTCGCGTGAAATTACTACGACATAATTGTAAATTACGACGCTTGGGTTAATTTTGACCATCAGGGCTCTTTAACGCGTACCTTAATCTAAGTACACGGGTGTCCTTGTATACATTTCACCAAAAGTTATAATTGCGCAAGGAAACTCAGTTTTGCGATTTCCGTGTCATTCCATTATCTGTTCTGTTTAGGGGATAATTTAAGTACCAAAGTGTCAGACGTAACTTGAAAGAAATATTTCTCTTTAGTGGGACCAGGACCGTACACAACTAAAGATCGTCGCGTAACCTATGCACGACAGTCCCGAAGTTACACACATAACCACAACGCGCAAGTGCATGAGAGCTTATTTTTTTTACCACCGAGCCTCTAAAAGGCTATATTCGCATGAGATGTAATACTTCTCATCTTTAGGACAACGCCAAGTGCACTTTGCAATGCGCTTGAGCCACAGAGCGGCACTACACTCATATGACTCTCGTGAACGGAGGGTACGACGACCACACACAGCACTCTCGACAAGTGTACTCACTGATCTTATAACAGTACATATACAGCCGATCAAGGCCAAATGCTTCTTTACATCGTGTTAGGCATACGTACGAGCGCTTAAGGCTGCACTAAAGCAACGGATTAAACCGCCTTTTGAGGACCTGCATGACGTACGCGCACATGCAAACACAACGTTTCTAGCAGACGACGCATGGAGCAATCCACACTAGGCGCGGTTCAGCCAGAAGCCGCCAGGCGGCGACTCCGCTCGATATCGCGGCCAATTGGCTGCGAGATTGCCACCTGGCGATCAGTCGCCACCTGGCGCCACCTGGCACTCAGTCGCCACCTGGCGGCTCCTGATTGAACCGCGCCTAGTGTGGATTGCTCCATGCGTCGTCTGCTAGCCACGTTGTGTTTGCATGTGCGCGTACGTCATGCAGGACCTCAAAAGGCGGTTTGTTCCGTGCGTTTGTGCAACTTTCACCGCTCGTACGTAAGCCAAACACGATGTAAAGCAGCATTTGGCCTTGATCGGCTGTATATGTACTGTAATAAGATCAGTCAGTGCACTTGTCGCCCCGCCGCGGTAGTCTAGTGGTTATGGCGCTCGGCTGCTGACCCGAAGGTCGCGGGATCGAATCCCGGCCACGGCGGCTACATTTTCGATGGAGGCGAAAATGTTTGAGGCCCGTGTACTTAGATTTAGGTGCGCTTAAAGAACCCCAGGTGGTCGAAATTTCCGGAGTCCTCCACTACGGCGTCTCTCATAATCATATCGTGGTTTTGGGACGTTAAACCCCAGATATTATTATTATTATTATTATTATTATTATTATTATTATTATTATTATTATTATTAGTGAACTTGTCGGGAGTGCTGTGTGTGGATGTCGTACCCTCCGTTCACGAGAGTCATATATCAGTGTAGGTGCTGCTCTGTGGTTCAAGCGTATTGCAAAGTGCACTTCGCGTTGTCCTAAAGCATTAAATCTCATGTGAATATAGCCTTTTATCGACTCGGTGGTAAAAAGAAGGCTCTCATGCACTTGCGCGTTGTGGTTAGATGTATAACTACGGGACTGTCATTTATAGGTTACGCGACGAGCTTGAGTTGTGTATAGTCCTGGTCCCACTACACAGAAATATTTTTCTCAAGTCACGTCCGACACTTCGGTACTTAAATTGTCCCCTAAAAAGAACAGAAAATAGAATGACACGGAAATCGTAAAACTGAGTTGCCTTGCGCAATTTTAACTTGTGGCGAAATTTATACAAAATACCCGTGTACTTAGATTGAAGAGCACTGATGGTCAAAATTAACATAAACGGCGTACTTTACATTTATGTCGTAGTAATTTGACGCGAAGCCACATCTTTTTTTCTTTACATTAACTTGAGCGTTTGCGTTGCGTTGTTATAGTGGATTGACGGAAGGCAGCGGACATTATTCGCGTGAAAAAACGTACTTTGGTCCTGTGAAATAACCGGGCCTTTGTTACATTACTGTCGTGCAGGTAATCAATCGAAGAAAGTTCCGTGCTGTACAGTTACCTTTGTGTACTGTTACTGGAATAAAAACAAGCGTGTGCGTGTTAAACGCTTCTGTAGCGCTAAAGCGCTCTCAGCCACATAGCTTTCCTCAGTAAACCTATCAACTGCCCTACATTGGAGAACTGAATAAGAAATGCGGATGCATATTTGAACACGCAGTGTACAAAGTGCTATTTGAACTCATCGTGCAGGAATGCGGGCTTTCTTTTTGTTGCGGGGTATTCAAGTCAGCAAGAAGTAAATACTTAATTCAGTCGCTCTACAACAGTGCGTAGTGGATAGAACACAAGTTGAACATGTACAAATAAAACAAGAAAACGTGATCCATTGCGAAAACGCCGACTGTTGCAGAAGGCGAGCAACCCATCCGTTGGCAGAATGCGCTTCTCTCACAAGTAATTGTAACGTTCGGCGCGCTTCGTGCATTAATTCGGGAATGAAGAGCGCACATATTACCAGAAAGCTGCAGTCAACGCAATTTGTTTCCGGAAATCGGCTCAAATCGCTCACAACGAAGCGCTGTTGTGTGCGTTTGTATACGCGCCGACAAGCGCCTATCCACACTAGTGCGGCGACGGTGCTGCCACCTCTAGCCCGATCTCGCGGCCAATAGCGCGGCCGCGCATCTAAACGAAACGGCGTAGGCGCACGGAAACGCGCTGCTCTTGCTGTACTACAGCGAATCAATCGCGGGCGTGCCAGCACCGGCCATCACTGCAGAAGACGATGCGACGTAGTCGCTCCTGTGGGTTCTTGTGCGCCTGCGCCACTGCGCTTTGATGCGTGGCCGCGCTGGATGCACTAGCGCACCGCAGAGCGCGGCCACGCTGAGCCATGTTCACCCTAAAGATTGGACGGCTGTCACGGTGTGTAAGACGCCTGGCACGGCTGGCTTGAGCACGCGCAATAGACACACGAAGGCGACAAGGTGTGACATAAACACACACTTCATTACACTCCACGAGACAATTACACACACACAGAGAATAATATAAATAGATAGAAATAACTATGTCCCCAAAACACAATAATTAACTTGTCCTAGCACGTCCGCGTTCTATACGCGTCCCTAACTCCTTCTGAACAGCTAACGTTTATAGGACGTACACCGTTGTCCGCTTACGAGGATCGGTCGCGCTGTCACCAGATCGTCGCTCACCACGTCCGTCGGTCCCGTCGTCTCTGCTGGTGTAGAAGGGCGTCTCTCCGCAAATGATGAGGTCCTCGTACGTCGTCTCTTTCGTTGGCAGACTGAGATCAGTGCCGGCAGGCGCTCCTGGCACATCTCAGCTCATTCGGCCCGTGCACCGTTGGCATGGCTGACGGGTGGCCGCAAGCCCGGGCTCGTTCAAGGTCGGCGGCGTAAGCGCTGACCTGTCCCGGCAGCTCACTGCACAGCCGGCCAGCTGGACGACCGGATCGTGAAGACAGCTGCTCGCCGAGGCTAGTACTCAGGCGGGCTCCACGCTCCACAGGACTGAGGGAAGACCCAGACTGCGCGGACCCTCGGCTATCTTCACCGTCGCCTTGACCGCTGTTCTCCTCTGCGCGCGCCCTCCAAGATGGCGTCCCTCGCGTGCACCTCCCGCTTCTTTTTCCTTTTCCACTTGTCTTTATTCGTATTCGATTGATTTCTTCTTCGGCCTTCCTCGTCTTTTTCGACGTCTCTTATCATCCCTGACAAGATGGCCCCCACTTTTTCGAGTTTTTGCTTGCCAAAAACTTCACTCCTAACTGGCACCACACCTCACTGCACCACACCTCACTTCGTTGCCCGTAACCGACGCTTCACTTTGTCATCACCGCACTTCACCACTACGCACGCCACATGTCGTCGTGTATTCCGCACTATCACCACACTTCACCATCACACACATCACAGCTCGTTGAGTACCTTTGAGTCACACCAGACCAATATAAGGAAAATAAAAAAAAATCACGCACACATCAAAGCATCCCTACAGTCAAAAGGTAGTATTGGCTGCATCAATGATCACTGGTTGCTTATTACATCGCCCTACTCAAACAATCAACCCCCACATTGTCTCTACCCTTGAGGTACTGCACAGAAACGTTATACTCTTGGAGTGCTAAGCTCCAGCGCATGACTTTAGCGTTATGTTTTAACCGGTTTATATATTTCAGTGGCTGATGATGAATTTGTACCCCAAACTGAGTTCTATACAAATAAATATGAAACCGTTTTACGTCCCATATTAAGAAATAACATTCCTTTTCCACTGTAGCATAGTTTCTTTCCGGTGTGGTTCTGTGACACGTGTCACACGATCGGACAAAGCGTTTAATGTCGCTTTGCATGCATGGCCAGAAGAATTCTTCTGTTACTCGAGTGGTCGTCTCCCTCACTCCTTGGTGACCAGCCGTAATAGAGTCGTGAGCCCGGTTGAGTACGGCCCTCCGAAGATCTGCTGGCACTACTAGCTGTCGTTTTTCTTCTCCATCGCGTGTCTTTACCAATCGATACAGCAATTCTCCCACCTTCGCGAATTTATGCATGGTTCTGCTCTTCTTACAGTGAATCCACTTCCCTTGAAGTTCAAGCGAACGTCGCAACGTGCTGTCCGCTTCTTGTTTTTCTCTCATTTCAGTTGCGGTTATGTTCAATATTGACTCCATGGCATTCTTTTTATTCTCCATTTCCTTCTTGTTCCTTGCCGGTTTTACAGCTGAACATACGTTAGCTTCCCGTGTGGCTGTTTTCCGGCCTCTTTTGCCGTCCTCATCGCTGCCTTCAGTCGCTCCCTGCTTCATGCCGTTTACCATTTCTGTAGTGGGGATGCTCCACAAGGGATCTGGATCGTCCACGCCTCTAACACCAGGTACATTCCCTATAATTACGTCATACAGTGGATTCTGTACACATCCAGCTTCTACCCATCCACAGTAAAAAGGTGTCAACAGCAAGACTCGTGCTATAGGCATCCGCCGTACAGTTCCATCCGCCAATCGCACTGTCTTTTCTGTTCCGAAGATTTGCGATTCTGGCACCAAGGACTGTCTTATTAGCACCGTATTTGACCCCGTGTCCCGGAGAACAGACACTTCTCGTCCCTGTAGTGTTCCAGTTACCACTGGCATTGACGTCTCCGTGCCCTCCGACCTTGAGCACACCGTAACCGCACTATTCTTGTCCTTATCCTCCTTGTCCGCCACCTTCATATGGTCGTCTTTCCCAGGGTTGTCATCCATAACCCCGCACGCCGTCGTCTTGTCTGGCCTTGCTCTGCACGTTTCCCCTGTGTGTCCTCGGCGTCCACACCTGTCGCACTGCAATGACGAACCACGTGGACGGCCCAGCTGACAACTTGCAGCTCTGTGTCCGGCCTTGCCACACAGAAAACATTTTCCGGAACTTCTCGTCTGTTCTTTCTCCTCTGTCCCCCTCTCTTCTTTCCTTTTTCCTAGGTTCTTCTGTCCTTCCGCTTCCAAATACCGGTCCGCGTGTTCTGCCAGCTCTGCCACCGTCTTCAGGTTGCGCTGCTTAAGGAAGACAGTGACTCCCGCATGACACGATGCCAAAAATTGCTCCGCGATCATATTATCCCTCAGATCTTCAAATGTCGTTCGTATTTTTCCCATCTCCAGCCAGCGATCGAAATAGTTGGAGATGCGCGCGGCAAACTGCTGACCAGTCTCATTTTCCTGGGGCTTGGAAGTTCTGAACTTCTCCCTGAAACCTTCCGCAGTTAGTCGGAAGCGTTGCAACAAGGCGACCTTCAACTTGTCGTAGTCAAGCGCGTCAGCTGCTGGCATCCGGCTGAAAACCGCCAACGCTTCTCCCACAAGACACATACTGAGCCCCGTTGCCCAATCGCTCTTTTGCCACCCTTGTGCAGTTGCGATCCTTTCGAAGCGCTGAATGTATGCGTCTAAATCATCCCGCCTTTCATCAAACGGCGCGATAAACTTTTGGGAACACACTTTGTCTACCCTCTGGGGTGCAGTATATGATACCGCTCCTGCCCTTTCCCCACTGTTCAATGCACGCAATTGCAATTTCTTTTCAGTTAATTCTTTCTCTACCATCAGGATTCTGTATGCGCGCTCATCCGCTGCTTTAGAAATCTCTTCCTGTTCCTTCGCGGCTTCTCGCGCTTCCGCCCGCTCCTCTCTCAATCTTTTCTTTTCCTCGTCGTATAACTGCATAATAGCCTCTGCTGATAAACCCGCGGCATGTCCAGCCGACATCAACCGTTCGAGGTCCATCCCGCGGCTCAAGACACTCCAAGGCACGTGACAGATTTAAAGGAATCCTGGCAGGCTCGCCAATGTTGTCACGATGTGTAAGACGCCTGGCACGGCTGGCTTGAGCATGCGCAATAGACACACGAAGGCGACAAGGTGTGACATAAACACACACTTCATTACACTCCACGAGACAATTACACACACACACAGAATAATATAAATAGATAGAAATAACTATGTCCCCAAAACACAATAATTAACTTGTCCTAGCACGTCCGCGTTCTATACGCGTCCCTAACTCCTTCTGAACAGCTAACGTTTATAGGACGCACACCGTTGTCCGCTTACGAGGATCGATCGCGCTGTCACCAGATCGTCGCTCACCACGTCCGTCGGTCCCGTCGTCTCTGCTGGTGTAGAAGGGCGTCTCTCCGCAAATGATGAGGTCCTCGTACGTCGTCTCTTTCGTTGGCAGACTGAGATCAGTGCCGGCAGGCGCTCCTGGCACATCTCAGCTCATTCGGCCCGTGCACCGTTGGCATGGCTGACGGGTGGCCGCAAGCCCGGGCTCGTTCAAGGTCGGCGGCGTAAGCGCTGACCTGTCCCGGCAGCTCACTGCACAGCCGGCCAGCTGGACGACCGGATCGTGAAGACAGCTGCTCGCCGAGGCTAGTACTCAGGCGGGCTCCACGCTCCACAGGACTGGGGCAAGACCCAGACTGCGCGGACCCTCGGCTATCTTCACCGTCGCCTTGACCGCTGTTCTCCTCTGCGCGCGCCCTCCAAGATGGCGTCCCTCGCGTGCACCTCCCGCTTCTTTTTCCTTTTCCACTTGTCTTTATTCGTATTCGATTGATTTCTTCTTCGGCCTTCCTCTTCTTTTTCGACTTCTCTTGTCATCCCTGACAACGGCACTGTACGTTATCATCACGATGCAGTAGCTACGGCCGCGGAATGTTTAAAGAAGTCCGTTATGTTACGTCCGACCATGGTTGCCGAAAGCGATAGAAAGAAATGTGTCGTAGGTATTCCGTATATTCATTGCGTATCTGATAGGCTAACGAAAGTAGGAAATAGATGCGGCGTTAACGTTGTTTTTACGGCAGCCAATAAGCTAAGTAAGATATAATCGCCGCTATGCAGAGAAAGAATGAGCGAGTGAAAGGCAAGGAATGACCGATATTAGAGGCGGAGCTCCTCAGGGGCCGAGCCTTGTCGTTGTCCGCGTCCGACACCGTCCACGAAACCAAAACCGACAAAAAACAGAAACATTTGTGAACCGCAACCGACAAAAAGAAACATCTGTGAAAAGGAATACTTGACGGGGCGCTGAAGTGAAAAAGACATCTGTAAAAAATTCATGGCAAAGCGCTGCAGTGAAAAAGAAAACATCTGTGAAAAAAATACACGATAAGGCGCTGCAGTGAAAATGGGTATATATAGGCGCGTTCGAGACCACACATACTCTTTCTGCCATGGTCCGTGAACGCGCGCTCGCCCGCAAAAGGCAACGTCGACGCATACAGCGAGCTACAACCAGGGGGATGTGCATAGACCTTGTCTTTGCCAACTTCAGGCGAGATCCGATTCAAGAACCATTGGCTCTGCATTTCATGAACCACAAAGCAGTAATGAAGGGAAGATCAAATCAGCAACTCAACACGACATAGCATTTATGACCAATAAACTTTTTACATCTGTATATACGCGTTGTTACTTATTTACATGCGCGAGTGGGCACGGGAGATTCAGGGTTACCGAACGATCCCCAGTGCTTCGCGCACTCATCATCATTCACTTCGTGGATATGCGTGGATTTTTTTTCTTCTTTTTGTTCAGTGAAACACGCGGACAAATTCACTGATTGCCGTACAGGTGTGGTGTATAGACTATTTGACGGATGGGTTCGGTGCCGGCATATTGGGCTGTTACGCTTGCGCTGTGGTATCCTCAACAAGTAAACGAACTGTACTGCGGCTGACGTACACACATGATAACGGTTGGGTTGGTGCGTTCGACGTTTCTTGCCGCACCGTTCTACGTTTCTTGCTGATGACCACATTTCTGACGACCTACGAATGTGATCGCCGCTGTATCGGTGCACAGCGCGCATTGCTAGTATACTTCGACTACTGATTACCTGGGCACAAATTCGCCCAATAAAGAATTTTCACATGTACCACCTTGTGTTTTGCGTACTTCACCATCACGACTAGGTGACAATATTTCGGCAGTTCTTTATAATAAGGATCATACGATTGAACATATCGGTCGGGTGGAACATTTCTTCTTTAGTGTGGTTTATCAATTCTTTAGATAGGCTCCGACTGTATGAACTTGTTGTACCAGCGATGCTTTCAGGTGCCTCCAACTAACAAATCATTAGGGATGGTTTGATTACTTTGCCAAAGCATGTTAGCGCATGTGCTGCGGTCAGCGCGTGACCGAATTTTCTACCTGCAGTAATGGGCATAATGCAAGCGAACAGACAGGAAAGGACATGAAGTGCGCATGCTACTCGCCTTTATCGATAGCCAGGTCCCACGGACATGTTTTTCACGAAGCAGCTGTCATCATTGAACGTCGCCGCACGTTCTCGTAGAAGACACGCGATAATATTGACAGTAAAAGGCACCTTAAAAAATCTTTGACCTATTAAAAGTCTACATTATTGTGAGATGGTATGTATTGGTGCACATTTATAAAGGACTCAGTGAAGCGACAAATACTAAACCTATTTTACAGGTGCTTTAACGCGGTGCTAACATGGGCGACAAGCTATCCCCACAACTGTCAGCCTCCGCGGCGAAGGAACGCAAAGGCGCCGCTAAAAACCATGCATTAATACAGAACAAACCTCTCGCAAAACAAAACAATGAAAACATGTATTGGCCTTCGGCGACGAATCTGTCCATAAACTCGGTTTAGCGAGAGCAGATGTACCTAGCCAAGAACGTTCGGGTAGGAAAAGGGAAGAGAAATCCAGGAAATAAAATCCGGTTAATTGTCCGCCACGTTGGTATTGTGGTTACGGTGCTCCGTTGCTGACCCGAAAATTACGGTTTTGATTTTGGCCGCGGCGGTCGCATTTTGCTGGAGGTGAAATCATAGATGCCCGTGCAGGCTCGTAGCCATGGAATATTTTTTGGGGAGCGGGAGGGCCCACTTGCTGAAGGCCTTGAAAAACACCCATTTTTTCTCACAACCATTAGAATTCCAGGAAGGGGGGGGGGGTCAGCCCCCTTCCTTTCCCACTGCCTACTTTTCTGGACCCCTTGTGTTGAGCTGTGGGAGGGCACGTTAAAGAACACCAGACGGTCGAAATTTGCGTCGCCCTCCTCTACGGCGTGCGTGTAATTGTATCGTGGTTTTGGCGCGCTAAATGCCACGTAATAGTATTTTAGTTTATTAAACAAATCACAAAATTTAGGTAGTGTTTCTTATTTCGTTGCGCACTTCGTTGGACGGAGCCGGTGAGCAGCAGATCCGTACACTCTAAGACAAAACAGTGTGTTCGACTCTTGTCGGGGAGTTCTGACTTGCCACGTATGTGACTCTCTTTAAAGTGGCAGGGTGACTCTCTTGTGGGTCACGCGACTCTCCAAAGAGTGTATGATGACCTCCAGAGAAAGTTGACGTGACCCTTTAAAAGACGGCCATATACGTGGCAAGCCAAAATGGTCAAAAGACATTTTTTTCTTAGAGTGTAGCGGTAGCACACGCGCGTGATCATTTGTGATATGAGCCGATTTGTGTGTGCCGCGGGCCAACACCTCATAAATTCATTACGTTTCACTTGGAGTCATATATTACGCAACAGCGTGTTAGGTGACGGAAGCGAATCTCGGAGGCGGCGTGAGCATTTCGATGGCGTGAGCATTTCGATTTCAAGGCGCACCGGATACCCAGAAGTACCAGTGGCAGACGTTGAACCCATTGCGATGGCGTGCCATGGGCAATCAGTGCTGCCTTGAGCTGTCGATGGAAGCGCTCCACGAGGCCATTGGTCTGGGGGTGGTAGGCAGTCGTGCGAAGACGATGCGTGCCAAGCAAGCGTAGGAGTTCGTGAAAGAGGGCAGACTCGAATTGCTGTCCTCTGTTAGTCACGATCTTGGTAGGGCATCCGAAGCGGGCAACCTATGTTGTGACGAATGCTGTTGCGACGGTTGCAGCAGAGCTGTCTGGAAGCGGGGTCGCTTCTGGCCATCGAGTAAATCTGTCGACAGCTGTCAGCAGGTAGCGAAATCCGTCACACGGTGGTAGTGGTCCGACGATGTCGATGTGAACTATATCGAAGCGATGGTCAGGCTGGAGAAACTGGCGTGTTGGGGGAACAGGCTACCTGTGGACTTTGGCACGTTAGCAGGGTGTACATGCACGTTCCCAGTCACGTATGTCTGCGTTCATCCGGGGCCATACGTAGCGCGATGAAACAAGGCGTTGCGGGGCACGAACGCCGGGGTGAGCGAGCTGGTGCAGTGTCGAAAAGCTGCTTGCGTAACGCTCTAGGGACAAATGGTCGGGGTGTGCCTGTAGAAGTGTCACAGACGAGGTTGGCGCCATCAAGCAGGATATCGTCCAATCGCAGTGCTGTATTAGATGAGCGCAGTTGTATGAGCTCGGGATCATTAGCTTGGTGTGCTGCGAGCGTCTGCACATCGAGTGACGCAGGAGTTGCAGGTGCTGTCACGGCGTCCACCCTGCTGAGAGTGTCAGCAGGTATGTTCTGGTCGCCGCTGACGTGTCGGATGTCGGTGGAGAATTCCGATATAAACAAGAGATGGCGGATTTCTCGTGGCGTGTGCGTCGACGACTCTCTGCAAAGCGCATATGTCAACGGTTTGTGGTCCGTGAAAATTGTAAATGGTCGACCTTCCACGCTATGGCGAAAGTGTCGGATGGCGAGGTAAATTCCAAGTAACTCTCGACCGAAGGTGCTGTAACGAGCTTGCGCTGGGCTGAGTTTCTTGGAGAAAAAGGCTAATGGTTGCCATGAGTTGTCAACACGCTGCTGGAGAACCGCTCCCACAGCTGTGCTAGACGCATCACTCACGAGGGCTAGAGATGCCGTGGGGTTGGGGTGGGCAAGAAAGGCAGCGTTGGCGAGCGCGCCCTTGATCTTGATAAAGGCGTCTTCAGCAGTGGCGTCCCAAGGGAGCAAGGACGTCTTGTTCTTGCTGGTAAGCAGACGGTCCAAAGGCGCCACTATATCTGCACAGTTCTTGATAAAGCGGCGGTAAAAGTTAACCATGCCGAGGAATTACCGCAGCTTCGTGGTCGTTGTGGGCCTAGGGAAGCTGTGGACTGCTTCGATTTTTGATGAAAGTGGGCGGATGCCACTGGTGTCCAGGTGATGTCCCAGAAAGACTAAGCTAGTGACACCAAACTCGCTTTTCGAGGCGTTGATGACGATGCCGTGGTCAGATAGTCGTAGTAGCAGACAACGAAGGTGTTGTAAATGCTCTTCTACAGATCGGCTGGCCACCAACAAGTCGTCGACGTAGGCGAAGACAAAGGGTAGACCACGCGTGCCTGTGTCAATGAAACGTTGGAAGGACTGAGCGGCATTCCTGAGACCGAACGGCATTCGCAAAAACTCGAAGAGTCCGAATGGTGTTGTAATAGCCGTCTTGGGTATGTCTGATTCGGCCATGGGAATTTGGTGGTAGGCGCGGACAAGATCAATCTTCGAAAAGATGTTGGCGCCGGGCAGAGCGGCAGTGAAATCCTAAATGCTGGGTAACGGGTACCCATCCGGGCTTGTGTTAGTGTTAGAGATCGGTAGTCTCCACATGGCCTCCAGTCACCCGATTTCTTGGGCACCATGTGGAGTGGAGCTGCCCAGTTACTTGCGGACGGGCGAATAATTCCCAATTCCAGCATATGTTCAAATTCTGCACGTGCAACTTTGAGTTTGTCCGGAGCAAGTCGACGTGGCCGGAAGAAAGCAGGAGGTCCGACAGTAACGATGTGATGACGTACGTCGTGGCACACTGGTTTTTTCCAATTAGGCGTAGCGGTGATGTCAGGGAATTCTCGTAGCAAAGCCGCGAAGGGTTCATTGGAAACCGTAGCACAAGATAGGGTTAATCTGTGGTTCCCGGCGCAGCAATGCCTTTCACAGAGAGGTAAGTTGTCGCGTCTAGGAGACGTTGTCGCTTGACGTCGACAATGAGGCCATGGTCGGTGAGGAAATCAGCACCGATAATGGCAGAAGGAACGTCGGCGACCATGAACAGCCAGCGGAACGGTCTTCGTAGTCCCAGGTTGAGTGTGAGCGACCGTTGTCGAAATATTGGAATCCGCGTTCCATTCACAGCTTGCAAGTACAGCATGGGAGTAGCGGTGCGATCCATTCGTGTAGCAGGCAGAATGCTGACCTGTGCGCCTGTGTCAATTAGGAAGCGTTGCCCAGTGACCTTGTCGTTGACATAGAAGAGGCGACATGGGGTAGGCCCGTGACCGCTTGTCGCCGCTAGCAGTCGGCCGGACGGTTTTCCGACCAGGTGCAAGGGATGAGGCAGCGACGCGCGCGAGCGCCGAAACGGCGGTGGTACCAGCAGATGTCACACTGCTGTGATTCACTGTTGCGCTGGCTCTCGACGGATGGGAAGCGTCGATAAGATGGAGAACGGCAACGTCAACGTGAAGGAGGAGAAGCGCTCCTACGAGTAGTGGCAACCAGAACTTCTCCAGTCTGTCGCATAACTCAGCGACGGGAAATGATGGTGATGCTGGCTCGGACCGATTTGTCAGTGATGGGCTGACGGCGTGCGATGCTGAAGCCGGAATTGCAGCTGCAACCACTGGAAGTGGATTGGCAACTTCCATAACCTTGTCAGCCAATGTAGCGAGCTCTGACAAATTCTGGGTTGAAGCAGTTGCCAGCACCATCTGGACTTGGGTGGGCAAGCGCTGACGGAATAGCTCACGGATGAAGGTGCTGTCCGTGGTGGAAACGCGTCGGCCGAGCAGATTAAGAAATCGACGCAGGAGCTGGCTTGGCCGTTGATTGCCGAGTTGTTCGATTGAGAGTAGCTGTAGCAACCGTGTGCGTTCCGACATAGCCGTGCGGTCCAGTATAGCAGCCTTGATTACATCGTAAGGTGACTCTGGTAGGTCGTGCGCGAACGAATGGAGAAGGTCGGAAATGTCGTCGATGACGGCCGCTGGAAGCGCGTCGACCACGAGGAGGTACTTGCGAGTCTGGGACGTAATCCGCGAGAGTTCAAAACTGGCCTCTGCTTGGATGAACCACGCCGAGGGGTTCCGTTCCCAGAACTCTGGCAGTCGGATGGTGTTCGAAATAACCGCAGCGGTTGAAGAGGCCTCGGCGTTGGCCGAGTTGGTCGAGGCTTGCTGGCGTTCGTTGCCGGTGGTTGACATGGCTCCACGTCTTTTTGTTTCGTGTTGCACGTTATGATCAGGCACAAGTTGCTACTTGATCCAAACGTCCGGGTCACCAAATTGTGGAGCACACGTAAGAAAACGACTCGACGCGTCCTTCTTCCGCCGAAGCCTAAAACCAGCTAATATTTTCTTTATTTTTCTGCGCCCCTCGCGCCAGCCTTGCTGCCGCGCCGCACGAGGTCACGTCCGACCTCTTCTTTCTTCACTGCAATCCCGTCGATGTCGGTGGCGCTACAGACGCAACGTGCTAGAAGCCCGTGAGCTTACATTTAATGCACGATAAAGAACATCCCGGTGTCGAACTTCGGTGGCCCTCCACGAGAGCGTCACTCACAATCACATCGTGTTCTTGGGGCGTAAAACCACAACAACTATTGTAAGAAGTATCGCCACCTTCTCTGTGGCCACAGAAACCTAACTGGAAGTAAACAGCTCTCAAAACGCGGGCAAGGCAAGTGACCAGACGCTGCAAACTAAGAAACTTAGGGCTAGATATTGCGAAATGCTGTCATTAGAGTGTTAACTGTACGCCAACCCCTCGATATCTGCCATCGGCCGAGCTTTTCGACCCAGCAACATAGTTGCGCCGCTTGCGCTGAGTGACGCAAAACTGGAGCAGAGCAGAGCTCGTCGGCCCTCGGCTGGTCCTCGCTTGATTAGGCACACATGAAATCACAAGCCCATACAGGAAGTGTTCACGTGATCACATTGTATATCACGATTATTGGCTACGTATCCGGCGGGTTTCATTGGGGATCGCTTGGCAATCACAGCACCAAGTACCCTAATGCCCTCAATGAGCTTAATTGGCCTCACTTGAATATTCCAGCATTGGTCACATATAGCTTGCATCCCAAGTCAATCTAGCCTTCAACATAGTTGACTGCTTTAATTAAATACATTTACTTGAATATTCGAGGCTTGGTCCCGATTAGCTTGCATCCCAAGTCAAATTAGGCCTAATTAGCTAACTAGCATATTTTCCAATTGTAAGGTCACCCTTAATTAGTGTTAATTAGTCTAAGCTCGGCACATATTACCGCGCTCGGCATGACCCTGCACAGGAAAATCCCAGCACGGCTCAATTAAGATTTATTAAGCTGTGATTTCATTTGCTTAGTTATGTGAAACTAATTAGGTTTTACCATGCTCAACATAGCTTAACAAGGCCTGTCAGCGGTTACATTGCCTTAACTAGGTACAGATATTCTTAATTTTGCTTGACGTGGCCGCGCCGATGCGACCACGACCTGTGTCTACGCCGCAAACCGGACAAACGGCGGCCATTGCATACCTGCTGTTAAAAAAAAAAGAATAAGTGAACCCATTTGGCTGCACTTTCGATACCGCCGGTGTTGTCCGGGCGCCGTTTTCTTATTTCGCAGCGTTAAACGAGTCGTTGCCATAGAAACGGGAAATGACTAGCCATTTTAACGTTACTACTCGCCGGTCTTATTTTCGTCGCCGACGCAACGGAGAACGGCAGCAGACCAAGCCAAGAGATGATGCCGTGTGTTCTGAACTCTTTCTTTTGTTTCTGTCCTTTCTTTCTTGCCACGACGCAACTGTTGACTTGGCGCGAGATTCAAAAAGATAAAAGCCATGCGGCACATGGGGGAAGACACACGAACTAAACGCCGATGTCCGAGAAAGCTGGATCTGAGTTTAATTTCATCATCACTTTAACACACAGTGAGGTGGCAGCTTTAGCTCAAGCCTCTCTTATAGCATCCATCTATATTAATAAATAGCTCTCTGACGCTCGCCTGGCTACCGCGTTCCCCGCTCGTCCTGCAAGAAGTAACGGCCAGGCTAGAGGAAAGACACGACGCGCGTAGCGTTTCTCTTCGCATTTCACGACGCTTTGAAGGAGTGCATATCGAGCATTAGTGTTTATTATGTGCTTGTTGATGCCATCTTTGCGCGGGATTCATCATATGCGGTATCCACGTATACGATAGGAACTTCAGCTACCGCAAGTGTTAAATCAAAATCATGGGCGTTAGTCATCGGTACGGAGATGTGCCACGAGGCGTCAACGTGAGTGAGATGCGTACACATCAAGCGGTGCTATATCTGCCAAACAACAGTAGACATTGTATAAGCTGTCATATACCAATGCACTATAAACAATAAACTACTTCTGTGACGACGTGTTCCACTTTCGTGTTATACCGATTCCTATAATGGAGGGATCAGCCATCATTTTTGGACTACTACAGTGTTCTTATACCAAACTGGTGCTCCGTAAGTAATGATTCTTTCTATGCCTCTAGTGTATATTTTATGTAACTGACTTGATTTTATTCCCCTATTTCTGCCTGTAAACTTATTTAGACTCATCGTTAGGCTAGACACTGTGGGTACTGGGCTTGCTGCGTCCCGTCCGTAGTGAAAGCAAGGACGACGGAGGCTTCAACTCACAACAAACAACGATAATTTATTCAACTCTACGTTGCATACGGCGGGGTTAAAAAGTCAGCCACTGATTTCGGGTCGTCGTAACCCGTGTACGTGGGTAGCGTGACCGGAGGCAGGAGCTGTGGTTCGCCGGCCCGAGTGCCCATGCGGTCCATGACCGTGTTGCACAACTCAGCGACACGCTGAAATGTGTTCAGCTGCTGTGCCAGCAGCTGGTCAGCCTGCTCGTGCGAAGAATCCTGCTCGCCGCCGGTAGGCACGATCGTCCCGGACCGGAGGTGTTTTCCGTCTGCCTGCACCATGAAGAGGAAAAAAAAAACCGCGCCACAAAACAATACGCACAAGAGTGCGCTACACGGAGACTCAACAAACAAGACGAGGAACTGGACCTACGTCCACCGTGCTATTCCTACGGGCGGGAGCAAAAACCACGTTGGACGCCAACTGTGGGTACTGGGCTTGCTGCGTCGCGTCGGTAGTTAAAGCAAAGACGACGGAGGCTTCAACTCACAAAAAACAACGATAATTTATTCAACTCTACGCTGCATACGGCGGGGTCGGTCCAGGGACACGAGACGAGGCGGCGACCACGATCGGCGGCAGCAGCAATCGGCCAGCGCGGGTGGCCACATCCGTCCTTCCTGGTGTCCCAGGCACCCCTCCCCTGGGCGGCGCGCAGGCTGCCCCTTTCAAGCCGCGCAGCTGGGCCACGCGCACCGCCTCTGCGCAGCATGTGGCGCTATCTCGCGATAGCCGGTGGGCGTGGTTACCACAACACTTTCTCTTTAAGATATTGTAGGTGTGGGAGGAAGGACATTTTGTCATCTATGATTACTCCCAGAATGTTTAGCTGGGATTCCATTTTAATTTTATCCATCCCAAGGCGTAATATGGGTGGACTGCGTTTATACTTCTCTCGCGTGATTAAGTATTGTTTTCTCTGAGTTGAATTTTAATTCCTTCCTCTCTCCCCATTCATATAATACTCTTAAGGCCTGATTTGCTTTCGTCTGGATTTGCCTTTTTGAAGCTCCTTTTAATATTATTGTCAAATCATCGGCAAAAGCTTGGACATGTACGTCTTCTGGGAATTTACATTCTAAGAGATCTGATATTGTGATATTCCATAATAATGGACTCAGTGGTGAACCTTGTGGTGTACCTTTTGCTAATTCGTAACTTAAGATTATTTCGCCATTTTTATAGATAATGCTCCTCCCTTGCATAATTTCTAGAATTATAGTACATTTGATGGACATTTCTTATTTATTAGAGATTGCGATACAACTTTTTCTTGAGTGCCATTAAAAGCGTTTTTAATATCTATGGATATTACTAAAACTGACTGGTTGTCTAATAATGCTTAGTTAATTTTCTGTTTTATTTTCATTAAAGCGTTGGTTGATGATGTTGATTGTTTAAATCTGTATTGGTTTTTATTCAAATGTCCCTCTTTATTTAAATGAAAGTACAGTCTATCTTCGAGTAATTTCTCTAGTATTTATCCAAATGCCGAATATATGGCTGTGGGTCTAAAATGATTTCGGCTTTTTAATTCTTTATTTTTGGGAATGACAATGACTTTAGATTCCTTCCATCTGGCTGGAAAATAACTATGTTTAAGACGAGCGTTAAAGAAATTCGTGAAAAATACATGATATCTGCTGAATAATAGTTGTATTAAATGAGTCCGGATTTCATCTGGTCCCGGTTGGCGCCGGGCTACAACTAAATCTAAAGAAGTGCCGATTTGCAGCACGGCAGCTGACAATACTGGGCTACGTCGTGTCCAAGGACGGAATTTTCCCCGATCCAGCCATACTTCGGGCCGTCACAGAGCTGCCCAAACCTACGTCGGTCAAAGAACTGCGCAGTTTCGTAGGACTATGCTCCTATTTTCGGCGCTTCATCCGAAATTTCGCGACTGTCACATCGCCGCTGACGAAGCTCCTTGGCAGCAACGGACCCCTCAATTCGTGGTCGTCAGAGTGCGACGACGCTTTTGCAAAGCTCCGTCGTTTGTTGGCGTCTCCTCCCATACTGCGCGACTACGACCCTACGGTCCCAACGGAGGTACACACCGACGCCAGCGATGTTGGCCTCGGCGCTGTCTTTGCGCAGCGCAAACCTGGGTTCCCGGAATACGTCGTGGCATATGCGAGTCGTACGCTTACTAAAGCTGGGACCAACTATACCGTTACGAAGAAGGAATGCCTAGCAATCATCTGGGCCCTTACGAAGTTCCGACCTTATTTGTATGGTCGCCCATTTCATGTCGTCACCGATCATCATGCCCTGTGCTGGTTGTGGTCATTGAAGCATCCCTCAGGACGTCTCGCCCGGTGGGTACTTCGCCTGCAAGACTACGACATCCGCGTGCTGTACGGCAACGGACGCCAGCATGCTGACGCCGACGCCCTGTCACGCCCTCCCTTGCCTGACGACACTGCCCACAGCTCAGTGTCTCACTTCGCCGTGTCTTCCATCGATATTCACACCATCGCTACCGAGCAGCGCAGGGATCAATGGATTGCCTCACTGATAGACTTGCTGAGTGATCCATCGGCCACACCATCCTCTTGCGCATGCGTCGTCAAGCACACCATTTTGCCGTTCGCGACGACCTCTTCCACCGACGCAATTACGCCGGCGACGGCCGCCAGTGGCTACTGCTAATACCCCGTACTTCCACCAAATTATAGAGACGTTTATTAGTGGGCACTCGGCGACGATACGCGACAGCGACAATCAAGGTGGGGCCGACTCTCAGCACGAGCTGCGTTATCTCCGAAAAGATCCGAAGAGGGCGACCCACTAGAAGGTGCTCGAAAAGACGACCCATTACTCAGTTCGAACGCTTCGCTACACCAGCTAATACTGTATCCATGACTCGTTGGAAAGTCGCAGGTGCGGAGCAAAGACCGAAGGGCATGACCTTGAACTCGGACAGGCGGTCCGGTGTTATGAAGGCAGTTTTTTCTCGGTCTCTCTCGTCGACTTCGATTTGCCAATAGCCGTTCTGGAGGTCCATCGAAGAAAAGTACTTCGCGCTGTGGAGTATATCTAGGGCGTCGTCTATACGTGGGAGAGGGTACACGTACTTTTTTGTGATTGTGTTCAGGCGACGATAATCGACGCAGAAACGTAGGGTCCCATCCTTCTTCCTCACCAACACCACAGGTGACGCCCACGGACTCTTGGACGGCTGGATAATGTCGTCGCGTAGCATTGTGTCTGCCTGTTTCTTGACGGCCTCCCGTTCCCGCGTCGAAACCCGGTAGGGACTCTGAGGAATTGGTCGGGCACTTTCTTCTGTTATGATGCGATGTTTCGCGACTGGGGTCTGTCGAATCCTTGACGGCGACGAGAAGCAGTCCTTGTAGTGCAGGAGCAGGGATTTGAGCTGGTCTTGCTTGAGTTTCGTAATTCTCGGGTTGACGTCAAAATCTGGTTCGGGACCTCGATTCGTCGAAGCAGGTTCGGCAGCATCGAAGAGGGCGAAAGCATTGCTGGCGGCCACACAATCGTCGATGTAGGCGACCGTCGTACCAATGTTGAGGTGCCTATATTCGTGGCTGAAATTTGTCAGCACTACCTTTGCTTTACCGTCACGCAGCTCGGCTATATCTCTTGCTACGCAAATTTGACGGTCCAGGAGTAGGTGCTGATCGCCCTCGATGCTGGCTTCAAGGTTCGCAGGATTTTAGGTGCCGACTGAAATAATGACGCTGGAGCGCGGCGGAACGGTCACCTGCTCTTCTATCACATTCAATGCATGGTTCCCTGGCGTCGCGTGGGGCGGGAGCGCTTTGTCTGAGGTTAGTGTTATCGACTCAGACCTCAGGTCGATGACGGCGCCGTGGTCACTTAGGAAATCCATTCGAAGTATCACATCCCTGGAGCAATTTCGTAGGATCACCAAGGTTGCTGGATAAGTCCGGTTATTGATGGTGACTCTCGCCGTGCAGACACCAATCTGCGTTATCAGGTGGCCTCCAGCTGTCCGGATTTCGGGTCCACTCCAAGCGGTCTTTACTTTCTTAAGCTTGGTGGCGAATGGCCCACTGACGACGGAATAGTCGGCGCCAGTGTCGACGAGAGCGGTGACGTTGTGGCCGTCGATGAGAACGTCGAAGTCGCTAGTCCGTCGCATGCGTTGCGGTTAGGTCGCGGCGCCGGATCATGGCAGCGTCGATTTGTTCCGGGGCTTCCATGCTGCGTCGTCAGGTCTTCCTCGGTCCGCGAGGTTTCGTCGGCAGGGCTTCGTCTGCTTCGCGTCGTGTTCTGCTGGTCTCGTCGCGCTGTCGTCGTCGGCGCCCGCGGATGATCTTCGGCATTTCGTCGTACAGCAACCGCACCTCCACCGTTTGCTGTCCTTAGTTTCCCGGATACGGGCTGGGTGACTGGCCCCGGTTTGTGCCAGTGTACTGCCGGCGGTGCGGTGACATGTAGCGGCCGGGCGACGGCGAGCGGGAAGGTTGTCGTTCTTGCCACTGTGTTCTGGTGACGTAGTCGTCGATGTCGCGAGGCCGTTCGCCTGGCCGCGGGCGCGGCGCGTTGACGGCGGGACCGCGTAGCCCCATCTATCGGTTCTGGCCGCGGCGGCACGTGTGGCCGGCCTTCCCGCAGTGGTAGCAGGGTGGGCGGTGATCGGGGGCGCGCCAAATGTCAGTTTTCCTCAGTGTGTGTCGCTGGCCGGCTGATGGGCCGTATGACGTCGGTGGTGGCGGCGGTGGTTCCTGGTGGCGGAACTGCTGCGCCGGTGCGGCGTCTTGACGTGGGCGTAGAGGGGGAACGCTGCGTCGGGCTGCAGCAGCATAGCTTATTGCTTGCAGCTGCGGCTGTGGCGGTTCAAGAGTAGCACCCAACGACTGTTGGATTTCCTCTCGAACAAGATCGGTGATCGAGGAAGCTTGAGGTAGGGAGGAGGAGGAGAAAGACTTTATTTATCCCAAGAGGGAAGGGTGCGGTGTTGGAGGGAGCAGAGGAGCCTACCCGGCGTAGGTCTCCGCTACCCTCTTGGCCCAATCCAGGATCTGGTCCTGGACCTCGGGCGCCGAGCTGCACATAGCAGCCTCCCACTGCTCCTTACTACTAATGTTTAGTGAGTTAGGTGGTGGGTTCAGAGTACAACCGCACATGATATGATCGAGATTGGCTCTTTGTTGGCAGAAAATGCATAAAGGGGAGGGATATATCGCAGGGTGTATAAGATGGCGGAAAGATGGGGTAGGGAACGTACGGGTCTGTAACTGGCGCCAAAGTATTTCGTGGTGGCGAGTAGCTCCCCGGTGTAAGGGGGGGGGGTATACTGTGCGCTGAAGGCGGTAGTGGTTTGTTATGTCGTGGAAGGTCAAAAGACGATCCCTCGCACTGAAGGGTGCCGCGTGGTCTAAGGCGTCGTCGGTAGCCTGCGCCCGGCCTGTCATTCCTCGAGCACAGGCATGAGCCGCCTCATTGCCACACAGCCCCGCATGCGCGGGCGTCCATATGAGAGCAACGTCTTGCGTGGGAGAATGTTTATTAAGAATTGAAAGAGCAGTTTGTGAGATGCGACCTGCACTGAAGTTACGTATGGCAGTTTTAGAGTCACTAACAATCATAGTGATATTGGGGATGGATAAGCCTAATGCGATGGCAGCCTCCTCTGCCTCCTCCGAGGAGTTGACAGTGACGGATGCCGTTGTGATCGCCTTGCCGTTGGTATCCACAGCAGAAAGGGCATAGGACGAGGAAGATGGATATTCTGCCGCATCGACATAGAGCACGTCATTGGCTCCTTGTAAGTTTTTCTGAAGGGCCTTTGCTCTTTGGATTCGACTTTTTGTATGATAAGTAGGGTGCATGTTTTTAGGAAGAGGCGGTATGAGTAATTGGTTGTGTATGTGGTGGGGAATGTTATGCTTAGCATTGGTGACAGAGGTGAAGTTAATGCGGGTAGTAGCTAAAATGTGACGGCCTGCGCTAGTGGTCGCGAGCCTAGCGTATTGAGCTGTTAAATGAGCTTCAGTAATTTCTGATAGGGTATTTATGACGCAGAAGAGTTGAGATCTGGGCCAGTTGGTTCATGATACTTGACGAAAGCCAGCAAAAGAACGGGACACGAGAGCGGGACACGAGAAAAGGCAGATACACACACGCCAGCGGTGTGTGTGTCTGTCTTTTCTCGTGTCCCGTTCTTTTGCTGGCTCCTTCGCCGAGTTTAAAATACGCTCTCCTTCGCCGAGTTTAAAATACGCTCTAGGAATTGCGTGCAATACCTCTAACGCACGATTCCATCAGACAGGGGTCATAAATACTTGACGAAAGCCAGCAAAAGAACGGGACATGAGAAAAGGCAGACACACACACCGCTGGTGTGTGTGTGTCTGCCTTTTCTCCTGTCCCGTTCTTTTGCTGGCTTACGTCAAGTATTTATGACCCCTGTTTGATGGAGTCGTGCGTTAGAGGTATTGTACGCAATTCCTAGAGCGTATTTTAAACTCGGCGAAGGAGGGTGTTGACGAAGTCCTCTTCTGCTGGTTTAAGGTGAACGTAGGGGAGAGTATATGTGATTTTACTAATCACAAAAGCCTGTACGAGACGAAGTAGCTCTGACTCCCGGAGCCCTCCGTTTTTACCCGAGATTCTTCCTATCAGTCTTAGGGTGTTTTCAATGGTATTGCGTAAAGTTTCGAGTGTGTGCGTATTAAGTCGATTGTTTTGAATAAATAAACCTAGTACACGAATGCGTGAGACTTTAGGAATCAGGCACCCATTATGTGCACTTCGATCATTGGAACGTGTTTGTTTCGACGGTGAGTTGGTAGAAGGAGTAATTCTGATTTGCCAGGGCTGCAATAAAGATTCATCTGAGATGTGAGTGCAGCTATTACGTCTACAGCTGCTTGTAGTGTGTCTTGAATGTGTCCATCTGAGCCTCCTTTCAACCATAAAGTGGTATCATCGGCATAGATGGGAAAATTTAAGTCAGGGATATGTTGAAGAGCGGTGGCTATAGGTAGCATAGCCAGGTTAAAAGGATGGGAGAGAGCACCGACCCCTGAGGCGTTCCGAAGCTGCCCAGTGTGTAGGTTGGGGAGTGTTCTGGTCCTAATGTTACTGTTGCTGTGCGGTCTGTGAGGAAGCTGCTGATGTAAGAGTACATTTTAGAGCCACAACAAGTGTGGTTGAGGCCAGAATATATAGCTGAATGGGCTACGTTATTGAATGCTCCATGTATATCCAGATCGAGGATCACCTGAGTATCCTCGCTCTGGTTAGGAATTATGATGTCGTGTTGAAGTCGAAGCATTGCGTCTTGCGCCGAGAGGAAGGTTCTAAAGCCAATCATTTGTGGAGGGAGTAGCCCATTATCCTCCTCGTGCCTCTGGAGGCGTGCAAGCATAACATGCTCCATAGCCTTTCCGAGGCACGATGTTAGGGAAATGGGCCTAAAATTTTGTATGTGGTGAACTTTGTTTGGTTTGGGTACAAATATGACTTTGGCGTCTTTCCACGAAGGTGGAAGGGTGCCCGTGTCGAAACAGTGGTTAAATTATTCAGTCAATGCTTTAATTGAAATGGGGTCAAGATTTCTAAGGAGTTTGTTGCTAACGCGGTCGGGGCCGGGGGCCGACGTGGTACAGAGTGTTGCGAGGGCGTGCCTAATTCTCCCTCCGACATTGGTGCATCTAATGACTCATTAGGTTCCCCTGTATAAGAGGGACAAGATCCTTGCGAAATTGGGGTAAGTGCAACGTGCGGAGGTTATCGAACAGCTGTCCTAAGTGGTCACAGTGCTCGTGTAGCAGTATGGTGATGGCGTGGCAGTGTCGTGTGCGAGAAGTCGTGGGGTCTAGCAAATGCCTAAGGAGTTGCCAAGTTCGTTTATTACTGAGGCTGTCGTGCATTCCTTCACAAAGCTGACCCCATTGTTGCGCAGCCAATTGAGTCGCGTATCACTCGATTTGTTTGTGTAGCTTCGCTATCCTTATGCGGAGTTTTCTGTTGTGGCGCTGGTGTTTCCGTCGTCGCAATAGCGATTGTTTTGCTTCCCACATATAGAGAAGCTTAGAGTCAAGAGTAGTTATTGGGGTATCTGGGGGTACAGTTTTGTTGTGGATTTCGACGTCTTTTTGAAGCTGTGGAGTCCACTCCGTAAGGTCTGCAATGCGTGAGGGGGCGGTGCTGTTGCGGGTCTCTCTAAACTTGTCCCAATTTGTGAGCGTCAGTGGTTTGGGTGCAATGGGTCTGTGTTTTAGTTTCAGAGTGATGTAGCTCCGAGGATGTAGCTCGGGCGAATAGGGTATCGAAACGATGGCTTTTCTGTTGTGGTCGACTGTATACGTTAAGAATGTATAAGAGTGGCGAGTTAACTTTGGGAGGTACTATTTGGAGAAAGTCGTGCTCAATGTCGATGTCGGCAAATTTCGAATATGTAACTGTAAGGTGCTTCTGAGTTAAGACGGCGGTGTTAGGTTTGTCATCGACCGGGTTTTGATGCATTCTATAGCCTGGCATCTGTACAACACCATTTGTTTTTGTAGCGCAATGATTGGGGGAGGGGTAGTTTGTGATTTGATACACTGCAGGAGGTTTGCCTTTTTTCGGAGAAACCCCCTGCAGTTCCATTGCCATACGCAGAGTTCAGTGCGGTTACGAGGTGCCATTTTCGGTAGGTGGGTTTGGCTTGGATTGGGCAAGCTCTGGATGGTTAGCGTGGACCGTGTCGATCCACTGCGTAACTCTATCTAAGGTTTGCTGCATTGGTAATATGGCTTGTTGTATCGAGGCTACGGATTCATGGAGTTTCTGCAAAGAGGCTGTGGAAAAGGCAATAAAATTGTCTAGTTTTTCCTCGAGATAGCTTACTTTTTCTTCGACTTTGTCGACCCTCTCCATTTTTGCTTCGACTTTATCTACTCGCTCTTCGAATGACACTGTGGGAGTCCAGGCTTTGCGCTTTTGCGCAGGTGGTTGAGCGGGGTCCCTGGGTATAGGGGTGGTAGAGGGAGGAGCTGCTGTGGTGAGATTGGTGTGGGGTTGGGAGGTGAGGATGAGGAGTGTGTTGAAGTGGATGGTTGTTTAAAGGACTGGAGCTCTAGACGTAGCTTTGCATTTTCTGCCCTCAATTTAGCCATCTCATCCTGCATTTGTTTGAGCTGCTTTTGAATGGAGCTTTCAGGAGAGGCTGCATCAGCCCAGCCTACCTCATGTCCAGGGCCATTCCGGGGGACGGCGTCTTGATGAATGCTTTTGCTTCGGCTTCGGCTGCGGCTTCTGCTTCGGCGTTGTTGTCTTGTGAGACTGGGTGAGCGTCCTCTTCGGGTGTTCTTGAAAGATGTGCTTGGGTCGGAGAATGGAGCTGCATCTGGGCCGAACGGGGAGGGTACATGCTTCGGTTTGGGCTTGTAGCGTTGCGGGCACTGGGGTGAGCCGGTGGGGTGGTCATTATGGCACACCACACACTTAGGTTGACAGTCGTGATCGAGTAGTGGATTGGGAATTCCACACATTGGACACAAGGACTGTGGGGCACCTGGGCAGACGTCTGGTCTGTGTCCAAGTTTGCGGCAGAGAGTACAGGCTTCCGTCTTATGGCGATAGGGTACGCATCGGGTGATGCCACCCTGGTAGCTTATGTAAAAAGGCACACGGGTACCCCTGAAGGTGACTAAGATGGACGTTGTGGCACCAATGCGACGTCCGGTCAGAATGAGGCCTAGTCTGTCATAGTCTAACAGACTTGACAAGATGGTTTCAGCTGTGTGTTCCATAGGAATATTACGAATGACCCCTCTGCAGGTATTAAATGGATCCGTGATGTGGGTCACTACTTCAAAGCTGCGTTCGTCCATCTTGATGGTCTTGATTCGAAGGTACGCTTCTGTGCGTGCCGAGTCCGGCGTGCTAATGAGCAGAATGTTGCTTACGGAGTTGATGCGGTATTGGCCATGTAGAGAGCTTGTGAGTGCTGCCGCTTGAAGGACTGCATATATGAGCTTCGGAAGTGGAATGTCAGCACAACTCAGGCCTCCACGTATTCGCAGGACTATCTTATAGTCATCCGCTGGAAGTGCAGGCGGTCTGGGGGCATTGCGACGAGCCGACGGGAGGGTTTTTTGTGGCTGTTCTTTGGAAGCGTTGACGTCAGGTGTCTTTTTCTGCGGGGATGAAGCGGGCTTTCTGGCCCTGGCATAGACTTGACACCAGCTGCCTTCACCATCTTCGAGAATTTCGGCGGGGGGCAGCTCCTCTCCTTCTACTTCGTGGATGACCATGTCGGTAGGCCTAGCCGCTAGGCCCACCGAGAACTAGTGGAACGGTGCCAGTAAGTTGATCTTCGTGGACGAACAATGCGAACGACTCACTTGAAATCACTTCGGATGATGTAGATGATTCCGTAGGAAACTCCGCATTCGTTTACGTGGCCATTGAAAGACTTGAGCAGTCAAAAACAGGAGATTTGCCGGAGCGCTTGCAAAACGCGTCCGCTGCCGGTGGCGTCTACGGCGCGTCTCCCGAGGTAGGGACAACGGGAACATTCGACGAAGCTCCTCGCGTACTACGGCCATCATGGTCTCGCGCAGGTCGTCTGAGCAAAGTGATTGAATAACTGCGTAGTCTGGCGTGAAGCGGCGATTGAATTGCCGTTTGCGAATTTCCAGCGTTTTTAACACGAAGGTGTTTTATGCCGGGGTCCACCAAGACTTTCATGATGTATTTCCGTCACAGAAATACGTCAAAAAAAATGAACGCCATCAGAAGGCAAAGAAAAAAAAACTAAGAAAAAGTTCCGTTGACAGGAGTCGAGCCCGCGACATCCTGGTCCACGATGATGGCTAGCGGGCATTTAGCTCATTGAGCTACCGCCAAACACGTAACGGAGGCTAAATGGACGCGCCTTTTATCTTTCACACCTTCCTCTCGCTGTGCTCTTTGATGGATGGATAGATGCTATGAGCGTCCGCTTTATAACCAGGTGGTGACACGTGTGCCACCAACCTCGAAAAAAAAACTTCGTTGTCTCCGCAATTAGCTTCGGCAACGCGCCGTTGCTACGACCGTGCCATTCGGCGCGTTTCAAATAGGAGAATGATAATTTCGTCAACGCTTTAACACACTGCAAGGTGGCGGCTTCAGCCCAAACCTCGCTCGTAGCATCCATCGATATCGAAAAATAACTTTCCGTCGCTCGCCTGGATGTTGCACCGCGTTCCCCGCTGGCCCTGTGAGAATTAACGGCCAGGCTAGAGGGAACACACGACGCGCGTAGCGTTTCTCTTCGCATTTAACGACGCTTTGAAGGAGTGCTTATCGAGTATCAGTGTTTATTAATGTGCTTGTTGATGCCATTTTTGCGCGGGATTCACCATATGCGGTGTCCACGTATATGTGAAGAACATCAGCTACCACAAGGTTTAAATCATGATCATGGGCGCTTGTCGTCGGTACGGAGATGTGCCACTAAGTGTCAACGTGGGTGCGTCCACATCAAGTGGTGCTTTATCTGCCAAACAACAATACACATTGTACAAGCTCTCAAATGCCAATGCGCTATAAACAATCAATTACTTCTGTGACGATACGTTTTTATTTCGTGTTATACCGATTCCTATGATGGAGGGATCAGCCATATTTTTTCAATCGTCGTTGCTTCCGAGAAGAATTACTGAACGGTCTTCGGTGGGTTTCTCATCAGCCCAGCGAAGAGCTGCTGCTTTACTCCTCGCATGAGGAAGCGCACTTTATTCTCAGACATGCCAGGGTCTGCGTGGCGGAAAATGCGGGTTGTAGTACTCTGAAACGCGGTTCCGAAAACACAGTGCGGTTTATTCATGCATCTCCGCCATCTTTCCAACTACTACTTCTTTCTGTTCTGAACATCATTTTACAATCCTGCGTAATGGGCATGAAGACACAGTCAGCATTGAAAGGATCAAGCCGGCACCCATTCTGACAAGCTCAGTCTGACCATTTTTTTTTCTTCAAGTGCCCACGGCCACTTGTCTGCAGGGGGGGCCTATCTGTGGCATACTTTTCTTCTTCTTCTGGCACGACGCACTTGGGACATAAACTAGTAGTGGGTAGTCTGCTGTGGAGAAGGAAGAGGGAGTTGGAACAATGGCGGAGATACAATAATAAACCGCGCTGTGTTTTCGGAACCGCGTTTCAGTGTGCTATACCGGTATAAAAACATCGTTCTGAGTGTAAGCTGAAGTTGGTGATGGGCGCAAATTTTGCATGAAGATCCGCAGACGCTGGACAAAAGAAGATGGATCCGAAACACTCTGCGTAGTAACGGGGCTGACGAGGGCTGTGTTCCAATTCTGGACAGAATCGTAGACAGTCTACGCTGACAACTCAGAAGACAGCATCGAGGTCATGTTGTCCGACAAATGGAACGCGTCTAGAAGACGTCTACGCGACGTGACGCCACCTCGCGTCGAGAAGAGAAAGCTAAGAAAAACAAACGTAAGTGTTCTTTCTTTAGCCTCTTTCGTGTTCAAACCTATTAAAAAATTAACGTAGCTTACATTGAGCGCCTGGAAACGCGCCTACTAGTGCACAGACGACCATACCGGCGAGATCCGAGCTACGCGAGCATTGCGCTGAGCCGCCATCCTGTTTGGACAGCAAAGTAGCCTGCATCGTTTTTGTCTTTCTCGAGGCTGTCTATTTTGCCGGCTACGTGAGAATTGGAATGGGACTTAAGATGGCTGCTGTCCACTTAGCTGTCTATTTAGCCGTCTACGGTGAGTATTGGAACACACCCGAGGTCACCAGGCAAACGAAGTGTGCAGCCATAAACTATCTCGGCTACAGAGCAGGCAAGCTCTGGCCGAAGTGTTGAACGCAGGCCGAAAAGCACGATCGGGAGGTGTGATACCCAGTCTTCGGCGTGAGGCTGCGAGGCGAGTGCCGCTTTTAGATGACGATGGAGTCTCTCTACAATGCCATTTGATGCTGGATGATACGCAGTTGTGCGAATGCGCGCACAAGCCAGTAGAGATGTGACAGCGGTGACAAGCGTTTACTCATTGTCCGCCCCGATCAGTAGTCACTGTTGATGGTACACCGAAACGGCTAATCCGGGTAGCAAGAAAGGTACTAGCAACTGTCTCCGCCGTGATGTCAGGCATTCGAGCTGCTTCAGGCCACCTAGCGTACCTCTCAATCATCATCATCATCATCATCATCATTCTGTCTACGCCCACTGCAGGGCAAAGGCCTCTCTCATGTTCCGCCAATCAACCCGGTCCTGTGCTTTCTGCTGCCACGTTATACCTACAAACTCCTTAATCTCATCTACCCATCTAATTTTCTGTCTCCCCCTCACGCGTTTGCCATCTCTCGGAATCCAGTCAGGTACCCTTAATGACCTCCCACATGAATACGCCAACTAACCTGTCAATACACGTAAGCAACTACGTATATTTCCGGCATGGCGGTAAAGCCCCGACAATGTCCAAATGAATGGTGTCAAAATGTGCATCAGGAAGGGGAAGTTTTCCCCATGGAGGCTTGGTGTGCCGTTGCACCTTGATACGCTGACACCCTGTATAAGCGCGCGGCCAGATATAGCGTTCAGTGACCAGGTGTTGCGTACCTCTTACGCCTGAATGGCAGATGGAGTGGAGGGTGTCAAAAACAGCACGACGCAGATGTGAAGGAACATAGATACGAGTGCAGTTGTGTGAAACATCGCACCAGAGCGTAACGTCGTCATCGGGAAAGTTGACTTGTTCCGGTGGGAGGGAAGTAGAGGATCAGAATCGTGGAAGCTCATCGTCTAATATCTGTGCCTCCGCGAGCGAAGACAATGTAAGGTCGGTGGTGCTTGTCGCGGCATTGATTGTAATACTACTGAGAGCTTCCGCTGCACTGTTAAAGCTGCTTTTTACATAACGTATGTCTGTGGTGAATTCGGCAACGAAAGCTAGGTGTAGAAGTTCTCTAGGAGTGTGCGTGGCACTGCAGGAACGTAAAGCCGAAACAAGTTGCTTGTGGTCGGTAAGAATGGCAAATTGTCGCCCTTCAAGGAAGTACCCGAAATGCCTGACCGCAAGGAAGGCCACAAGGAGCTCCCGCCCGAAAGGACTGTATCGGCGCTCAGTGTCGCGTAACTTGCGGGAAAAGAAGGAAATTGGAGCCCATGCACCATTGATGCGTTGACGAAAAGCGGCTCCAACTGCTTTGAAGAAGCGTCCACCATGAGGCCAGTGGGAGCAGTTGGTGAAGTGTAGTGCAGGAGGGTGACCTGGGCGAGTTTGGTCTTAACGGTGGCAAAAGCTTGATCTGCGGCCGTGTCCCAGGGAAGTGCGGCTGACTCGGCTTTCGAAGGCGAGAGTAGTGCTTCCAGAGGCTGCAGCAGTGTAGAGCATGCACGGATGAAGCGGCGATAAAAATTGACGAGTCCGAGAAAACGTCGCAGACTACGTATGGACGTAGGAGGCGGGTAGTCGGTGATAACTTGAACCTTGTCAGGTAGAGGAGTGATGCCATTTTTAGTGATCTGATGTCCGAGGAATGCTATCTCCGAGCCTCCAAACTGACACTTTTCTACATTGATGACAAGGTCGTAATCACGCAGTCGAGTGAAAAGCTCACGTAGATGTGCCTTGTGGGTGTCAGCGTGCTTGCTGGCGACGACAAGATCGTATATATATGCGAAACAAAGTGGCAAGCCTCTTGTGACTTCGTCTATAAAACGCTGAAATGTCTGAGCTGCGTTTCTCAAACCGAAAGGCATTCGTAAATACGCAAAGCCCAAATGAGGTAATTATTGCAGTTGTTGGAATGTGAGAAGGCTCAACGGGGATCTGATGATAAGCTTTCACGAGATCAATCTTCGAGTATATTGTTGTGCCGGTTAAAAAGACAGTGCAGTCCTGAATATTGGATGACGGGTATCGATATGGAACGCTGACTGCACTGAGAGCCCGATAAGCACCACAGGGCCGCCAGTCATTGTTCTTCTTGGGAACCATGTGTAGCGCCGACGACCACGAGCTTGATGACGGACGAATGATCTGCAGCTGTAACATATGCTCGATCTCGTTGTGAGCAATTCGAAGTTTATCAGGGCCAAGTCGGCGATGGTGGCAGTGAACAGGTGGGCCTGTGGTAACGATGCAGTGGGTCACAGTGTGCTTGGGGGTCTTATCCAGTGGAGACTGCGTTATAATCTCCGGAAACTCGTTGAGCAGGGCTGTATATGGTGACGTAGGCGTTTTCACGAAAGTAGGGTCTAGGGTCATAGCGCGTGAGAGGAAACCATTGTCCGATAAGCCGGTATAGCTATCCACCAGACGACAGCGTTTCATATCCACGAGCAGACGAAAATGCCTTAAGAAATCGGCGCCTAAGATTGCGTAGCGTACGTCTGCTATCCAAAATAACCACCAGTTTCTCCTTGAGACCGAGATCAAGGGTCAGAGACTTCTGTCCGTAAGTTGCAATGACAGAAGAATTGATCGTTTGTAAAGGAGTTGACTTCTCGCGTAGACGCCGGTCAGTTTTGGACGCTGGAATTATGCTGATTTCTGCTCCAGTGCCCATCAGCAAGCGAGGACCTGTGGTTTTGTCGGTGATGTGGAAGAGGCGACTTGATGAGTGGCCTTGATCGCCCTCCGCTGTTATTGACGATCGGCCTGACCGTTTCCCATGCGCCATGAGCAGGTTGGCACGCTTCTGCGAGCCGCGGCACGAAAACGCCGGTGATAGTAGCATGTGTTTTGCGATGAAAAGCGGTGCTCGAGCTGGTTTTTTTTATTCATATACCCTAAAGGCCCATTCGGGCATTACATAGGGGGTTTTAGACAGTTATATGAAAAAAGTTGCAAATAAGACAGTTTGTAATATACACTGAATATAGTAAACAATATAAAACATACTACTATTAACAAGGCCGGGTGCAAGGAGATTGGTAACATAAATCAAATTGTTAAGACAAGGTTACAAAATCAAGGATGCAAAAGAGAGCGAGAGATAAAAAGAACACTGCAATTATACACTGAAAAATAAAAATACAATGAAAATTGAGCTGAAAAAATCGATTTGTACAATGAAAAGAAAAACAAAAGACTTGTATATATACATACATGCACATACCCACATGTATAGGCTAGTCATACATTCAAAAAAGACTTCAAGTTATTAACAAAGGCGTCATGATCAATGATCGAAGCTATGTCCCTCGGTAGTGCGTTCCAGTGATGTATGGCTAGAAATAATGGTGAATATTGATACGTATTAGTGCGTGCAAAGAAAGGCTGTATTTTGAAAGCGTGATCAAAACGCTGGGAAATATTATGAGGTGTTTTAATGTGAGCTTCGCGGAACCGGGATTGACTATGATAAAGTGTGTGAAAATGTGATAACAGTGCTAGTAGTCTGCGATTTTGAAGAGAGGGTAATGAAAGTGAGTGTTTGATATCTGTAATGCTATCGTTGCGCGAGTATTTCTTGGTGATAAATCTTGCCGCTTTATTTTGTATCGATTCTAGTTGATCGATCAGGTATGATTGATGTGGGTTCCAGATGATGGATGTATATTCTATCTTTGAACGGACAAGTGTGGTGTATGCTAACAATTTGGTGGAAGAGTTCGCCAAGTATAGGTTTCGTCTAATGAAGCCAAGCGTTTTGGATGTCTTACTGGTTATGATATTAACGTGCTCGTTCCAAGTTAAATGAGAAGATAAATTAACTCAGAGATATTTAAATGTGGATACTTTTTAAATGGGGACTCCTTGAGTTTCGTAATGGTTTAGTACTGATTTAGGTGCTCTTGTGAAGGTCATGGCCTTAGTTTTAGAAGCGTTAATTTGCATTTGCCACTGGTGACACCAACTGCGAGTTTATCGAGATCCGACTGTAATGACTTATTATCTTGGATGCTATCAATTCTTCTGTAGATGATGCAGTCGTCTGCAAATAACCTGATTGTAGATGATAAGGTATGTCCAATGTCGTTGATGTAAATGAGAAACAAAATTGGTCCCACGACCGATCCCTGGGAACACCAGACTTTACAAGCGAAAGTGAAGATGTGTGCCCATTCACACAGACTGATTGGCTACGATTGGTTAGAAAATTATTTATCCATTTTACGATTTTGCTGTTTATATCAAGATTCGTTAATTTCATTATTAAGCGGATGTGCGGAACCTTGTCAAACGCTTTCGCAAATCAATGAATATAGCATCAATTTTTAATCCACCATGAATGGCTTCGTGAAGGTCAGTCACAAGTTCAAATAGTTGTGTTTCACATGAACGACCACGAAGGAAAACATGCTGGTTACTGGAAAAGAAGTTTTGTTCTGTTAGAAATGTCACGACGGTGGATGATATGATGTGCTCTAATAATTTACAACATATGCTCGTTAGGGAAATGGGCCTATAATTAGAGACTAAGGATGGGTCACCGGATTTAAAAATGGGAACCACGCTCGCAGTTCTCCAGGCGTCAGGAACGCATCCCGTATCGACCGACTGCTGGAAAATGGCAACCAAAATACGTGATATTACTGCTTTTGTTAGTTTCAGCATCTTTGCGCAGATGTTATCTGGTCCGGGTGCCGAATTTACAGGAATGCGATCTATGGCAGCTTCAACACCCTCACGAGTAATTATGAGGTCATTCATAAACGTGTTTATTCTCAAGAAGTTGAGATTTGATGGTATTGGCTCTTCTGGTGTAAAAACTGTGCAAAAAAGTTGTTTAATTCGTCTGCAACATCGGACTGCAGAAGCGGCTCACCGTTCTTTGTTATCGACACAACGGACGATGACGATGGTTTTGGATTCACTATTTGCCAAAATTTTTTACAATTGTTTTTTAAAAGTTGTGATAAGTCGTAGTTGTAAAACTTCCCTTTCGCTGCATCAATTTCCGTTTTGCAGTCTTGACTGTTCGCGATAGCATTCCGAGTCGTCGGCCGCATTCGAACGTTTTGCCTTTAAGTACATTCTTTTTTTCTTATTTATGGAACGCTTAACATGTTTTGTAAACCACGAATTTTCGTTTGAAGATGTGATGGTAATCTTTGGAATATATTTTTCTTTAAGTTGATTTAGCGTAGTTTCAAAGATCCGCCAATTTTCGTTTGTATCGCGATCAGAAAATGTCACGCAAAACTGCCTAGAAAAACTTAGTAGGTCACTATTTAATCCGTCTATGTTGGCTCTGTTGTAGTCGTATATCGTTTCCTTTGTTTTACAAGGTTTTTCACATTTTATGATGTACTCGCAGTGGACAACATTATGGTAACTCATGCAATCAAGAACACGTACTACCATGCTTTGTGGGTCTGTAGTCAGCACAACGTCTAGCAGTGAAACACCACGGGTGGGACATGTTACCACCTGGCTTAAACTAAACAAAGAAATAACATCAAGGAACTGTCTGCATTCATGCTTTCTTGCGCCATCGATAGGTTTGCATTGCAGCCAGTCGATTCCGGGATAATTAAAATCTTCTGCAAGTATAATTTCTGATGACTGATATTTCGTTTGAATAACGTTTAAGGAATCGTGAAAGGCTTCAACAAAATTAGTAGAATTGGGTGGCCGATAAAAAACTCCGACAATGCAAGTTACACAAGATGATAAGTGCATCGCGATCCACAATAATTCCGCGTCACACAAAGTGTCGACAATATGCGCGCTGAACTTCTTATCTACAGCAATTGTGACACCACCACCTCGTGATGTGGCTCTGTCTTTCCTAAACAAGGAAAAACTTTTCGATAGTGATATTTCACTGTCAGCTACATCAGAGCACAGCCAAGCCTCGGTACCGAGGTCTACATCCGCGGAACAGCATTCAATGAAACTGTGCAGGTGATCTTGTTTGTTTAACAGACTTCGGAAGTTTGATACTATAATTGATAAGGTGCAATTAGGATGGATTTTGTCACCACGTCATTTCTTGGTCTCACCAGGCCGGTGGTCTGGGAGAACTACCACCTTATTTGCTGAGGAATCGAATGCATAGTGCTTATTAGCGAGAATTAGCTTATCAAAAACTAGCTTGAATTTCTCATTCGGTTGGCGGTTAGCCCGAGCAAAATCGCGGAGTTTATTTCTGATCTGAAGCAAACGTGGTGAAAAATCTTCTACGCATACCCGGGCAGATGCAGCGTCTTTAAGCTTGAAGGCATTCTTTAAAATGCTGCTTTTATCCTTAAAGTTCAGAAATTTTACTATTATGGGGCGATTGCATCCCGGCTTTTCTTGGCCCATTCTGTGAGCGCGTTTCAATTACACTTGGCTGAACGCCGAACGTTTTCGTTAGAAACTCTGTGATTAGTTTTTCCGTGTCAGTCCATTTTTCAATTTCTTCCTCAACAATTCCCTTGAATATCAAGTTATTCCTGCGCATACGGTTATTCAAATCATCCACAACTATATTGGTCTGGTCAACTTGTTTTGATTCAATGGTTTTGATCTGATCCCGAGTTTCCTGCAAGAGTGGGCCCATTGCGGATACGTCCCTGTGAACGCTGTCTACTGCTTCTACGCGTTGTTCTATTTGTGACAAGCGTTTTTTGACATCTGTAATGTTCAACTGAATGTCCTTGAGCTTAGCTGATACATCCTTTTGATACTTTTCATTAGTAGCGGAAAGTTCCTTGAGCAAATTCACAACTTGATCCATCTTATCAGGACCTAGGTTTGTTTCCACGTCCCCAGCACATATGATCAGGTGCGCTACACAGAATGAAACAACAAACAGCCGTGCCCCACCGCTGCATGACCTGCACACAGATGGTGGCCGCAGCCACACGGGTGAACACGACTTAGTGCTATTGCTATGCGCGACAAAACAGCCGATCCTGAAGCGGTATGTACATAGATCAACGCCCATGTTTGCTCAAAAATCATACACTGTTTCACATGGCGGTTTGCAGCCAGATTGGAATTGCAAAAATGCGCCTAAGGCGCTGCAGACTCACCTACAATGAGCGAAAGAAACCACTTAGCGCCGTGCAACTGGCTGCAAATCCCGTATGCTGCTTGCTTCTGAGGCCTTTTATAGTTGACTTGTTGGCGCTGTGATCCGTCCCGGAATCACCTGCGCGAGATCGCACGTTGGTGGCTCCCACGATGCAAGGTGAGGGGCGGTTGCTGAGCAGGCGACGTGAGAGATAGTCGGTGTGGACGAGGCTGGTCATTTAAGTCTCGAATGCTCAGCAATTGCCGACGCAAGTGGGCGACTTCCGCTGCAAGATCTTTTACCGTTTCTCGAAGGTAATCTGCTTCGGAAATTGGAGAGGTGTGGGCAGTGTTTATGACTGCCAGAGCAACGTCCACCATATCATCGGCCATTTCTGCCAGCTCTGACAGAGTCTTGTCCTGAGCTGGGTCAAGAGCCATTAGCACGGTAGGTGGAAGGCGCTGTAGAAACAACTCACGTAGTATGGAAGTTTCCGAGCAGTCCGGCTGGTCCCCAAGCAGATGTTGCAGGTGACGTAGAAACTCTGGGACGGCGGTCCCCGAGCTCTTCGTTGCACAGAAGTTGCTGAATGCGCCGACGCTTAGGCGGACCGAGTCTGTGAAGAAGAGCCTGTTTGACTGTCGTATATGAAGTTTCACCAGGCGGGCCCACAGGATGTCGCGTATTTCGGCCATTGCCTGTGGCGGCAACGCTTCAACGAGTAGGTCATGCTTGCGAACTTCTGACGTGATGCGATGAATGCGGAACGTGTTCTTGACTTGAATGAACCCTAAGGAGGGATTGGCAATCCACAGCGGTGGTAGCGTTATGGTAGTAGTACCTCCAACAACACCCGAAGAGGGTACATGGCCGGGTGCAGTGGCAGCGATACCAGGGCTGAGGTCGTTGAGATTCTCACGCTGCTCCATGGAATGTCGCGTGCGTAGTCCGGGGTCACCAGTTAATGTAGCACTCTGAAACGCGCTTCCGAGAACACAGTGCGGTTTATTAATGCATCTCCGCCATGATGATGATGATGATGATGTGCCTCTACACATGGCTCATACCCACACTGGGGGATTGGCCAAGAATTGTTGATATGAAGTTTTAAAGCTATAGCTAATGATAACACACAAAAGGCAAGCAAACATCAAAAAGAGCGAGTGCAACAATTATTTGTACATTCAGCCCAGGCTTCTCATCCCAACTAGAAATTAGAATAATGAAATTAATGCCATCGTTTCAACTACTGCTTCTTTCTCCTCAGCAGACTACCCACTACCAGTTCATGCCCCAAGTGTGTCGTGCCAGGAGAAGAAAAGTATGCCACAGGGTCATTTCTTCCGCGAAGAGCGTGACGTTTTCGTTGCGGAGCTGGACGCAAGTTTAAAGCAGAGCTTCGGCTCGCTTTTTGCGGATGAAGTTTGTGAATGTAGTCAAGACCATGGTTAGGAAAATGTCCCATGATGTTACAGTGGCCTCTTGGTTCTCGAACCACGTCCCAGCGGCGTCTTCTAAGGCGAAGTAGGCATGCCGCAGCTTGTCTTCATTGCTCCAATGGTTGAAGACAGCGACCCGGTCGTATGTTTCGAGCCCCCTTTCAGGGTCATAGCACGATAAGCCACGGAATTTCGGTGGCTCCCTGGACTTCTGAAGCAGGAGTGGTGTAGGCTGCACAGGTGCTGTCACCGTGGCCTCTTCCTTTGTCGTCTTGGCTCTTGTAATGTCAGGTAGGGATCCGAACTCTGGTTGTAGTACTAGCTGCCTGTGGCTAGTTCGACGATTCGGGATCTCTTTCGGGTCTTCTTGTTGACCACGCGGACTTGGATCACGGTCTTGAGGGGGCGTCCGGAACATGGACAAAACAGAACCTCCACCAGATGTCACGTGGTCGTGACGTCGACGAAGGAAGCCGTCGGTGTGTCCGAGATGAACTCTTTATTTGGCCGAACCTGTGGCGGAGAAACGGAAAGTCAAACAACAGCAATACACTCTGCACACTGATAGCGGCGAACAGAGCGTCGGCCGTCGATAAACTGACAAGCGGTGAAGCGCGGCGGCATTTATACATGTGCCGTCGAATCGCTGGTTGTCGCGCAAGCTCTACAATAAGGTCGAGTGTTCGCTTCTTGCGCGTAATCTTAACAAAACGGTCTACAGTAATCGCGAAGATTCTCGAACAATAAGGGGCGGTTTGTGCTGAGCGTTGTGACAGTCTTTGGTGGGCCAAAACCGAATACAGCAATAGTGATAATAGGAAACGCACGTTGCAGTAGCATAGTCGTGCTTACGCGACGTGTAAATGATCCATCGCGTCGCTTATGCACGACTACGTAAAAAAATGAGAGAATAAAGTATTTTCTTAGAATAACAAAGAGCTGAGCTAGTTGGTAAGTATTCATTCTAAAAAGACAGGGCGTGCAAACACGGACACAAGAAAGAAGTCAGGACACCACAAACGCCGACTAACAACTGAAGAGACGCACAACGGCTGAAAAGAAAGAAGGCATGAAAACTTATCTGCGCATGCCCATGCAACAGGCGAACCTATCAATCCGGCACGCGTGGTGGTCTACGTGGAAGATAACTGTTAAGGCATTTGATTTCATCTTTATGCAAGTTAATCGACGGTTGGCTCACGCATGCGCTACCACTATTCTCGATATGCCATGCTTCAATCATCAGGCGCGTTTCTTCATTTCTATGTCGGTACAACACTGCGCATTCAACAAATTTTAATCTGTCTACCTCTCACCTTCTAATCTGTCTTTACATTGTCGAGATTGTAAGTGCACGCCAAAATTTGATGAATGCGCAGTGTTGTACCGGCATAGAAATGAAGAAACGCGCCTGATGATTGAAGCATGGCATATCGAGAATAGTGGTAGTGCATGCGTGAGCCAACCGTCGATTAACTTGCATAAAGATGAAATCAAATGCCTTAACAGTTATCTTCCACGTAGACCACCACGCGTGCCGGATTGATAGGTTCGCCTGTTGCATGGGCATGCGCAGATAAGTTTTCGTGCCTTCTTTCTTTTGAGCCGTTGTGCGTCTCTTCAGTTGTTAGTCGGCGTTTGTGGTGTCCTGACTTCTTTCTTGTGTCCGTGTTTGCACGCCCTGTCTTTTTAGAAAGTATTTTCACTGCGGCACATTGTTGGCCAATGGTTCTTTGCGATTCGTCAAAAATTTTCGGTGTGCCATAAAATTCGTTGCTTTTCCGCGACGCCCCAAATATGTGAAATCTAGCGGCGCTAAAATCGCGCGTGCACGCTCAACACCTTATCACTATGCTGAAATATACCTAAACATTTTTTTTGGAATAGCTGGACAGTGTCTTATTCTGAACTTAATTCAAGAAGGCTGCTCGCCGATCACATCGGCAGCGGGTACTTATAGCATCTGGCGAGATTGCAGTGTAACGATGTTGACATGGCTTGTTCGTGCTGACAGGAACTGGACGAATTGACTTAGAAGAAGACACTGAGAGGATGAAGCGTCTAGAAGAAGACACTGAGAGGATGAAGCGTCTTGTTGAGCTGTTCGTGGACGTATACAATTCTGTGAACTGATCGTTGATGAGAGAGAGAAAAAATGTACACCATATCCACGGGGTGAATGATGATGAGTGGGGCAAAGCTCCGGAGGGAATCATCCGTAAACCGTGAATACTCCGAGTAATTCGCCTATTATATGATCAAGTGAGCACGTGAGCAACACCGTGTATATATTAAACATCAAACTTTTATTGTACTGTTAGTTTACGTGGTCCCTTCATTACAACCGTCCCCCTAGCGTACGTCGCCGCACTAAATCGAACGATTGACTTCCACCAATGACACGCGCCATATGTGAATCTTCCGTGAATTCTGCCCAATACATCATCAACGACGTGAGATCGGGAGCGTTTATACTAAAGGGTCGATGAGAGTCATGGCGACTTGCAGCTCAGTTTAATTTTACATGTGAATTTTTATTGTTTTATCACGCACAGGAGAAATCTCACACAGGCACTACCTTGGAGGTTGAAATCCAGTGCCTATATATACGGGGTGGTCAGTGAACAGTTGTGCAGCGCAAGCAGTCGTTTTTTTTAAAGACGATAGTCTTTCTTGGGGAACTTAAACGCAGAAATTTTGGTCTCTCTGTCTTTCTGTCTGTCTTTCTGTTTGTCGGCACGTCCCTCGATTCAGCCACTCGGCCAAAGTTGAACCACTTGCCCAAGGGCCAGCCGTCTTGAACTGGTACGGCTGTTCATACTTGTGAACGTTGTCGATCAAAAAGTAAATATCATGCATATCTGAGGTGCAACATCACTAGGTAAGTATTAGGTGGCGTGTTCCTTTAATAGAAAATGCATACATACGTAATTTTAAGGACCCTAGTTTCTTAAGCTGCGCTGAAAATGCATAAGAATGGAAGCTTGAGCGAGTTGGTATGCGTTCATCTTTGTTGAAACAGCGCTCACTAGACGACGACGAAGTAAAAGAAGGCACAGGACAGGAGCTGCCTGTCCTGTGCCTTCTTTTACTTCGTCGTCGTCTAGTGAGCGCTGTTTCAACAAAGCTGAAAATGCGACTGCGCTGAAATTTGCCTTCCTCCGTGCCCTTCGCACGAGCTCATTGTTGTGTTTCGGTTTCGGTTCTGTATTGCACTGTACGAATGCCATGGGTTGGTGTTGCAAAACTTTAGTTTTGAGAAGGCCAAGAAGGTGAAAAAAAATATTTAAAAAATGAAAAAGCAGCGTTGTGGGCGGCCTTCAGGCTGCCGGTTGTGGGCGCCGCTCTGGCGTTCCTGTTTTACCCAGGCGACGTGTAAATAAAAGATTGTTTGGAGAGTACTCGTTGAGTGCGGACGTTTCTCTGCTTCAGCGCTTCGCGCCAAACCGCGTTTTCGGGCTGGCTGGCGTCCCCGCCGGTCGCGTTGGTCACCGCCGGTCTTCGCCTGCTGCTGCGCCGGGACTACCAGCACGCAACACAGCACTCATGTTTCCCGACGTATTGCCAGATGGCGTCCATATCTCACACAGCGCCTCTTCTATCGTCTTTACACGACATTTGCAGCGAAGCACGCAGATACGCGGCCAATTTTTTTCAATCGAGAAACTCGCTAGCAGACGCTGTCTGCGTCGGCCTCGCGAGGCGAGAGAGGAGCGGGGGGGGGGGGGGGGGGCGACTAGAGCACACATCTTCAACGCAGAGAGCGCGGAGCGTCGGCGTCGCGAGACGAGAGAGAGGGGGGCGGTGACTAGAGCACGCATCTGCAACGGATAGATGGATAGATGGATGGATGCTATGAGCGTCCCCTTTATAACGGGGCGGTGACAAGTGGGCCACCAGGCTCGACAAAAAAAAAACCCTTTACTGTTCTTTTGCTTAGTGTTGGCCTAGTATCTTTACTTCAATTAAAGCTATATTACTCCGGGATAAAAACTTAAGTTTTCAGCTCCTTTTTCTGCCCTTTACGGCAGAATGTCCTTATTTTCCCCCCAATATTTATTTTTGTATTTTCTATCTAATTTTCTGCTAACAATACTCTAAGCGTCCCTTACTTATTTCAATCGCGGGTGTGTTCAGCTTTCCATTGTCTCTAAAACCCAAGGCGTCATGTAGGCTTGTACCCAAACGTACACCTGGGTGGATATTTCCACATTCAATCAAAACATGCTCCGCCGTTTCCTTATCTTCCCCGCAGCACGTGCAGCGCCTCCACGTCATCTAGGGATCTTCCTGGGAACTAGAGGTGGCTACGACAGCGCCATCTAGTGAACACTCCAAGAACTAGAGGTGGCTACCTACTACTACTACTACATACTACAGAGGAGGGACAGACCCACATCCCTGAGGAGCTTCGCCCCTAATAAACAGCGCTGCGAGTGTGTGCTTATTTGCCGTCCGAGTCGTACTCTGCGCTGTACAAGTCAATTCAAGATAAATCAAGACCAAATAGACGTCAGACTCTGCCCAGGCGGCGCTGCGAAAAACACCGCCACCAGTGCCATCACCGCAGCCCTGGCGCTAACTGGGTAGTAGAAAGAGAGCCGTCCACAAGCAAAAGTGCATATGCCAGAATATAAACCACCCTCTTTCGCTGGTGTCGAGGCGCAGTTTCTTGAAAATCAAGGATCTGGAAAGCCTCTTCCGCCAATCCACGTTTCATAAACAAAGGAAGCTGATCAAAGCGAACTGCGAGTACAATGCAAAAGAAGTTTTAGTTATTCCGGCGCGCTGCAACTCGCAAGTACATACAAGCATCGCACGACATCCAGTTCGAGGCAAGCCCTCCGACATCCGTTCTCTAGCGCCTAAATGCGGTAAAATCGGGTATATACGTAATGCCAAAGCGATGAAGTACATACACGATCAATTTACTTAGCTATGTATCTTACAATCAGTGGTACAAAACTCGCTTTATCAAGTACGAATGGCCCCGGCGACCTTCTCCTTTGCAGTTGTATTCTCCCTTAATTCATCTATCACTTCCTGTGCATTGGACTGTTTTATTACGTATCCTCAAGTGCTCTCTTGATGGTCGTCTTAGGTTTGTATGTACTGCAAATGGGGATACGTGCGTGTCCACTTTCGCGTGGTAGAACCAAAAGCAAAACTGTGGCCTCCGAGATAGCTACGGCAACCGCGGAGGCCACGGGCAAAACAAGCCCGTGGCCTCCTCTCGGAGTTCTGGTTCTAACTAGCTTACACGTCATACAAGCAAATCGCAAAATGCTGGTCGTGGTGGTCACGACCAGCATTTTGCGATTTGCTTGTATGACGTGTAAGCTTGTTAGAACCAGAACTCCGAGCCTTCGAAACGTTCGTCCGCGATGCTGTGTGGTGTCGATCAACTCCGATTACAGGTTGTCGCGGTGTGCATATCACATGTCTTCAGTCTGCCTCTAGCTGCTCACTTCGTGTTACACAGCACGCACCGCGCTCAGAGCCTCTACTGAGCTTCATAGTCAATGTTACCACGGTTCTCCGTCAGGCCTACGCAAAACAACACGTTCTCATTATGACACTTTCTCATGCGACCGGCTGTGGAGAACGCGGGCTCTTCGCTTACCCAACACGCTCGCAACGGCCCGTATGCAAAGCTCTGGCCTTTCTTCTTCGTACGACAACTATGGAAATCGGTAAAACTGAACGTTGTTATTCAGTCTTGTACGTCCGTGGCAATTCACGACGCAGCAGTAGCGTCAAATGCGGATTCTTCGTAGCGCGCGGGGTGGTCTCGTCTGCTGTTGTTTTCGCCGTCGTTCTGGCGAGTGATCCAGCAAGCACTTCATGACGGTTCATTGGCGCGTCCGACTAGCTGAGAGAAATTCACAGCTCACGTTCTGAGTGTTAAATGCGCAAACACACGCGATATTAAGCTGAATCGTTGTTTCGCACTCGCTAGTTGCACCTGGTCCCACAGCGAACTGTGCGAGGGAGTCGGTCTTTGTACTACCCAATACTTCTCCGACAGGTGGCGCAACTCGTCTTCGAAACTCCAGAGTCTGACGTCTATAGCCCGACTGTCAATTCAGTCTCCTTAGTCCAGAAAACTGTGGACCTTCGCCACCTCCTTGGTCCGGTAGACCAAGTTACGGGGCAAGCTTGAAATCTGGGCTTCACAATGTGCTCGAGTCCACTGCCTCATTCGTCGTCTTGTTGTAAGCCGCCGCGGTCGCTGCAAGCTACCATATTATAAGCAAGGCGAAGCAGGTTAATCGGTGACTAAAGCGGAAACCTCTTTTAGCTCTGTCCAACTAAAACACTCAACACTGCTGCACTCTCATCGACTCACAGCAGCTTGGATTAGAGCTGCAGTGATGTTATTTCTTTTTGATGAAAGAAAATTAATTTCCTGAAAGAAGAAGAGGTTTGATCGGTTCATCAAACATTTACTGGTTTCTGCCCGTATTTGCGTCATCGATTATTTAAACTTCATGCCAGGTACAGCAGAATAAGAGCATGACAGAGTGTTCTAAGGTTAGCTCCTGCTCAGCGGTAGCCTCCTCTGCAATGCTGGAGCGCAAGACGCGAAAGCATCGCATAAGCGGCCTACACCGCAGAGAGCCTACAGTGCGTGGTCGAGAGATTTGGGGGACAATCTTACAGCAAAAGCGTAGGACAAATTTTCTTATATAATTACGTGACTGTTGTGCTGAAGGAAAATTTCGCTTCATTTGTTGGTTTCCCAATCTTCAGCTGACAGTGACCACTGTTGATAGTAGGGGGGGGGGCGCTCCTCTATGTTTTTTTCTCAGTGGCGGACGGGGCTAGCGCCCCCCTTGCCCTCCCGGTAGGTACGCCTATGGGCACGACACCGCAATTCATTTTTTAACAATTTTAGAATGGTCCTAGATGTACTTGAGAATAAATTTACTGATCTAGGATTACACATCCAGCAAGCATGTCCGGAATTGAGGTACATTGCTGAGTCAAGGAACTGCAACTGATTATTTTGGGCAACCTCATTAGTGAACTCTAAACACCTTCGAAACGTCCACAACACTGCTGCCTTGCACGTCTTTATCATCAATAATTACTAGACAGCGGTTTTTAAGCAAATACCTATTTTGTTCCTTGCGTCCTATCGCCCCGTTTTGATAAATGAGCATGAATTAAATGTTCAGAAAGGCTTTTATAGTGTTTTTATATTGCCTATAAATGCCAATTTTTCGCGTTTGTGCCTCAATGCCCATAAGTGCCTTTAAATGCCAATTTTTCATAATCGGCGCCTACACTATTTAACTTCAAATTTCGCTTTTAAGTGCGGTTAGAGACCGTTATTCATGTTGCCGGGCAGCATTTACTGTTCATAAGAACTCTATGGGGTTCAGCCTAGTCATCTAGTTCAACGAACTGCCCGAAAACAACCGCTAGCAGCAGTGAAATGGGACGCGCCCGTCACCATACGCCGCCGCGCAGACATGGTTAGTGATTCTTTATTCTTTTAGTATAGGCCTAGTGCGCTGCAGCTTTGAACCGAACAGGCAGCGCCATCGGACGGCCGCGGCCGAAAACTTAGGACTGTCTTTTGTTGCTCCCGTGCCCGCAGTCACGGTAGAAACGCATGGCTCCTCGCCGAAAGGACGTAAAAACGTCGCAGAACTCCGGTAATTTTCCGTACTTTTGCATGCATGGCTGGCACAACAGCTGTAGGAACACCGTTCGGAAGCAACCAGCTTTAAAATTCTGCGGGTTACCTCAGAAGTCGGACGAAAATGAAAGACAACTCTCCCGCAGCTGTGTGGGGCTGCGTAAGCAACGCCTCGAATTCCGTCCATAAGTGTCCCCACTCTCGTGCGTTTTTTTTTCGCCTTTTATTATTTATTTTAATTGTATACACAAGCTTACAAGGTCACAAAGAAATAGGAAGATAGCAGGCAGACAACGGCCACCTAGAAGGGCAATGTGCCTGTCTGCGTCTTCTGCTCTCACGCGTGATTTCTCGCCAGCCAGAGTGGCGAGCAGGGGCAGACGGTGCGGAATCAGACAAATTTGCCGCGTCCTCTTCGTTAGGAACGAAAACAGTTCGGTATGGCTCAGCACACGTAGAGCACTGAAAAATCAAAAGCTCACCTCCACTCGTACGTCGTAATCCACGGTTTTCGATTGCACTCTGCATTTCCCAATGATGTCGGAAAATTCCATCGCGCACATCAATTCTTCTTTCGGACCACACTGACCACTCGCGTGCAACTTCGTACCAAGCGACCAAGAACTCCTTTTGAAACACACGTTATTGCCATTTCAATCCTACGGAAACCGCAGAACAACACACGATCGTGGCTTCTTCTCCTCACGTTCACGCGCGGGCTGGCGGCCTTGGCTGGCGATGCGCTTTCCTAGCACACGACAACCAGTGGCGAACTGATGGGCGCTTGCAGTTTCACTGTCTGTGCGCTCGCCTGTGTGTGAGTGTGCGTTGTGAGCCTGTTTGTGTGTGTGTGTGTGGGGGGGGGGGGGGGTCATCTACTGTTCCCCGCGTAGAGGGACGGAAAAGAACTTGTTTCCGGCGCAAGCAGCTGTGTTTTGTTGCTTTTTTTTGTTGTTAAGGCTCGCAGTTCGGTTTTCAGCGAAAAGACGGACTGAGTGGGGCCTCTCTCTCTCGAATGGCTTGAGGAAAAAAGGGGACGAAGTTTTGTTGAATGCTTACGTTAACAAGAGTCGCTGCATGCTGGTTTTTCGGCTACAGCTTTAAACGGCTGTAGTTTGAGAGGTTTTTCAGGCAGGAAAAAACAAAAATAAACATAAGTTAGCACAGCGCATTTACACACGCAGACGGAAAGAAAAAAGAACTACGGTGGCCGTTCTTGGAGAACAGCGGCCGCCGCAACCGTAGCTGCCGCCTCGAACGTGCTCGGCCAGAGTAGTAAACAAGAAAAAACAGCAGCATGTGCTGGGAACTACTAGTGCGGAGTGCCGTAGGGTCTCCCTGTCCGTACCTATGTTGGTGCCACGATTCGATAAAAAATGTAAAAGAACAAAATGACACGTGCAAACGATTTGTCTTGGTTTTGAGCGACAAGCGGCTTTCTGCCTCCCTCGGGTGCCTCGAGGCGGAAAGGGGACGATAGGGTGGTTGAATGCCGACGAGAGTCGCCGACAGACCGACTTTTCGACAAAAAAGTGAAACACAAGTACACATGAGTCAACACGGGGCACTTATACTCGCAAAAAGAAAAAAAAATGCCGTTCTTGGCGAAGAGCGGCCGCCGCAAACGTCGTCGCCTGCCTGAAACATGCAGGCGCGCTCGTAGTCGACAATCCTAACAGTGCGCCGCTGACCTGATAGAGGGCGAGAGCAGTAGCGCCACCATACCAGCTCACGAGGCCTATAGGGGTAAGAAACAGTAAAATGGCGCAAAATGGGGGAAGAGTGCTCGATAACTGTCTCTGTAAAGGACACCTCAACCAAAACACTCGTCGGGGGGGGGGGGGGGGAATGAAGGTGGTAGAAAGAGAGAAGAGGATGAGGCAGTGATTGGAGTGGAGGCGGGAGAGAGGAGTCTGGTTAACCGTGTCGAGCGGCTAAGAAAAGCCGCTCGATCAGGTTCGCGTGTTGAAGGAAGGAGATCAGGGCCGCAAGAGCTCCACGGAGGCGATCCTCGCAGCCGGTGGGAAACAGGAAGTCCTGTAGGGTTACACAGGGCAGGCCGTGGCGGCGGTACTCAGTTTTGAGCCGCTTCCGGGCGTCGACAAGGGCGGGAAACTCACAGAGGAGACGTGCAACTGTTTCTACCGCGCCGCAATCGACACAGTTCAGTGCAGGCGCGCCGCAAAGACGATGTTTACGTTCCGCGGGCCACACCGAACCGGTCCTCAGGGTGAGGAGGAGCGCGCGATCGCGGCGGGAGAAGCCAGTTGCAGGAAGGGGAGGTGGGGCGTGTCCAGCGGCGATCCGCGCGTCGGGATGCTCTCGCATCAACTCACGGCGAAATTTTATGCGCGCCGAGTCGAGGGTCGCGCTGGAATGTGCTCGCTTCGCGAGTGCGTCCACAGCCTCGTTGCCAGCGATGCCGAGGTGGGATGGTAGCCACTGCAAGACCACGTCGCAACCACTCCGACCAAGTGCCAGGAGGCTCTGGGCGACGCGCTGGGCGAGCGGTGGGCCGCGGTCCTCCCTCGCGAGTTGGCGCAGGGCTGCCCTGAAGTCGCAGAAGATGGCCGCGCTAGTGACAGACGGCGACTCTCGAAGGATATCGGCAGCTGGCTGCAGACCCACCAGCTCGGCAGTGGTAGAGGAGGCGCAATAGCTCAGGCGTCTCTGGAGGTCAGTGGCGAGCTCGGGGGCGACACAGGCGGCTGCAGCAGAGTGGTCCTGTAGTACAGAGCCGTCAGTACAAACGTGAGTCCTGCCGGCGAGGTCCTCGTGCATCAGCGCTGCGGCTTCTTCAGCGATGGCACAGCGAGGGGTGACGTGCTTGGAGCGGACACCGGGGAGCTCGAGGGAGACTCGCAGGGGCTCGCGGCAGTGTGGGGCGGGCCAGTGAGCATGGGACGTCGGTTCCTCAACCACCACACTGTCGTAGAAATCGAGGATTCGGCCGACGCGCGAGTTGGGCACTGCACGCAGCCTGGTGAGTCGGGGGGCGGAGTCCGGGGCTCGGTGAAGGCGCTCCATGTGGCAGAGGGCGCGCATGTCAGACGTTAATGACACAGGCCACGCGCGAGCTTCCGCAAGTGTTTCTGCCACACGAGAGCTGCGGGGAAGACCGTGGCACATGTGGATCACACGCAGGTAATCCCGCTCCAACGCGCGCCGCTGCACCTCCCGCACGCTGCACAGCGGAAGGGCGTAATGCACTGCCGAAAGTGCGATTGCCTCGTAGATGTTGCAAGCAAAGGCGAGGGCTCAGCCATCACCACGGCCGAGGAGTCGGCGCACACAGGTCTCGACACGACCTGGCGAATGCGCTTGACAGCCACCGTAGCCGTTTGTCGATCGTGAGCCCGAGGTAGCGCACGCAGCTTTGCCAGCCGTTCGGCGCACCGTGAAGCTGTAGGCACGGGAGATGGCGGCGCGGAGCAGCCCTGGGGTGAACCACGAGCGCCTCAGTCTTCGTCGGAGAGAGCGCCAGGCCGATGCCCTCCAAAAAGGCAGCAACACGCTCGAGCGGTGTCTGGATGCGTGCGCGCACAGCACTGCACTTGCGAGTGGGGCCGCGCACGTACAGCGCGACGTCGTCGGCATAGATCACCGCGCGCACAGGGAGGTCAGGCGTTTCTGGGGAGCACTTCACGAGCGGCGCGAGCACCAAGTTGAACAGAAACGGGCTTAGGACACTGCCCTGTGGTACACCAGAGTGGACGGAGCACGGTGATCTTGTCGCTCTCCCCACGCGCACAGAAAACGTCCGGTCAGTGAAGAAGGCTTGCACATAGCTCAAGAGTCTGCCCTCAACACCGAGGCGCGCACAGCACTGATGATGGACGCGTGGGGAAGCGAGTCGAAAGCCGACTGAACGTCAAGGAGCAGCAGGATTGCCAACTCCCCATCGTGAAGGGCCTGCTCAAGGGTGCTAACGACGGCAGCGAGACCGTCAGCTGTTGCGCGACCAGGTCGGAAGCCGCACTGTTCGGGCGCAAAGACGCCGCGAGCCGCTGCGAGCCATTGAAGCCGGTGAAGGGCCATTCCCTCCATCGCTTTCCCAGCCACGGATGTCCGGGAGATGGGCCGATACGATCTGTGTTCACGGGACTACTTGCCTCGCTTTAGAAGTGGCACAACCATAGCAGAGCGCCACTGATCCGGAAGGCCTCCACCAGCGAAAACTCGGTTGTATGCCTCTAACAAGAGAGGGCGCTGGGATGAGTCCAAGTTCCTCAGGAGCTTGTGTGTGATGCCATCCGCACCAGGAGCGCTGCGTGTTCGCTTCCTTTCAATTACCCGCTGCAGCTCGGACAGGGTGAAGTCGCTCTCGCAAAGGGAGCGGATGGCAGCCGCAAGAGCAGGTTCGGGTGGCAGGAGGGGTGGGGCCGTGTGGTTCAGGGCGTGCGAAGGTGCCTGGGCAGCAGCAGGAGGGAGCTCCAAGGATGAGGCAATGAGCTCTGCGAGCTCCAACTCCGTGATTCCACGCGCCACCGCGATGGCGAGAACGGGGAAGCGAGGCATCTTCGGGTTGAGCATAACGCTCATGATGTGCCAACCGCGGCGGCGCCTGCGCAGGTCACGGAGGGAGGAGCACATGCTCGTCCAGCTGCGGTCGCGCAATTGTTGCGCGTGGCGTCGGCACACGGCATCCAGTCAGTTGTGCTCGGTCCAGGCACCGGGGCCTGAAGAGCGCAGTGTGCGCCTCTGTGCACGCTGGTGCACTGCACGGAGGTTTAAGAGTTTAAGGTCAGGGCAGGGCGTTCCAGCGGGAACCACACAGCGAGTGGTTGAACGTTCGGCACAGTCCGAGATACGCGCAAAGAAGTCCTCGCTGGACTGAACACTCGCGTACAGCTCGCGGAAGAGCGGCCACCGCACGACCTTGTACTCGCGCACGGCACCACGGCTGGGTTGGCACGGTAGGAGCGCGATCGGGAAGTGATCGGACCCGGCCGTGTCAGAGTGTCGCTTCCACTCGTAGGAGCAACGTTCCGACAACAGGGCCAGGTCGATCACAGTGGCAGCGCTCTTTCGACGTATGAAAGTTGGCTCCCCAGTGTTTAGAACGAGGAGACCAGCCCTGTGTATCGCTTCGGTGAGGTCCCGACCGCGCACATCGGTGCTAGGGTCACCCCAGCTGACATGGTGCTCGTTTAAGTCCCCGCACAGGATTTGGTCGCGCGGGAGTGCAGCTACAAGTAGTAGGACAAACGCGTAGGTGGCCGCAGCGACTTGGCGCACATACACACTCACGACGGAGGTGTCAACACTATCTACACGAACTGTAGCGGCCACACATTCACATGTTTCACTGGTGTAGTGTTCCGTGGGGATAAGGGCGTGAGGAAGCGTTGTTGGGATGTAGAGGGCTGCGCGCGGCTTTCCAGGTGGGTGGAGGGCGTCACCGCACGGGACACTGGTGCAATCAGGCCGCGCACACTGCGTGGGGCTGCTGTAGCCGATGTAGCCGGGCAACGATACCTCCTCTGCGCGAACGTTTGTTTCCTAGAAGGCCAGGACGTGGTAGTCGCGCAAGCACGGCTTGTCGGCGGCGCAGTGAATTGCAGTTCCACTGCAGTATGCGCGGCCTCCTTTCACGGAGACGGTTAGTCGCCATCCTGCGTTAGTGCCGTTTGGGTGGCCAGCGCTGAAGTGCAGAGTGGGCGAATGGGGCAATCGGAGGGCAGAAACTCCAGTGCTGCTGCGAGTGCTGCCACCAAGACTGAGATAGCAGAACTGTTGTTCTCGCTGGTCGCGAATGCGGGAGCAGTGACACCGGTGGCGGCTGCGTAGGATAGTCCCTTAGTGACTGGGTGGTAGTTTCGTTGCTTTGCGGGGTTACCGGAAGCGTTGGTGTCCGATGCCCGCGCGAGAGCAAGGGCCTCACAACGCGAAAGGGGCGTCCTAGACTCCTTGCGCAGCTCAGGGAGGCGACGCTCCTCCTGCCAACGTGGGCAACGCGGTTCCGTGGCAAGGTGTTTTGCGCAACAGAACAAACACTTTGGCTGCTCAGCCGCGCACTCAGCCGGGGGGTGGGGCCCTCCACATCGCACACAGCGTATGGTGGACGTGCACGTGACGTCTATGTGGCCGTAGCGGGCACAGCGGGTGCACTGAGTTGGGCGGGGCCGTAAGGGGCGAACAGTGCGGCGCTGTTTGTAGAGTTCGATGTCAGCGGGCGGTTTGGACGCGCTGAACATCACAAGAATGTTCCGGCCAGTACGGGAGCACTGTATTTATTTATTTATTTATTTACAAGTACCTTACAGGCCTCACGGGGAGCATTGAATAAGGGGAGCATCACAAAAAGAAATGTAGAAGAAAGCGATACATGAGTATGAACACTGCAATAGTAACGTACCTGCGAGACGATTAAACAAATTGACTTACATGGCAAAATAATAATAAGAATAACACTAAGAATTCACTAAGAATGATCGGGCACTGCGACGTAACATTCGCACTGAAGTCTTCATTGCCTATGGAGGGGTCCACGTTGTATACAACACCACTGCAGGTATTGGGGTCGCCTTCTTTGCTCGCACTGGGATGCCGCAGATGTCGGCGATGGCGAGGAGGGTGGCGAGAGGTGTGCCCGGAGCAACGTCGGCCGCGACCACATTGCGCCGAAAGTTAACTCGCACACGCAGAACTGCATCAATGGGTTCAAGAGAGGCAGAGATGGCTTCCTGCGTGACAGTCCGGAAGGATGCCTTCCTCTCAGTAGGGCGAAAGAGGACTGCGTCTACATGTGTGAGACTAGGTGTCTGTGTTTGGGCAGGGTTTGGGGCCCGTTTATCAACACGCGTGGGTTTGGGCCGCGGGATTGAGACGAGCGGTGCGCATAGCGCTGTTCCGCTTGGGGCTCCTGTAGATGGGAGGGAGGGGAAGGGGTCCTCGGCTGGTAGCTGGCCCAATACACAACTTGGCCGAGAGGGACGGTTGGGAAGGGCGCCTGCGGAGGCATGCTTTTTGATAGGCGTCAGGAGAGATGCGTGCTGGGTGGGGAGGGCAACAGTTGCATGATTGCTGCGATGCTCCTTTGTCGCTCCATCGACGACAGTCGTGGTCGGAGGGGGAGGAGGAGGGGTCACGCTCATGGCTGTGCCGGGAGTGGGGGCTGCCGCTGTTCCTGGTAACCCAGTGACGTCACAGGCCGCAGAGGAAGGGATCGGCGGGGAACCTGTTGCGCTGCTCGCCGCTGTGGCGGCGGCGGGAGAGGAGGAAGGTGGCGTGTCAAGGCCCGAGGTGAAGGAGGTGTTTCCGTCCGAAGTTGTGGAGGGCGAGGGCGATGACCCTTCGATGCTTGTCTCAGGAATGCTGCCAGTACTGAGAAGGGGTGCTAAGTGGGGGCTATTCCCTTCTGGGTCTGCAGATGCAGGATCGCTTTTTGAGAATTGCTCGGGAAAAATATGGCGGCCTTGTGAGTCAGGCAGAGGCAAAATGGCCGTGGCTGAATTCTCTAGTTTCCGCTGCTGCTCCAAGCGATGAGAAGATACCCGGGCTGGTTGCAAAAGCCGGACAAGGGTTCACGGTGCCCAGTGTTGTCGCCGCACCACGGGTGCGCTTGCGTGGTTGCGCGGGACTTTTTCTTGCTCGACGCGGGCGTCTCCGAGGTGAACGCTATTTTTTCCCCTCTTCATCTCTGATGAGGTTCCTCGCTTCTTTCAGGAGGAGCTCAAACGCTCGAGACCGCTTGGAGCTGGCGCTCAAACTTGGCCCCAAGGGTAGTTCAGCTGAGGTGCTGTCGTCCATCAAGCGATGCGGTGAGGGAAACGAGGAAGGAAGGAGATCGGAGAGTGAGGAAACATTGTTGTGAGGAGAGAGGAATAAAGAAAATAAATAGGTGAGAGGAAGATGCGATTAAATTAGTTCACCCCTTGCGGAGCCCCGAGGGGGGCTGCACTCGAAAGTGCGTACAGAAGGGATGAAAATAAATTAAAGGTAGAGGATGCCATACTGGATAGTGGTCTGGAAAAAAAAAGCCTCGTGGGAGAGCTAAAGAAGGAGCGTCCGTCCCGGCGGCCGACTAGGGACTCAGCTAGGAGGGCCGCACAGACATGGCGCCAGCGGTTGGCCAATGCGAAACTAGAGAGCCGTCAGGGGAAAGGAGAGTGAAGAGAAAGAAAAATGTGATGGGCACGCAGCTTCTGTTTTCTTGTAATTTACTTCTTAAAGGGGGTCATGAACCATCCCTCGTGCTTGGCGTGAAAAACACCTTGGATTGGGTCGGACGCCTCCCAGGAATATATAGCCGAAATAATTTTTCGAATAGCTAAAGGAGGACCAGAGATATAGGGATCTAGTTTTACCTGACGCATTCCCTCTCCAGTAAAACTTTTGTCGGACCTAGTTGGTACATAGCATTTAGGAACAGAACTTCAGCGCAAATGAAGACAGACCACGAAGACAAGAAAGACAAGGACTGGCGCTTACTAACAACTGCTTTATTCTATTTCGTGGTCTGTCTTCGTGGTCTGTCTTCATTTGCGCTGAAGTTCTGTTCCTAAATGCATTCCCTCTCAACGCGCTTCATTCCAAAGGAGAGGGCCGCGCCGTTCGAGATACCCCGCCCAGTGTATTACGTCACCTCGCTTCAATGTTGCGTGGTTTCCTTTCCGCGTAACTTGGCGCTGCTGACGGCTGCTGCTGGCAACTCATAGTTCCGGTCGGCTGCTTTTCGCTGCGAGGTCTGGCGCGGTGTGTATCGCGTCTGGGGTCTAGGTGCTGACGCGATATATTTGCATTGATCCTGTCGTTTTGTTTTCAATAAAATTCAGTCGCGAGTCTGTGCCCATCCTCGTTCACTTCCTTGTCCGTGTTACCTTTGCGCAGCACCTCGTTTAATGATCCTGTCGTCTAATCCACTGTGTTTCCCTTAGTCGCACGCCTACTGGTTCGGAAGCGCGCATGCTTACGTCCTCTGTGTGCGGCTTGTTTACGATTGTGCGCATACACAATAAAAAAAAAAACTACTCCCAGGTGGGAGTAAAATGCTTGTGTTCTATTGGGAGTTTTTTATACTCCGGACTTCCGGAGTAAAGCTTTTACTCCGGCTGGCCGGAGTTATTGCGTGGCGCCTCCGAGTATTTTTTGCTGCTCTTTCATTACGGCTGGCCGGAGTTCTTGCGTGGTATCTTCGGACTATTTTGGGGGAGAAGCTCCTTATAGCATCACCTGGTCGGTCGTCGCTCCGTCCGACGTTCCCCCGCCGTCGCGTCTCCTGTATCATTCAACAGATCCAGCTTTCTCGGACATCGGCGTTTAGTTCTTATGTCTTCCACCATGTGCCGCATGGCTTTTATCTTTCTGAATCTCGCGCGAAGTCCAGAGTTGCGTCTTGGCAAGAAAGAAAGGAAAGAAACAAAAAAAGAAGAGTTCAGAACACACAGCATCACCTCTTGGCTTGGTCTGCCGCCGTTCTCCGTTGCATCGGCGACGAAAATAAGACCGGCGAGTTGTAACGTTACAGTGGCTAGTCCTATCCCGTTTCTTTGGCAACGACTCGTTTAACGCTGCAGAATAAGAAAACGGCGCACGGAAACACCGGAGGTATCGAAAGTGCAGCCAGAGGGGTTCATTTATTCCCTTTCTTTTAACAGCAGGTGTGCAATGGCCGCCGTTTGTCCGGTTTGCGGCGTAGACACAGGTCGCGGTCGCATCGGCGCGGCCACGTCAAGCAAAAGTAAGAATATCTGTACCTAGTTAAGGCAATGTAACGGCTGACAGGCCTTATTAAGCTATGTTGAGCATGGTAAAACCTAATTAGTTTCACATAACTGAGCAAATGAAATCACCGCAAAAAAATTCAGCAGAGCTGGGATTTTCCAGTGCAGAGTCATGCCGAGCGCGGTAATATGTGCCGAGCTAAGTCAGATTAACAATAATTAATAGTGAGCCTAACTATTGGAAAATAAGCTAATTAGCTAAATAGGCCTAGGTTGACTTGGGATGCAATCTAATCGGGACCAAGCCTCGGATATGCAAGTAAATGTATTTAATTAAAGCAATCAACTATATTTAAGGCTAGATTGACTTGGGATGCAAGCTATGTGTGACCAATGTTGAAATATTCAAGTGAGGCCAATTTAGCTCATTGGGGTCATTAGGGTACTTGGTGCTGTGATTGCCAAGCGATTCCCAATGGAACCCGCCCGCTACGCGTGAGCGTGTCAATTGGTGCTGTGATCTTCAAGCGATTCCCAATGGAACCCGAATGCCACGTAGCCAATACTCGTGAATTACAATGTGATCACGTGAACACTTCCTGTATGGGCTTGTGATCTCATGTGTGCCAAGTCAAGCCAGGACCAGCCGATGGCCGACAAGCTCTGCTCTGCCGCAGTTTTGCGCGACTCAACGCAAGCGGCGCAACTATGTTGCTGGGTCGAAAAGCTCGGCCGATGGCAGATATCGAGGGGTTGGCGTACAGTTAACACTCTAATGACAGCATTTCGCAATATTGACCCCTAAGTTTCTTAGCTTGCAGCGTCTGGTCACTTGCCTTCCCCGCGTTTTGAGAGCTGTTTACTTCCAGTTAGGTTTCTCTGCCTACAGAGAAGGTGGTGATACTTCTTACAATAATTGTTGTGGTTTTTCGGCCCAAGAACACGATGTGATTGTGAGCGACGCTGTAGTGGAAGCCGCGGATAGTTCGACACCGTGATGTTCTTTATCGCGCATTAAATGTAAGCTCACGGCTTCTAGCATGTTGCGTCCATCGAAATGCTCACGCCGCCTCCGAGATTCGCTTCCGTCACCTAACACGCTTTTGCGTAATATATGACTCCAAGTGGAACGTAATGAATTTATAAGGTGTTGGCCCGCTTCACACACAAATCGGCTCATATCACAAATGATCACGCGCGTGTGTTACCGCTACACTCTAAGAAAAAAATTGTCTTTTGACCATTTTGGCTTGCCACGTATATGGCCACGTCAGCTTTCTCTGGAGATCATCATACACTCTTTGGCGAGTCACGTGACCCACAAGAGAGTCACCCTGCCACTTTAAAGAGAGTCACATACATGGCAAGTCAGAAATCCCCGACAGGAGTCACACACACTTTTTCTTAGAGTGTACGGATCTGCTGCTCACTGGCTCCGTCCAACGAAGTGCGCAACGAAACAAGAAACACTACCTAAATTTTATGACTTCTGTTCTGTTCTGTTCTGTTCTAACTGTTTTGCTGTGGAGAGGTTGAGGTCCATATTGCCTCGGCTACTCCATATCACGAAGTTATGCAGCGAGAAAAAAAAACAAAGAATAATACTGAACGGTACCTAAACATGAACAATCCGAAAAAAAAAATCATACCAATACACAGTTTGCTTGCAGCAGTTCACACTATCATAAACTGTTCACCCGCACACCTTCCTTTTCTACTAACAGTATATGCACTAACACATTTCATATAAATCAATCCCTGGCTGTTTATCACAGGCGCTTATCCAGTCCGGTCTCCACTAAAAAATCTGTCAGGAAGATGTTCGCCTTTTTCTGAAGATGCATCTCAGGCCATGGTCCAAGTAATTTCTTTAATGTGAGGGGCCGTCTGTCCAAACTTGCTAATTTTTTCTTTAATTTTTCTCTTTCATTCGCGTATTTAACGCACTCCAACAGAATATGGCGAACATTTTCTTCTGCTTGACCACAATGGCATTCCGGGGAGTTGGATCGATGTATCTTGTGCAGGAAGCTGTTTGTGTAGGCTACTTCCAATCGAAGTCTGTGGATTAAAGTCTCTAAGTGTCGTGGGAGATCTGTCGCTATGAAAAATTTTCTGTGTGGATCAACTTCATAAAGTACTGATTCCTTTGATTTAGGGCTATCAAACCACTTCTCCATCGAACAATGGTTAGCTCCTTGCGTTATAAAATGTCGAATATCCGCCCCAGACACAGGGATTGCGCAATCCCGTCCTTCGTTCAATGCTTTCTTCGCGAGGCTGTCAGCCTCTTCATTTCCCTTTATTCCAGTGTGACTGGGTATCCATTGGAATACAATGTTGTGACCCTGCGCTGAGGCATATTCCACCGTTTCTGCAATACATTGTGCTATTTCACCATTTTTGTAAAGTGATCTCGCATTTCTGATTAGCTGAAGGGCAGGTTTGCTATCCGTGCATATCACCCACTTTCGTGGCTCAGAATTCTCGCAGATAAGCTTAACTGCCTCAAAGATAGCCACCAATTCTGCTGTCGTCGATGAAGATTTGTGGGATAATTTGTACATTCTCTTTTCCTGTATTTCGGGTATAAGAACCGCACAGGCTGACGCTTCTTCAGTGCATGATCCATCTGTATATATCTTCGTTTTGTCATTATGCGTTATATGAAAATGATGAAGTACCATCTGTGCGGCTACTAGAGGCGCCATGTCTGCTTTCTTCCGTATGCCATCTATTTCATAGATAACGTTGAGAAGCGGCAGCGTCCAAGGTGGTTTTGAAGGTTTCCATCGTTTAAATCCTGGTACTACTGCTTGAAATGATGATACACTTTCCTGTAGTCTCGTTGCCGTCCTTTGTGTTAGTGCACCAGATAAAGGATGACTTTCATGTTGCGTGAAAATTCTAAATAAATTTCGACATGTTTCTTTAGCTCGGAGTACTGCCAAAGGTGGTTGTCGAGCCTCTGCATACACTAAAGCACTGGAAGTTGACCGTGGCAACCCGAGACATACCCTCAAGCTCCTTGCCAATAACAAGTGGAGTCTCCTTTCGGTGGAGGCTGGAAGTCCGTGCAGCAGCGGCAGTGAATAACTTACGATGGGGCGTATCCACGCAACATGTAGGGCTAATAACGACTCTGTAGTACCGCCCCATTTTGCCCCGCAGAGATGCCGGAGGATTCGAATGGCCTGATTCACTTTTTGTTCAAGGAACTGGACATGAGGCGACCATGTTAGTCTCCGGTCTAAAATCACTCCCAAGAATCTATGAGTTTTTACCATTTGAATAGGCTGGTTTTGCAGACTAATCTGGAAATCTCCAGGTCTTTTCAATGTAAACGGTAGTATGGCTGTTTTAGCAAGACTCAGTGCCATACCTCTTTTTCTTAGAAAACGGTCTACATAATCCAATCCTTCTTGTAAAGTTTGTTGGACAACCAAAAACGATGGACCAGACGTCCATATACTTAGATCATCAGCATATACTGAACATCTGATGTTAGGTGGAAGATTATACGGGAGCTGCGCCATGACTGCATTGAAGAGAGTAGGGCTTAGCACGCTGCCCTGTGGCACTCCTTGGTTGACGACGTGTTCTGAGGTCGGGCCCTCCTGTGTAACTACAAAAATTTGCCGGTGCCTCAGGAAGTCAGCGATCCAACGCAGTATCTTGCCCTTGAATCCCTGCAGGGCCAGGCCTTCCAGAACGTGAACGTGACTCACTGTGTCGTATGCTCGTTGGACATCAAGGAATACAGCGACAGTGATGTTTCCTTCCGTACGTTGGTTTTCCACGTCTGTGACCAAGTCCAAAATGCAGTCCATTGTGCATCTACCTCTTCTGAAGCCGGCTATGCTTTCTGGTAGTAGTTTCTTCATGTCTTGCCACCATAAAATTCGTTCATTGATCATTTTCTCCATCACTTTCGAAATACAACTTGTCAAACTAACCGGCCTAAACGAATCCAACTGCATAGGGCTCTTCCCTGGCTTTAGTAACGGTACTACTTTCGATATCTTCCAACTTTCCGGAACCTTTTCTTCTTGCCAACTTTTATTGTAAATGTCCAACAGGTGCAATTTTCCTTTCTCGCACAAATTAGCCAGTGCAGCGTATGTGACTCCATCTGGTCCTGGTGAACTTGTTCGTTTTACAGAAGACAGCACATGTTGGAGCTCCTCTGGTGTGAAGCTGTCATCCAGATCTGATGAACTGACCGCAGAGAACTTCGTTACAACCGCCGAAGCTGATTCTGCTGAGGATTTATATTCGCTAGTTTGGACTGCCTCTCCAGTTCTCAGTATAAGATCGCAAAATTCTTCGGCAATCACACGTTCGCTAACTCCTCGAGACAGCGCTAGAGCCTGTAGTGGTCTCGAGTGGACTACTGGCTGTCGGAGGGCGCGTACCATGTTCCACAGTTGAGGCGCCGAGGTATATGGAGAAAGTGAGGCACATAAATCTTGCCACCTTTTGGTTGAAAGCTTCTGCAGTTGGTTCTGCATTGCAGAATGTACTTTCTGTGCAACCTTGAAATCTTCTAAATTTCCCGACCTGCGATATCTTCTTTCAGATCGACGTCGAATTGCCCGAAACCGCTCATACTCAGCGTCAACACCCGCATATCCATCTGGAATGGGTACTACACGAGTAGCTTTTGTTAGAAAATGTTTTATCTTCGATGCATACGTTTCTGCGTCATAACAAGGTTCAAGATTTTGTCTCTGTAGCTCTCGAAAGATTGCCCAATTTGTAATTCTTGCTGTGCGGTTATCTCTCGTTTTCTTCAACTTTGGGTGATAAATGAATACTGGCAGGTGGTCACTTCCTCTTGTATCAGCGTCTGTAGTCCAGTCCGCTCCAGCCGCTAATTCAGAGGAGCACACAGTGATGTCTAGTACGCTGCAGTAGTTATGCCCCCGTAGGAACGTCGGAGAACCATCATTTAGTATAGCGTAACCGTGGTCTTCGCATATCTTTACTATAGCAGAACCCCTTACATCACAACGCTCACTACCCCACAATTCATGGTGTGCGTTAAAGTCACCACATATAATTATGGGATCATGATCAGATCTACACACTGCAGCCAACTCTGCGTATGAAACTTTTGCTTGAGGGTGCACGTATACACTAACTACAGTTACAGTAACGTTACCAAACTTCACCTTGCATCTAACAAATTCCGGCGCATCTGTTTTTGACGTAGCCACAAGTGTCGATGGAATATCGCGTCTCACACACAACATCACTCTGCTTTTTGCCGCAGGACGTTCTGCTTGGTACACCACATAATTAGACAAGCGAAAGTTAGTGGATACTCTTCTTTCAGAAATACACAAAATCGGAAACCCGTGCTGAGCGACGAATTTCCGAAAATCTCCACTCTTATTCTGCAAACCGTTGCAGTTCCATTGGAATATTGCACTTCTTTTGTACCAGTTAGATAGTCCGTTAGCCATGATTACTACAAGATAAGATGCTCAAGATCTAGCAGCAATTTCACTTCTGGTAAAGAACCTGCTTGTGGCAGGGATCGTAGAATCGCTTTAAGAGCCGCAAATATTATTGGCAAAATGACTTGCTCGTTTCCGGCTGTCTCCGCCGAGATCGCATTTCTTGAAGAATTTTTCCTCAACAGGTTGCTGTGACCCTTCCCTTTGGTTGTCAGTGACTCCTTGGCTGTGTCTGGCCCGGCAGAAGGTGCCACTTCAGCATGTTCTTGGGCCCGGACTTCTTTGCCAACGCGATGTTTTGGTGCTGAGCGCTTCAATACTTCCGAGTAAGAGTCGTGGCGCCACTGTTTTGCATTTCTTTGTGTCTCAGGAACATCTTCGACTATATCCGCATTGGGCGTTGGACCTCTTTGTATCTTATGGTACCCTTTTACAATTCTCTCTCTTTGTGCAGCCGATGCCAAACGGTTTCGAGAGCAGCCTGAAAACGACGCCGGATGTGGTCCAGCACAGTTGGCACACTTAGGTTGACGCTTCGAGGTGCATTCTTTGTAATCATGTGCGCCCGCACATACCTTGCATCTCTTGGTTCCCCTGCAATTCTTAGCCATATGCCCATATCTCTGGCAGTTGTAGCACCTTACAGCCGGCTCAATGTATTCCTCGACAGTGTGAACCGTAAAGCCGAGTGCAACTCTTTTTGGCAATGGCATGTCCTGCCTAAACTGGAGTATTACATTACGTATAGGCTGCATTGTGGCACTTCCATCTTCATTTCTTGTCCATCTCTTTTGTCGTGTGACTGAGATTACCCCGACATCTTTAAGATACTCCAGTAGGTCATAATCACTGTATTCAAGTGGAACATCTCTTATCTTTGCTAGGGTCTTCATGTAAGACTGGGGTATCATCACATGTACAGGCAAGCCAGCCAGACTCTTGATCAGCAGCAACTTGTTTGCCGAGTACAAAGACCGTACTCCAACACAAAAACTTCCGTCTTTGTTGATTCTTGATGATGTCACTTTCTCATTGATAGCAGAGATTATCTCAGATGCCATGCGATTTGGATTCACCTTCCAGAAGGAGTCCTCGGCGGCGATTGGTCTGAACACCACCGGTATCCCCGTAGCTCGGTTCTTGTGATGGGTGACCACCGTGTAAGCTCCTTCGTCTTCCTTGGGTGCTTCTGTATCCATCTGTGTCATGTCACTGAGAGAGTATGTCGATGTGGCGTCATCGTTGTCAACCTCTTCTCCCTCCTCTGTACGCCTCTTCTTACACTGCGATGCCTTGCTGTTCTCTGTATGGGACGTCGCTATCGTTGCTGGGCCTGCAGCAACTTGAAGTCGAGCAGGATGGATGAGTGGTGCTCCGCTTGCCCTAGCGGCATCTCGTTGTCCCCCATACCCGGGCTTTGCCAGGTATGTGGCACGGGCCCGCTAAGGGGCAATTTTGAACTCGATGCGTAGTGAAATTCCGACTCACCGATGTTTCGCTGCCACTCTGGAGACAGTCCACCCACCGCACACACCGTAAAAAGATCCCAAACTCAATATAATAACTGAATTAAGAGAGCGAAATGAAGCTACGGGCTTCTTTTATTCACTTCTTCTTCCTTCACTCTGCTCAAATTTTATGACTTGTTTAATTGTATCGTGTATGTAATTGTATCGTGGTTTTGGCGCGCTAAATGCCACGTAATAGTATTTTAGTTTATTAAACAAGAAATTTTATGACTTGTTTAATAAACTAAAATACTATTACGTGGCATTTAGCGCGCCAAAACCACGATACAATTACACGCACGCCGTAGAGGAGGGCGACGCAAATTTCGACTGTCTGGTGTTCTTTAACGTGCCCTCCCACGGCTCAACACAAGGGGTCCAGAAAAGTAGGCAGTGGGAAAGGAAGGGGGCTGATCCCCCCCCCCCCTTCCTGGAATTCTAATGGTTGTGAGAAAAAATTGGTGTTTTTCAAGGCCTTCAGCAAGAGGGCCCTCCCTCCCCACTCAAAATATTCTTGGATACGAGCCTGCACGGGCCTCTATAATTTCACCTCCAGCAAAATGCGACCGCCGCAGCCAAAATCAAAACCGTAATTTTCGGGTCAGCAACGGAGCATCGTAACCACAATACCAGCGTGGCGGACAATTAACCGGATTTCATTTCCTGCATTTGTCCTCCCTTTTCCTGCCCGAACTTTTTTCGCTAGATATATGTATCTGCTCTCACTAAACCGAGTTTCTGGGCAGATTTGTCGCCGAAGGCCAATACATGTTTTGTTTTGCGAGAGCTTTGTTCTGTCTTAATGCATGGTTTTTAGCGGCGCCTTTGCGTTTCTTCGCCGCGGAGGCTGACAGTTGTGGGGATAGCTTGTCGCCCATGTTTGCACCGCGTTAAAGCACCCGTAAAATAGGTTTAGTATTTGTCGCTTCACTGAGTCCTTTATAAATGTGCACCAATGCATATCATCTCACAATAATGTAGACTTTTAATAGGTCAAAGATTTTTTAAGGTGCCTTTTACTGTTAATATTATCGCGTGTCTTCTACGAGAACGTGCGGCGACGTTCAATGACAGCTGCTTCGTGAAAAAAACATGTCAGTGGGACCTCGCTATCGATAGGGGCGAGTAGCCTGCGCACTTCTTGTCCTTTCCTGTCTGTTCGCTTGCATTGTGCCCATTACTGCAGGTAGCAAATTTGGTCACGCGCTGACCGCAGCATACGTGCTAACATGCTTTGCCAAAGTAATCAAACCGTCCTTAACGATTCGTTAGTTGGAGGCACCTGAAATCATGTCTGGTACAAGTTCATACAGTCGGGGCCCATCTAAAGAATTGATAAACCACACAAAAGAAGAAACGTTCCACCCACCAGATATGTTCAATCTTATGATCGTCATTATGAAGAACTGCCGAAATATTGTCACCCCGTCGTGATGGTGAAGTACGCAAAACACAAGGTGGTACATAGGAAAATTCTTTATTGGGTGAATTTGTGCCGAGGTAATGAGTATTCGAAGTACTAACAATGCGCGCTGTACACCAATACAGTGGCGATCACATTCGTAGGTCGTCAGAAATATGGTCATCAGCAAGAAACGTCCAACGTTGCGGCAAGAAACGTTGAACGCACCAACCCAACGGTTAGCATGTGTGCACGTCAGCCGCAGCACAGTTCGTTTTTTGTTGAAGATACCATAGGGCAAGGCTAACAGCCCAATATGCCGGCACCCAACCCATCCGTCAAATAGTCTATACACCACACCTGTAGGCAGTCAGTGAATTTGTCCGCGTGTTTCACTCAACAAAAAGAAGAAAAAAAAATCCACGCATATCCACGAAGTGAATGATGATGAGTGCGCGAAGCACTGGGGATCGTTCGGTAACCCTGAATCTCCCGTGCCCACTCGCGCATGTAAATGAGTAACAACGCGTGTGTACAGATGTAAAAAGTTTATTGGTCATAAATGCAATGTCGTGTTGAGTTGTGGATTCCATTTTCCCTTCATTACTGCTTTGTGGTCCGTGAAATGCAGAGGCAATGGTTCTTCAATCGGATCTAGTCGGAAGTTGGCAAAAACAAAGTCTATGCACATCCTCCTGGTGGTAGCTCGCTGTATGCGTCGACGTTGCCTTTCGCGGGCCAGAACGCGTTCACGGTCCATGGCAGAAAGAGTTTGTGTGGTCTGGAACGCGCTTATAAATACCAATTTTCACTGCAGCGCCTTATCGTGGAATTTTTAATAGATGTTTTTTTTTTCACTTCAGCGCCTCGTCAAGTATTCTTTTTCACAGATGTTTATTTTTATCGGTTGCGGTTCACAAATGTTTCTGTTTTTCGTCGGTTTCGGTTTCGTGGACCGTGTCGGACGCGGACAACGACAAGGTTGGGCCCCTAAGGAGCTCCGCCTCTAATATCGGTCATTCCTTGTCTTTCACTCGCTCGTTGTTTCTCTGCATAGCGGCGATTATATCCTACTTAGCTTATTGGCTGCCGTAAAAACAACGTTAACGCCGTATCTACTTCCTACTTTCGTTAGCCTATCAGATACGCAATGAATGTACGGAATACCTACGAGACATTTCTTCCTATCGCTTTCGGCAACCACGCTCGGACGTAACATAACGGACTTGTTTAAACGTTCCGCGGCAGTGTCTACTGCATCGTGAGGATAACGTACAGTGCCGTCCAATCTTAGGGTGAACACGGCTCAGCGTGGCCGCTCTCTGCGGAGCGCTAGTGCATCCAGCGCGGCCGCGCATCAAAGGGCAGTGGCGCAAGCGCACAAGAACCAACAGGAGCGACTACGTCGCATCGTATGCTGCAGTGCTGGGCGGTGCTGGCACGCCCGCGATTGATTCGCTGTAGTACAGCAAGAGCAGCGCGTTCCCGTGCTCCTGCGCCGTTTCGTTTCGATGCGCGGCCGCGCTTATGCTCTGGCGCTCCGCGGAGCGCGGCCACGCTGAGCCGTGTTCACCCTAAGAGTTGACGGCACTTTACACCTAAAGGACGCCTAACCTGACCATTAAAGCTATCAAAGATTTTGTGTTCACACGACTGAGTCCGAGCGGTACCTGCAGCCACTCGCCAGAGCAATCGGAGGCCGGAAGAGGATGAGGGTTGCAACATGGGCTTGTTGGTTACTCATATGAAAGGCTTTTGTTGTAGCGCGAAAAGAAACACTGACACGAGAAGGCACACAGGAACACCACACAGCGCTACTAGCAACAACATGTTTATTTTCAAGAACCAGACCGCTTATATGCCATCAAAATCAGGCAGACAGCTGAACACGTGGGATCACTCAGATAATGGGTAAAAAAGCGCACCACACAGCTTTACTAGCAACAACATGTTTATTTTCAAGAACCAGACCGCTTATATATCATCAAAATCAGGCAGACAGCTGAACACGTGGGATCACTCAGAGAATGCGTAAAAAAACACTTCGCCTAAGCAAAATCATGACTGGATAAAACTGTAAATCACCACTTGCGCAAGAACCCCAACTCTTTAGGTGACAATGTTATCGACGGCTTGCTCACACACAACTCTAGTAGTTGCTAGAAGCGCTGTGTGGTGTTCCTGTGTGCCTTCTCGTGTCCGTGTTTCCTTTCGCGCTACACCAAAAGCCGGAATAGGATGCGCGTCACCGCCTCTTCTGTAGCAAACACACGAGACGCGAGGGTCACGTGATCAATCTCGGTCGGACTCGCAGTACAAAGTGAGAGCTCTCGGAGATGCAGCGTGTTGCTCTGAACCGAAACCTGAATACTGAACCGAAACCGAAACACAAAAATGAGCTCGTGCAGAGGGCACGGAGAAAGGCAAGTTTCAGCGCAGCTTAAAAAACTAGGGTCTCTAGAATTACGTATCTATGTATTTTCTATTAAAGGAACACACCACCTAATACTTACCTAGTTATGTTGTGCCCTAGATATGCGTAATGTTTGCTTTTTGATCAACAATGTACACAAGTATGAACCTAGTCAGCCGTTCAAGATGGCTGGCCCTTGGGCAAGTGGTTCAACTCTGGCCGGGTTGCTGAATCAAGTGACATGCCGACAGTGCTGGGCAGTATCGAAGATACTCTTTAAGTATCTGTATCGCGATACGTCCCGCAAAACGAGTATCTGTATCTGTATTTCCGATATATTTAATACTGTATCGAGTATCTTAAGCTACAAGATACTTCTATAGAAATACCACCGAGCGAAACAAGAAACGTCAGCCGCACTCCGCTTCTCAAGCTGATACTGAAGCCACCAGAATAAAACTAGACGACAGTGTCATTCTTTTATTTTTCTGCCTGAATGCTTGAGCGAGCACACGCTATTAGGTCTACGCGTCCCCATTGGTGGAGCAGTCACGTGATGGCACTCGGGCCATCTCGACAAAAACTAGCGCGCGAAAGTCTACGCGCATCCCACCTTCTGCTTTCTAGATGCTTACTTTCTTTTTAGTTGTGTCAGTGTTATGACATTTGTTCGTAACCACGGTTACTGTGTTGCGTACTCCAATGCGTGTGGCGTCTTCCGCTCAAATTCTGATGCCGCTAAAGTGTCGTTATGTAAGTTTTTCTCGCGTTGTGCTTCGTTTGCAGTGTCAAGAATGCAAGAATGGGGTTGCTTCGCGTCTCGCTTCTTTCACACATCAGCGATTTGCGATATCTCGTGGATGTAAGCTTCAATTGCATACGATGATATTCACTTATATACAAATGAGATAATAACAGCCGTCGCACCCTTGTTGTCGATGCTATACGCAATAGAACGAGCATTTATTTAAGAGACGATATTTTGGCGTACTGTATTTTCGTTCTTCCTGCTAAATTATCTAAGAAGTTTTTTAATGATAATTTGACCGTTAGCACAGTGCTCTCTTTGCTGTCCTCTGTTTGTATCCCCCCCATTACCTGGGCTTCTGTATCGTTTTTGCCCGTCTATTTACTGTAATATATCTTTTGTAACCTGTTGCTAAATTCCTTCTCTGCTTGAACTGCCTGCGTCATTGCTACTATTTACATGTATAAATTCTATGTGAATTTACTGTTATGTGAAGGCAATAATGAGGACAAAGGTAGAATAATCTGAGCGTGCCGTAACGAAAGTTCTGCTTACGATTTAATGGAAACTCGAACGGAGCGGCATCTACATTTCCCACTGTTTTGCACTTATTTTCAAGCGATTGTAGCCTGGATGGTAATAAAAAAAAAGCCAATAGAGTCTTTCATGATACAATCAAGAACAATTCCAGCATCTTTTTATTGTCACCAAGGTCGCAGCGCTCTTCACGTTTTTTTCCATCCCCACTGTACATACTACGTGGTGGCTTTTTCCGGCGTTTAAAGAAAGCCGGAGAAATATTACCACGTTACTGCCTTCGTGCGCTACTAGGGTGCCTGAACGGTTTTCCCTCGTCCGCCGCTCCGTACAGGGTGGGGACAACCGCGTCGTCTGCTACTGCGTCCGCCATTACATATCTCACTCCCAACTGAGCGCACTGCTTGCGCGCGCGTATAGCAAGAGTTTTGTGCAACCAAGGGCATTTCGCGGAATAGATACCAGTCTGAATACGCGTATCTGTGCTCGAAAACTGTTTGAAGGTTAAATCTACATTAATTCAGTATTTGCATGCTATTTCCTGTTACCGAAACTTACTGCACTCCTCTGTGGCCGTGCGGCGCGCCAGCCGCTCGGTAGTGTTCTCATTGTGCGCTTGGAAGCTACCTCAACTTGCTTTCTTTCGCCACCTATGATGCGTGCCCTCGTAGCTCTGACAAATCTTGAGGGAGGAAGATTCCAGTTTGTTACATTGCTCTTTTTCTTTTATAGCTGATGGAGGTCATGAAACAGCGTTCACATGACTGAATCTCTCGTTGTCTTTTTTTTTGCGGTCATTGAGAGAAAAACTTCTTACTGATCTATTGCAGAATAGGAGATGAAATAGAGGAATAACGATGTTGTTGCTGCCATAGATCTGCTTCGTTTTTCAACTCCGTTTATATAAGCGCGTGATCTAATCAGTCCCGAAGTATGGCTATCGTATTCCCGCCTCCGTGACGCTGTGTCGGAATCGCTTCGACAACAATATTCACTTGGAAGAAGCATCTTTCAAAGATCAGAACATTAGTCAGCTCAAAGATCACAATGCTGCTTTTACGTGCGCATGTGATATTTTTATCACAAATAAGAGAAATATCTATGAACTCAAAATACTTTATTAAACAATAAAGTGTCCTGAAAGAAAAAGCTGACGATGCAAACTATAAAAAACTCGTCCACATCGGTCGGTCACTGGAGGCTTGCCCCAGCGCATGTCTTGCTTCCGTGTTCATTGACGCCGCTCGAACCAACGTGGCGCAAATGTATGCGAAGCCTGAGCCTTGCATAGCTCGTGATGAGGAGTTTCTCTACAGACTCGCCGTGCTCGGAGCAGGTCTTCACGCAAGGGCGCACCATCTTGTTCAGATAGTCGGTCACCCCCTTCAAAGGGGACCTTAAGTGCAGCAAGTTCTCAGTCCAACTGATGATGCCCCTGAAATGCTCTTCGCAAGACTTCAGTGTCAGCAAAACATCCTCGCTGGGATATGTGAGGTTGCCACCTTCACGTCTCTACTCTTTAAGAACTGTCAGAGTTGCGTGCTCGCTCTCACTTGATCCTAGCAAGGCAGAATTACAATGCTCGCATACCTTTCAGAAGAAAACCGCCAATGTAGAAAAGGATGTTGCATTCGTTTGCCTCAAGTTCTTCGATGAACAAATTTCCGAGTCATCGATTACATCAGCCTCCACTTCTCCGTGCTCTTGTTTGCCTCTTGAAAGCATGTCGGCTAGGTACTTAGCGTCGTCGACTTCGTAGCTTGTCGTTCCAGGTGTATGAAGGAACCGGCTCACACACACTAGCTTCAGAGCACACTTCAAGTCATAAGCGTTCGGAACAGGCTTCCTGATGCGCACCACTGAAAACAAATTTTCGAGGCAGTCTTGTAAGATTCTGCTCGTGCGGAAAAATTCATATCCTTCACTGCGCAAGAGAATGTCTTGGAGACGAAGAACGACTGTTGTTGTTATCAGGAAACCTGCCTGCGAAGGCTTCCACTGCGCCGTGCTTCCAATCTTCATTCCTTGAAAAACTTCAAGGGCCGAGTTCAGCAGCTCAGTTGCTTCGCAGTACCTCTTCATGTCTCGTAGGCTGAGAGCAACTGACGGGTGGCGGGAAGACATTAGGGTGTACCAGTTGAATACCAACTCTAGAAACCACGCTGTTGTCTCTGCCTCCGGCCCTATCACCTTCTCTTTGATTAGGTACCGAATTGCTCCGGGAGCTTCCCTAAAGAAGCGGACAGCAACTCCCACTTTCATTTTAGTGAAATGGCCTCGCGCAATGTGCAACTCCGAGAGCCTCGGGGCGACTTTCAGCTCTCGATCAGCGTCATATTGTATTACAGTGCACACATGGTCAACTTTCACTTCTTTGGATGGCAGGTTGTGCAGGCATACTGTTGCATCACTAAGAATAAACACTTCCGATGTGAGCAACTGTGATTTAACATTCTTCAGCACGTGTGCAGCATCTGCTGTGAAAAACAATTCTTTGTCTTCCAGGCAGGGGTGAAGTACTGAACAAACAGTACTGGAATTGCTGTGGGTGGAGAATCCGAGCTCGCGCCGCATAGCGCGATTCGAAGCGCCCATGTCGCTAGTGACAACGCGGATGCGTAGATAGATGTCCACGCAGAGCTGCACTATCTCCATGACATAGTCCTTGAGGATACAACCCTCTACATGACTTCCGGTGAAGTGGTAGGCAACGACTTGCTTCCACCTCGTATTCAGGCCTCCTAACATGAACACCAACGCGTGGTGTGCAGGCTCGTCAGACTTTTCTGGCATAGTTTTCCCTCCCAATATCACATCCTCAGCGCGATCGAGCTCGTAACCGCGAGCGATCTTCATTTCGTCCAAGAACAAGGCACAGTATTTCTCAATATCGTGCATGTTCTCTGCTTTCATTCTCAGAACATCGATGACTTCGGTCAAAATTCCGGGAAGAAACTTCAGGCCTTGAAGGCGACGTGCAAGGGTTTTCCCGGATGGCAAGGGGAAGCCCAGATTTCTCAGTGTTTCGTAACCAGTTTTTCCGCACGAAAACTTAATTTGAAGCGCCTGCTTGATCGTTTCTTTGGACCAAGTGCTTCCCTTATTACTGTGGCGCCCAAGAGCCTGCAGCTGGTCATCACTGAGAAATTTCAAACGCTGTCCGAATAATTCCATTTTGCTTTCCAAATCTTTTACCTGTTTCTTTAGTGCTTGAATGGTAGAGGTGGCTTTCTTATGGACCTGATGAAGTTGAGTGTATTTCCTGCCCATATCGGAGAGCTGCTTATTTAGCTGCCTGTTTTCGCATGCCCCGCCAGGTGCATCGGCAGAGGTCAAAACTTGTTGATCTTCCATAATTTGTGGTACATTTACTGAATCGGGCGTCTGCTGACTGCAGCTCCGCGGTCGCCGCGCATCAACGGTATCTGCCAGTGAATCTGCATCCACATGTTCGCTTGCGAGCGGCGTACAAATAATGGCCGCAGAGCCGTCATCGCGTGTTTCTTGGCATGCTTCCAGCAACACAGCAGGTCCTGCCCTATCCTTTGGCGAGGCAAATCTGCAGTACAAAAAAGGAGCGTCACAAGCTGCTAGTATTACAAGGCAGCCAGCTCTAATTACGGGCCTGGACAGGCTTCTAGGAGTATCATAGGTTTCAATTATCCTAACTTTTCCTAATCTCCCCAAACGAGAAACTCCACGTCTCATCTTAATGTTTGAAACTATTTTAGTCTAGCCTTGTACTGTTGCTGCCTGTTGGGTTGACACAGAATCTTTTGATGCACAATAAAACAGTAACTCACCCCTGAGAGGGAACACCGTTGGCACAGCGTTCGGCTTCAGCTTTTTCCACCGGTCAGCTCGGTGCTGCTCGAAGTTGCTTGCTTCAAAGTGAGCCTGTACGTTCGTTGTGAACCATGCTTAGATTGGCCGTGCTTAGATTAGCATTAAAAAATAACGTGAGAAGCACAGTATACCAAACAGCTTTCGATGAATTTTGCGAATTGCAATAAACGAAAACAAAAAGAAACTTTTTTGAAAGAATACGCAGTTTACAAACAAGCAGCCTATTTCGTTTATAGTGACTAAAAATTGCCAACAGCCTCAAATACTGCGGCATACAAACACCTGTTCTCCATCACCGCTCGTTCAGAGATCGCAAAAGAAAAACACTTACAATTGAAGCGTTTGCAGCACCGAGAAAAGTGACCCACAGACACGAATACATACGTGTAAAAATACGTATCAAATTTTTCGAGGGGGGAAAAGAACATGTCGTGATACTCACACTGCATACACACGACGACTTCGTGGGTTGCCACTTGTCTCGCTTAATCTTCACGATCCATTGCAGCTTTCTTTTGGGCTCTGTCGGAAAATGGTAGAGCTTCCAACCATTTCTGGAATTGCTCGTGCACATGGGCAGGCAGCATCCTATCAATTTACTGAAAAAGGAAGTGACCAAGCGGCCACAGCTCCTTGCTCGCTCCCGTCGCCTTGCGAAGTGAGATCTGCAATGGCGGCGACCGTCGGGAAAAACCGGTCGAGGCGGCGGGCACCCCGTCAAAGAATATCCCCACCCTGTACGGAGCGGCGGGCGAGGGAAAGCCATTCAGGCACCCTATGCGCTACCTTATTGCAGCGCTCCCAAACGTGCATCGAGCGCAACAAACCGCGAGTGGATCGCGGCAAAATGAGCGGCCGCTGCTCTAAGCATCTTCTCCAGAGTGCGTCCTCATTTCTAACTGCCGCACACGGCAAGTAAACGCCATCATCCCTGAGAAGCGATAGGCTGACGGTTCACGCGCCGGTTCATTCGTTGGAGGTACGTTTGAGAGCGCTGCCGTACGGTAGCGCATGAGCGCAGTCACGTGGTTGGATTTCCTTCATCACGCAGCATGTGCGTCGCCAAAAACGTTTTATCGGTAATTTTTAAATGCGCTCTATTACGTGACGAAGCACAATTGGCCCTAAAGGGAATATTGGAAATGTTGCATAATTGCCCTTAGTTCATTAACGAATGAAGCGCAATGTAAAAATACTACAACGACGGCCACGTGACGGTAGACCATATGCCGTCGGTTTCGTTCAGTCGCGGTTAACCACTTCTTTAAATATTTGGTTCTGCTTACGTAAAAAAACATGTATACTTATTCACTTTGTTTAATACGGAACCGCCCTGCTATTTCACGTATATTCGCGTTCCTTGTTTAGGTCACAGTATTTTTTTTATTTTTAGAAATCGGCAGGTGGCAGAGCTACAAGTGGCAATAGTGTGAATAGCAATGATATCCTGCGACGCTTTGTGTCGGTATACTATACGTCTGAGACGTTTCTGGGTGGCACAACTCCTCTCGGAGAAGAAATGGTACAAGATTGCACGTTAGTGAATATGTTGCTAACGAACGCTTTACGGTAGCTGATAAGTAGAATATGCAAACGCATTGCAGTTTTATGTCCTCAATGAATTCTGAGTGCCGACTCCGTAGTTATCGCCTTCACATGATGCATCACAAAAAATACCGCTACCAGCGCTGCTGCTCTATACCTGTCCGGTGATGCGGTATTGCGAAAACGGTAATACGCTTACGGCCAAGGTAAGACTGCACAGCGGCAATCGCGAGATCGTGCGGAGGCTCCTTAATGGTGTTCTTGCAAATACATGGAAACCCGCTAGCTGATCGCCAAGTAGAGCAGCGACACCCACCAATTACAAAAGTGTCAACAAAAACCAGTGACAGCTCAGCGCATAAAGAGCTGTGGGATGCGGAGTCGGTGAAGGACGGATCCCAACATAAAACAAAACGATGTTTATTAACGTAATAGCAGCAGCAGGGCAAGCATGCCGATGCTGCGCTTCGGAAGGTTAGAGAAACAAACATGAAACCAAGCTTGGTAGCTTGGGTTATATAGCCAGCAGTGGTGACGTAAGCCTCCGGTGAAACTGCGTGGCGCTGTCTTTTATCGGAAGCGTGTTGCAGCAGGTAGCTGTGTCACGCCGGGCTAATCAGTGACGAGACGGAGGCTGCGTAGGTCTGTGCGCAGTGGTCGCCACAGAGCTATCATGTTAAACAGCGAAGCAAATCTGAATAAGCTGTTTCGGAATGAAATTATTATACTTTGAGCAAGAAGGATAGAACTTTCGAGATACAAACAGGCATTTCAATAAAATTATACAGAGTTGGTCGCAATAACAAATTTTCAAGTACAAACATTCGTACACAGGTCTTTGCTGCTTGATTATATAGATATATATTACCAAATTTGCAAATGTATCGAAGTATCTTAAGATACAATTCGGTAGTATCGTATCGGATACAATTATAGCGCTAGTGTCTTGTATCTGTATCTCAAATACTGCTTGCCCGAGTATCTTGTATCGTATCGCGATACAATTTCGAAGTATCTTTGCCCAGCCCTGCGTGCCGACAAACAGAAAGACAGACAGACAGCAAGACAGACCTAAATTTCTGCGTTTAGGTTCCCCAAGAAAGACTATCGTCTTTAGGAAGTTACTGCCCGGATTAGAACCTTCGACGCGACGTCCAAGCGCGACACATGATGCTACTGCTTTACCGATTCGGCCACAAGGCCAGCCGAGCCAGCGGTGATAAAATTGGTCTTATCAAGATACTACGATGAAAGATGCAAGCCAAAGACACGACCGGGTTGTAGAAAACCTCAATTTGGAACGTGTTTTCATTCACGCCAAACCATGATCGCAGGCTCCAATGAAAACTGTGTCTTTATACTACTTAGATCTCTGGGAACTTTGCAGGTTTCCGTCTAGTTTTTTTCAGACGGCACGTTTTTGTCCTGAAAAACAAGGCGAAATTTCGGTGGCTCCCATAGGATCTCATTGTTTAAAATTTACTCGTCGTGGGAAGAAAATATAACGCCTCGATGGCAAAAGGGCTGCATTAGTCAGGTACAGTACAACTTCTAGAACGTGCCTTCCTGGGAACTTTTGGAAGTTGCGCCTCTACCATTTTTTATCGCCGAAAAATTACCCTTTCCCATTGAAAACTGGCGAGCTTCCAGCAGTGGCCGCTTGGAACGCTGATCATCCAGTGTCCCTGAAAGCTGGATATGTAGATGGCGCTGTTAGCGCTGTCCCATAGTCCCATGGAAAGAAAACGTGGCTAGGTGTAGCTTACTTGTGGACGGGGAATAACTGCAGAGAAAAGAATCTGGAGATAGTGAAATGCATAAGCACCGATATTAAAGAATTTGGTCATGATGCCGAAATAATCCTTCTAGGGGACATGAACGCTCACATTCATGACCTTGACGGATATTCAGACACCAATGGCAAGTTGTTGCTAGATCTCTGCGAGCAACATAGTCTTGATATAGTTAACGTGGGGCCTAAGTGTGAGGGGCAGATCACGTGGGAAATCGGAAACAGGCAATCGAGCATTGATTATTGTCTCATGACAGAAGGAATATATGACAAACTTAGAGAGATGAGAATAGACGAGGAAGGCATTAACAGCTTGGGTAGTGATCATAAACGCCTAATATTACAAATGGGATATAAAACTGAAAATAAGAACGTAGAATCAAAATTTGGCAGCTTGTATCTAAATGACAAACAAATAACAAATATAGCCGCAAGAGTCGAGGAAAAAGTAGACCAACTACCAGCAGGGTTGCCAATGGTGGCTACTTTTCGCCAAATTGGCGAATTTGAGAGGCCCGTGGCGACCTAAAATTATGAATGGCGACATGGCGAATGTTTGGCGATTTTCGGCTTAGGTCTCCACTGAGTTATGCATCCTAAGCTCAGTGTCTTCCCAATGAATTAGCGGCAACATTCTCTGTATTTTTCTTGGTTTTAGACCTACGAGTAGAATGTGCACATTACGCGTCATTCGGTAGGTCCGTCCTGTAACTCGTGTGTATCTCCTGAATTCATCTAGATGCAGGAGATACTGCAGTGAACGTCCCCCGGCGACATTTGAGCAAAATGTAAGTCAGCTGAATCTCTTGCAAACCGCGAGGGGGCAGTGTTTGACTATAAGTTCATGGCTTTAGGTGCTTTAAGCTTCTATAAAGTTTCGCTTCTGAAGGGGCTAGGCTACGGGTTGGCGGCGTGTTTCGACCATTTCTTCCGCCAAAGCTCTAACTGTTCTGTATAGCTTGGTGACTTATTCACTGTTTCAGTACCCACAATTCAGCTCGTAAAGACTTTTTGGAATATCGAAGAGAGGCGCATACGCTGCTATTTGTACAATAAAAAAATTATTTATTGAATCATTTTTCACTGTTGCTGGTGAGCATGTGCAATGAAAACAACTGCTATATAACATTTTACACCTTTGAAACGGGCGGCGCAAACATCAATTCTTCTGCGATAACATTTCACATTGTCTACCTATTCATTGATAACGCATCGGATTGACGCGTGTAGATATAAGTAAAAATAATATCTGCGCTTTAACGTCCCAAAACCATGATATGAATATGGGAGACGCCGTAGTGAAGGGCTCCGGAAATTTCGACCACCTGGGGTTCTTTTGTTCACAGTGAAAACGTGTAAGACTCACTAATGATCGGTTCCTGTAAGAATTCTGTCGTGTTACCTACAATAAACCTAATTATCCTTTTAATTCACATAAGGGTACGTAAAGCTGTCTACAAACAACGCTTTCACGGTTTGCGCCCAAGGTTTACCACACTTTTACCTTTGAAACAAGCGGACAGGGATGGAAGGAAATCATGAGCGTTTCATTCATTCACCCTTGAGCCACTACGCACATCTTGCGGCTAGTCGGAGAAGCAGCACCATGCACTCCCATGGTGAAACGGGCGATACGACTGGCACTGAGAAACGTCAATATAATCTAAGGGCATTTGATGGCACTGTATTCTACGGGGCCATACGTGAGTGGAACCTTATTACTAGGTATGACGCAAATATCTAGAATGGCGACTTTTTTGGCGAAATTTGTACAAAAATGGCGACTTTTGGTTACTTTTTGCTCTTCGCCTGGCAACGTTTACTCGAAAGTCAGTGGCAACCCTGACTACCAGGCAAAGACTGGAAGTATAGTGAGCTGCTACATGTAATCACGAAAGAAATGGAAAAAGAGAAGAAAACTATTTGTTGGAAAGGAAAGAGAAAGCCAAAAAGTTGGTAGAACAAAGAAATCCGGGAGGCGATCGAGAAGCGACGTGAGTCATCACGGGAGCACAGACAGGCAAAAAAGGAGAAGCGGCCACAGGACGAAGTCAACCAAATATGGGAAATATATTTAGAGCAAAAATCCATTGTGCAGAAATTAGTCGAGGCAAAAATTAAAGGTGAAAGTGAACGCTGGATGACAGAGATTCGCGAAAAGAAGAAGGCCGCGCCCAGGATATTTTTGAGCCACCTAAAAGCGCTAGGTAGGAAATCTGTTACAATGCAACAACGTTTGGTAGATGAAGGAGGAAATCCATTGGAAGGGTACGAAGCGCTAGGTTACATCCGAAAGATAACAGCCTATTCGTTTGAAAAGGTCACCAAGGGGATTCCCCCGGTGAGTAAAAGTACGCAAAGGAGTGCAACTGACGAAGATGTCGTACTAGAGAATTTCAGTTGGAAGAAGGCCGAAGGAAAAATTCCTAAGCGCACTACTCCGGGCTTAGATGGGGTTGCCGTCAGCCTCATTAACGAACTCGGACAGAAAACAAAAGAAACACTGCTGAAAGCCGTAGAAAAGTGCTTACAGGAGAGGGAAATACCAGACAGTTGGCGAAAAAGTACAATGAACTTAATCTATAAAGGCAGGGGAGAAAAGGATAACATTCGCTCGTATAGACCTCTAGCCATTACATCGGTGCTATAGAGGTTGGCGATGCAGGCAGTAAAATAAAAAATAGAAGCGTGGGTAGAACAAAATGATATTTTGGGAGAACTTCAGAATGAATTTCGAATCGACAGGCGGTTAGACGATAATCTGTTTGTTCTTACCCAGTGTATAGAAATATCGAGAATAGAAAACAGGCCCTTATACGTAGCTTATCTAGATATCACCGGGGCGTATGACAACGTTAATCAGGAAATTTTGTGGGATATATTGAAAGAAGTGGGCATATGGGACGACTGTATACAGCTTTTGAGGGAAATATACCGAGAAAATGCAGTTTGTATAAAATGGGAAGGAATAAGTAGCAAGGAAAGCGTTGAAATTAGCAAGGGGCGTAGACAGGGATGTCCTTTGTCCCCGCTGTTATTTATGCTGTACATGTTGAGGATGCAAAAAGCGCTAGAAGGTAGCAACAGTGGATTTAATTTGTCACACAAACAGGTCGGCACGATGGTTGAGCAGAAGCTTCCAGGTCTATTTTATGCTGATGATATTGTCTTATTTCCGTACAGTCAAGATGATATACAGCGACTTGCAGATATATGCGGAAGGGAATGTGAGGCTTTAGGACTAGGATTTAGTGCAACAAAATGTGGATTGATGGTATTCAATGATCACGAAGACCATGCGGTCTTCATACAGGGCCAAAAAATACCGAGGGTAAGCGAGTACAAGTACCTCGGAGTATGGGTAAATGAGGGGGATAGATATATGGAGGTACAAGAGAAAGCATCGGTAGCAAATTGAAAGAGGAATGCTGCAATTATGAAGCACAGAGCTTTATGGGGATACAATAGGTACGAGGTGCTTCGAGGGCTGTGGAAGGGTGTGATGGTCCCGGGGCTTACATTTGGGAACTCAGTGGTGTGCATGAAGTCAGAGGTACAATCAGGAATGGATGTAAATCAAAGGACGGTGGGCCGCCTCGCGTTGGGCGCTCACGGTAAGACGACAAATGAGGCTGTAAAGGGTGATATGGGATGGACAGGCTTTGAAGTGAGGGAAGCTCAGAGCAAAATTAGATTCGAAGAGAGGCTGAGGAAAATGAAGAAGAGTAGATGGGCAGAGAAGGTTTTCAGGTATTTGTATAGAAAAAGCGTTGACACGCAGTGGAGAAAAAGAACTAGGAGGCTCACCAGTAAATATACGGGTAGCAGTGCGGGCTATATGGCAATAAGGAGCATTAAGTGGATTGTCAGAGAGGCGGAGAGGACTTATTGGATGACAGCGATGGAAAAGAAGCTGGCTCTGAGTAACTACCGAAAGGGAAAAAATGAAATAACGAGGGAAAGGTTTTATGATAATTCAAGGGGAAACGCTTTACTGTTTGCAGCAAGGTCGGGCTGCCTTAGAACGCGTAGTTATAAAGCGAGATTCAGTAACGAAGAAGAACAATATACATGCTGCGGGGGAACTAAGGAAGCGATGGAACATGTACTGATTGAATGTGGCGATATTCACCCAGATGTACGTGTGGGCACGAGTCTACATGAAGCCTTGGGTTTTAGGGACAACAATGGAAAGCTGAACACGTCCGCGATAGAAATAAGTAAGAGACGATTAGAGTATTGGTGGCAGAAAAGTAGAGATAAAGTACAAAAATAAATAATGGGGAAAAAATTAAGGTCATTCTGCCTTAAGAGGCAGAGAGATAGACCGTGAATTTATCATTTTTTTGGTATGATACATACATATAACAAGGAAGTTTTTTTTTCTTTTTTTCTTCGAGCATGGTGGCAGAGATGTCACCGCCCCGTTATAAAGGGGCCGCTCATATAATCCGTCCATCCATTCATGTGCAATATGGCGGTTGGGTGAATGCACGCTAGATGGCGTTATAGGTGCCGCTGCTCTCAGATTGGCTGCTGCGCCCTTTATCTCTCATTCTCCTTGATCGTCGCCGCAGGCCCCGGAAAGTCTCAAGTTCCAGCGATCGCCACAGAGGGCGAAAAAATCAACCGCGGCGAGTTCCATCGATATGCGCGGAGAGTGGAGCTACTGACTCCTCTTTTAGCGGTCGGATAAGTTAGTTCGCATTTTCCGTGTTAGGGGCGCTCAACGCGGCCTAAAATTTTATTTCAGAATGTGTCAGCAGATTGTTAAAAGCTTAGTTACCGTGTCATTTTTCATACAACTAGTAGGGACCAGTTTTTGTGTTACTTCTACAGTTAATACAAGAGCTTGATTGTTTGAAGACAAGTATTGAGATTACACTGACGCTCGAAAAGCAGCAGCCCATTGGCATCGACTGCGCTTCGGTCGTTTATTTCATTCAAATTGTACCGCGGTCGTTTTCTTTGATCGGCGTTATGCAGATCCGTTTTAAATCAGTTTTGGTTGTGCGCCAAATTTTACATCCCGCTGCCACAAAGCGAACGTGTCTAAAGCCTGTGAATCACGTCAGCTGCGGCGCTTCACTGACTGCCTGCGTGAAAATTCAAGGCCAGCAAAGGGCTCGGAGACTATCTACGAAAACGGAATAACCATGCACCATGTGGGTGTGCGCACCGGTGGGCGAAAATGCACTGCTATGCATTTGAACATAGCTTTTTTTTTTGCATGCGCTACGGTTTTTGTTATTTCAAAAGGTTTTACGACTCGTCCAGCTGATCGGATGCACCGCTTGTGGATTCCAATGACATTTTCTTAGAATATTTACTTCGTTCTCACTTTTGCAAAAAATATCTTTACTGCTAAACTTTGTAACACAGATCACAGCATAAGTTTTACCTATTTCTGCACAAATTAGTCTTCTGAGATAAATGCTCATGAGTCCAATGCATGGTAGAGCCAAGTGAACTTATAGTATGTATATGCATTTATACATTTTCGTAAGTTTACAGTCATACGTATTACATTTGCACATACCATGTAGTTTATAGAGTTGGGCAATTGACTAACTTAGTATCCTCTAATTGAGGCTTGGTCAGACATAATCTACTGAAGGTCACCACTAAAACAAATTCACAAACAAAGCAATGTTATGTGCACACTGTTTTTCTCATGCAGTGCTCTCATATACATTCTTCTGAGACATGAATCACAAATCCACTCACGATTCTACCATAGTAATCATTACTTTTTCCTCTTCCAACCCAACCACAGCCTCCAAGAAACTGCTCATATCAGCACATGCTCGGATGCTTTATCTCTGAACCTACCTCAAGTCAGCAGAGGATGTTCCACTACTGAAAGTAAACTCGTGGTCCAAAATCCTCACAAGGTATGGTTGTGGGCACTTTACTTATTGAACCAATTTTTCTTTCATCATTTCTTTCTTGCTTTTTCTCATGACTCAATTTTTTTTCTCAGTAAACTGGACAAAAGAGGGACCATTGGTTTCCAAGCTATCTACACCAAGTCGCAAGAAGCTCAAGAGTCGCCACAGCAACAACCCTATGCGCCACCAAAGTTTACCAGGCGGACAAATGCAAGCCTTAAACTGAACAGCAGTGATAGTGTACGGTATGTTGATGCAGTACAAAATTGAGTCCACAAATTATTGCTTCTTGCTTCGTGAATTACTCAGTTTAGAGGAAATGTGCTGGCTTCAAATTTCTTGGATATTGCATATGATGGGGCGCAGATACTGTACTTTAATCTACGTGTGAAACTTTGCATAGAGTATCACATGTAACTTGGTAGCAAGTGGGCCAGTAGGAGTGCATATTTAGCAGCACTTGTTTTTCCCAGTGAATATAGTTTCTCTTACGCTCTTTGCGCTACCTCCCTTAACATGAGTTCCCACAAACTAGCCCAGTTATCCGTTCTCGTGAATATAGTTTGCTGTAATTGTGAAGGCTGTTGCAAAGCAATGGCAGGGAAAGCTACAGTAGTGCTGAAACAAAGAGTTATGTGTACCGATTGCTTTTAGGGAGGGACATTGTGAAGGTTCTAAAATAGAAAACTGTGTGCAAACACTCGTGCCTTCATTAAACAAGGCATTTCGTGTAGTGGTCACCTGGAGAATAGTTTCCGGGTCGCTACTCTGGAATAAATAACGTTTGATGATGGGAGTAGGAGAATACAAACATGTGCATAAGGACATTTTGGGCAGTGTTCTATGAAACAGGCTGTTGAATTTGTAAAACATTTGAAAATTTAGTATTTAGTTTTATTCAATGAACTTTGCCATTACATTAATGGGATGATATATAAACAGACACATCCAGAAAAGATGGTACAGCACCGTTACATCTGTGCAAGCAATTTGTTTTCTATGTGAAGTGGAACCACAGAGAAGTAGCAAATAATATTAGTTCTAGATAACAGACCTGACACATGACACGGAGTTTTTAAAAGTATGTTTATTTTTAACAGAAAAATAAATGAGTGCACTCAATAGATATAATCAGAGTTCAATAGAGTTGGCCAGTGTTTGTGCATGTTAAAGATTTGAATGTGTAATAACTGCTATTTCCTTGATATTGGCATGAGCTATATATCAAAAAGGGCTACTTTTTTGTTCATGCTTGTGATGCGCTGCAGGTAGACACGGACCAGAAAAAACGAGAACAACACAGGGTGATGCGCAACACCCTGTGCTGTTCTCGTTTTTTCTGGTCCATGTCTACCTGCAGCGCATCGCAAGCACGAAGACGTGCCAACTAGCCCCGATTGCCGCCTTATTAGTTTTGTGTGACTCCCATGTTAAGTGTGAGGCAGACAGTTAGGAGGTAGTGAAGAATGAAAATGTAAATTCAGCTCTTGCAATCGTCCATCATTTAAGCAGTGTCTTTCACGACTATGCACCATTGCCACCAGAAAAAGTGGACTAATTTATTTATTTTTCATTGCAAAACATAGCAGTTAAACAAAGAAGCTAATTATACACATTTGACAGAAAAGATTACTCACTGCTTATTATTGCGATAGCAATTATATGGACAGTCTCGGCTGGATTTTGCCGTTGCCGTCGCCGCCATCATGCACCGAATATGTATAAGTATGTATATACATATTGTCACGTGGTTGTGACGTCGACGAAGGCAGCAGTCAGCACGTGCGAGATGAAACTCTTTATTAGGCCGAACTTGTGGCCGGGAAAATGAAAGTCAAGCTACAGCAATAAACTGATAGCGGCGAACAGAGCGTCGACCGTCGATCAACTGACAAGTGGTCAAGCGCGTCGGCGTTTATACAGGCGCCATCGAACTTTCCAGCGATATCGCTGGTGGCGAGGTTATCTCTAGACAAAGCTGGAACATTCGCGTGCGGCGCGCAATCTTAACAAAACGATCTACTACAATCGGGAAGCTTCTCGAACACTGCTTCGCGGACAGCGTCGAGCGTTGATAAACGCCCTTGCTGGTCATACCCGAATACATCAAAATAAAACAAGTGGGCGTGGCATTGCCCCCCCTCTGAAAAAGCATCGTCCTGATGCTTGTGAAAGAACAAAGAAGAGAAAAAAAAACAAGTGCATATATAAATAAATTAGAATAACAAAGGAAAAAGAGTCCCCAGGTTCGCTAACGCGCAAGAAACGGCTTAAGGCGCACGACATGGACGACTTCAGGTCGTGCGCGGTGTCGCTGGTAGTTTGTAATGCCGTCCGGGATGACCTCGTAGTCGACAGCGCCGAGACGTCGAAGAACCTTGTATGGCCCTAAGTATCGCCGAAGGAGTTTTTCGCTAAGCCCACGTCGGCGAATCGGCGTCCAAACCCAAAACACGGTCGACGGGCTGGTATTCCAGGAACCGTCGTCGAAGATTGTAGCGACGGCTGTCGGTGTACTGCTGGGTCTTGATGCGCAGGCGGGCGCGCTGTCGAGCTTCTTCGGCACGTTGTAAGTAAGCGGCGGCGTCGAGGTTTTCTTCGTCGGTGACGTTCGGTAGCATGGCGTCGAGCGTCGTCGCCGGGCTTCTTCCGTAGACCAACATGTACGGCGTCATCTGCGTCGTTTCTTGGACGGCGGTGTTGTAAGCGAAGGTCACGTACGGAAGGACGGCGTCCCACGTCTTGTGCTCAACGTCGACGTACATGGCCAGCATGTCGGCGATGGTCTTATTTAGACGCTCGGTGAGGCCATTGGTCTGTGGGTGGTAGGCGGTGGTGCGGCGGTGGCCTGTCTCGCTGTATTTGAAGATCGCCTGAGTTAGGTCCGCAGTAAAGGCGGTACCTCTGTTTGTGATGAGGACCTCTGGGGCGCCATGACGCAAGACGATGTTCTCCACGAAGAACTTGGCTACCTCGGCGGCACTGCCTTTGGGCAAGGCCTTTGTCTCGGCGTAGCGGGTGAGGTAGTCAGTTGCTACGACGATCCACTTGTTGCCGGAGGTCGACGTCGGGAACGGCCCCAGTAGGTCCATCCCGATTTGCTGGAACGGCCGGTGAGGTGGTTCAATTGGCTGCAGAAGTCCCGCTGGCCTAGTCGGCGGTGTCTTCCGTCGCTGGCAATCTCGGCAAGTCTTAACGTAGTGGGCGACGTCGGCAGGAAGGCGTGGCCAGTAGTATTTTTTCTGTATCCTCGCGAGCGTGCGGGAAAAGCCGAGGTGGCCAGCCGTCATGCCGGGCCTGCAGAATTTCTGGTCGCAGTGCCGAAGGTACAACGATAAGGTAGTTGGCCCGGGCCGGAGAGAAGTTTTTCTTTACGAGGACGTCGTTTTTCAAAAAAAATGACGTCAATCCCCGCCTGAATACTTTCGGAACAACGGCGGTCCTACCCTTGAGGTATTCCACAAGGCCCCTGAGTTCCGGGTCGGCTTGCTGTCGTTCAGCGAAGTCGTCGGCACTTATGGTTCCCAAGAAGCGGTCATCATCGTGGTCGTCCTGCGGCGGTGCGTCGACGAAGGCACGAGACAAGCAGTCGGCGTCGGAGTGTTTTCTTCCGGATTGTAAACGACGGTAATGTCGAATTCTTGAAGTCTTAGGCTCCACCGTGCGAGGCGACCTGAAAGGTCCTTCAAGTTGGCTAGCCAACACAAGGCGTGGTGGTCGCTCACAACTTTGAAGGGTCGGCCGTAGATGTAGGGGCGAAACTTCGATGTAGCTCAGATGATGGCCAGGCACTCCTTTTCTGTTGTGGAATAGTTGATTTCTGCCTTTGATAGCGACCGGCTAGCATAACTGATGACCCTTTCCAATCCGTCGGTCTTCTGCACAAGGAGGGCGCCGAGTCCTACGCTCCTTGCGTCGGTGTGGACTTCCGTATCGGTGTGCTCGTCGAAATGCACGAGTATCGGAGGCGTCTGCAGGCGTCGTTTCAATTCTTGAAATGCCTGAATTTGCGACGTTTCCCACCTAGATTCGACGCCGGCCTTCGTGAGTTGCGTCAGTGGCTCGGCGGTCCGTGAAAATTCCTTGACGAAACGTCTGTAATAGGCGCACAAGCCGAGAAAACGGCGTACGGCCTTCTTATCGGTGGGCGTCGGGAAGTATGGCAGCCGCTTTCCGCGGGTCCGGGCGAACACCATCCTTGCTGATCACGTGACCCAAGAACAAGAGCTCCTCGTACGCGAAGCGGCACTTTTCAGGCTTCAAAGTGAGTCCGGAGGTCTTAATTGCTTGAAGTACAGCTTCAAGGCGCCGAAGGTATTCGTCGAAGTTTGAGGAAAACACAACGACGTCGTCCAAGTACACGACACACGTCTGCCACTTCAAGCCGGCCAGTACTGTATCCATACCCCTTTAAAAGTCGCAGGTGCCGAGCAAAGACCAAAAGGCATGACCTTGAACTCAAACGGGCCGTCTGGTGTTATAAAGGCAGTCTTTTCTCGGTCTCTCTCGTCGACTTCTATTTGCCAAAAACCGGTCTTGAGGTCCATCTACGTAAAGTACTTTGCGTTGTGTAATCGATCCAGAGTGTCGTCTATCCGGGGAAGGGGATACACGTCCTTCTTCGTGACTTTGTTCAGGCGACGATAATCGACGCAAAAACGGAGAGTCCCATCCTTCTTCTTCACTAGCACTACGGGGAATGCCGACGGACTCTTCGATGGCTGGATGATGTCGCCCCGTAGCATTTCGTCGACCTGTTTCTTCACGGCCTCCCGTTCCCGCGTCGAAACCCGGTAGGGACTCTGACGGAGTGGGGGAGCATTTTCTTCTGTTATAATGCGGTGCTTAGCAAGGGGCGTTTGTCGGACCCGCGATGACGACGAGAAACAGTCGTTTTCTGCAGAAGGCATCGAAGCTGTTGCTGTTGGCGAGCGGGAAGACTTGGGTTTATGTCGAAGGGTGGCTCAGGTATTGGGGTAGTCGTCGTAGCTTCGTCAGAATCTGAAAAGGCAAACGCATCGCTGACGGCCAAGATTTCTTCGATGTATGCAAATGTCGGACCCCTGCTTAGGTGCCTGTATTCTTGGCTGAAGTTCGTTAGCATCACGCTTCCTTTTCCTTCATGGAACCGAGCAATGCCCCTTGCGACGCAAATGTCACGGTCTAGTAGCAAACGCTGATCGCTCTCAATGACACCTTCGATGTCTTCAGCTTTTTCGGTGCTGACGGGAATTATGACGCTGGAGCGAGGCGGGATGGTAACTTGATCCTCGAGCACGTTCAGGGCATGGTGACATAGATTGGTATCCGGCGGTGTCGTTTTGTCCGGCGATAGGGTTATTGACTTGGTTCTTAAGTCGATGACGACGCCGCGATCGTTTAAGAAATCCATGCCAAGTATGACGTACCTGGAGCAGTGTTGCAAGATTACGAAACTCGCAGGATACGCGCGATTATTGATTGTTACTCTTGCTGTGCAGACTCCAGACGGCGTTATTAGATGGCCTCCAGCGGTACGGATTTCGGGGCCTTCCCAAGCAGTCTTAACTTTCTTCAACTTCGTGGCGAAAGGCCCACTGATGACGCAATAGTCAGCTCCAGCGTCGACGAGAGCGGTGACATTGTGGCCGTCAATGAGAACATTCAGGTCGCTAGTTCGTCGTCTTGCGTGGCGGTTGGGTCGCGGCGTCGGGTCACGGCTGCGTCGGTTTGTTCCGCTGCTTCGAAGTTGCGTCGTCAGGTCTTCCTCGGGCGGTGAAGTTTCGATGTCAGGGCTTCGTTCGGCTTGCGGCGTGTTCTTTAGATAATGTTGCGGCGTTGTCGTCGACGGCGGAGGATCTTCGGTATTTCGTCGTACAGCAACCGCACCTCCATCGGTTGCTGCCCTTAGTTTTTCGGATACGGGCTAGGCGACCGGCCCCGGTTTGGGGCCAGTGTACTGCCGGCGGTGCGGTGACATGTAGCGGCCGGGCGACGGCGAGCGGGAAGGTCGTCGTTCTTGCCACTGTGTTCCGGTGAGGTAGTCGTCGATGTCGCGAGGCCGTTCGCCTGGCTACGGGCGCGGCGCGTTAACGGCGAATCTGTGTAGCCCGATCTGTCGGTACTGGCATCGGCGGTACGTGTGGCCGGCCTCCCCGCAGTGGTAGCAGAGCGGGCGGTTATCAGGGGCGCGCCAAACGTCGGTCTTCCTCGGCGTGTATCGCTGGCCGGCTGGCGGGCGGTATGACGTCGGTGGTGGCGGCGGTGGTGCCTCGCGGCGGAACTGCTGGGGCAGCGCGGCTTCTTGGCGTGGTCGAGGAGGGGGGGCGTTGCGTCGGGCTGCAGCAGCATAGCTCATTGCTTGCAGCTGCGGCTGCGCTGACTCAGGGACGCCCTGGGACTGCTGGATTTCCTGTCGGACGATGTCTGCGATTGAGGCAGCTTGAGGCTGGCACGACGGGAACATTCGACGAAGTTCTTCGCGCACTACGGCCCTTATGGTCTCGCGCAGATCGTTGGAGCCGATAGCTTGAACCGCTGCGCTATCTTGTGTCAAGCGGTGGTTGTATTGCCGGGTGCGCATTTCCAACGTGCTCTCGATTGTGGCGGCCTCGGAGACAAACTCCTGGACTGTCTTGGGTGAGTTCCGCATGAGCCCAGCGAAGAGCTCTTGCCTTACTCCTCGCATGAGGAAACGGACCTTCTTCTCCTCGGTCATGTTAGGGTCGGTGTGGCGGAAGAGTCTGGCCATTTCTTCCGCGAAGATTGTCACTTTTTCATTCGGGAGCTGGACCCGTGTCTCCAGTAAAGCAGCGGCCCTTTCTTTTCGCACGACGCTTGTGAACGCTGCGAGGAAGCTGGTCCGGAAGATGTCCCACGTTGTCAGCGTAGACTCCCTGTTCTCGAACCACGTCCTGGCGCTGTCTTCCAAAGCGAACTACACGTAGCGTAACTTGTCGCTGAGATCCCAGTTGTTGAAGGCCGCAGTCCTCTCGTACGACTCGAGCCACGTTTCTGGGTCCTCACATGATGATCCCCGAAAGATCGGCGGCTCCCTTTGCTGCCGCATCACGATCGCGGGCGGTGGCGCAGTGTGTCATCGTTGCCGCAGTCGTGGTCCTGGCCTTTCTGTTCCGAGTGTTGTCGGGTAGAGGCCCGTACTCCGGTGCTAGGCCTTGTTGCCTACGGCTAGCTCGCTGGTCGTGGTTGGCGTCGATGTCTTCTCCGCGCTGGGGGCTGGGTTCACGGCTTGACGGGGGCGTCCGGATCATGAAGGAACAGCACCTCCACCAGATGTCACGTGGTCGTGACGTCGACGAAGGCAGCAGTCAGCACGTCCGAGATGAAGCTCTTCATTAGGCCGAACTTGTGGCCGGGAAAATGAAAGTCAAGCTACAGTAATAAACTGATAGCGGCGAACAGAGCGTCGACCGTCGATCAACTGACAAGTGGTCAAGCGCGTCGGCTTTTTACAGGCGCTATCGAACTTTCCAGCCCGGAAGATGTCCCACGTTGTCAGCGTAGACTCCCTGTTCTCGAACCACGTCCTGGCGCTGTCTTCCAAAGCGAACTACACGTAGCGTAACTTGTCGCTGAGATCCCAGTTGTTGAAGGCCGCAGTCCTCTCTTACGACTCGAGCTACGTTTCGGGTCCTCACATGATGATCCCCGAAAGATCGGCGGCTCCCTTGGCTGCTGCATCACGATCGCGGGCGGTGGCGCAGTGTCTGTCATCGTTGCCGCAGTCGTGGTTTATGGCCTTTCTGTTCCGAGTGTTGTCGGGTAGAGGCCGGTACTCCGGTGCTAGGCCTTGTTGCCTACGGCTAGCTCGCTGGTCGTGGTTGGCGTCGATGTCTTCTCCGCGCTGGGGGCTGGGTTCACGGCTTGACGGGGGCGTCCGGATCATGAAGGAACAGCACATCCACCAGATGTCACGTGGTCGTGACGTCGACGAAGGCAGCCGTCAGCACGTCCGAGATGAAACTCTTTATTAGGCCGAACTTGTGGCCGGAAAAATGAAAGTCAAGCTACAGCAATAAACTGATAGCGGCGAACAGAGCGTCGACCGTCGATCAACTGACAAATGGTCAAGCGCGTCGGCGTTTATACAGGCGGTATCGAACTTTCCAGCGATATCGCTGGTGGCGGCGTTATCTCTAGGCAAAGCTGGAACGTTCACTTGCGGCGCGCAATCTTAACAAAACGATCTACTACAATCGGGAAGCTTCTCGAACACTGCTTCGCGGACAGCGTCGAGCGTTGATAAGCGTCCTTGCTGGTCATACCCGAATACATCAAAATAAAACAAGGAGTAGGCGTGGCAATATAAAAGCCCCAAAGAAAAATAATCCAGAAAAATCCTTCCGAAGCACAGGAATTGAACTAGGGAGTTCTTGCTCCGCAGCGAGTGGCGCTCACCACTACGCCACGAAAGGCAGATCCTCCATGTAGCTAACGGCGAGCGTTATATACACACCCTTTACCGCTGGACGGACTCAGAGACGGCTGTGCTGATAAGCGTTTCTTCATTACCAGCGAGATGGCGCTAGGAGCGCGACGGGCGCATTTAAAAATCGTCGGCGAGCTCGCTCTTCTTCTTATACTTGCGCAGGGAGAACCTTGCCCTTCCGGTGTCTGCTCGCGCGGTTTTCTCGTGCTGAGGGGAAAAGGGATATTTCGCGCTTTTACCGTGGTGTCCGCGCTCACGTTACGGAGCGTACGAAAGCCACTCGAGCTCAAGGGACGCCGCTAAACGAACAAACAGAAGATGAGCGCGAACTATCAAGTGTCACAGCTCGACACTTGAAGCACGCTAGTTTCCTTCGCTGCTTCGGCCCTTTGCAACAGGAGCGCTGTTCAAACTAAGAGTATCCGTTGGCGAGCCTCACTTCATATAGCATTGGTTTCTTGCTATCGCATTCATTGCTTCGGCCTTGCGGCGAAACTGTGACTGTTTTTTTCCAACACTGCTACTGTGACTTCCAGCACTTCCTAGCTGTCTAGTATACTACTGTTCCAAATGTCTCTATTGTGCGCGCACACATCATGTGCAGTCTATTGTCGGTGCTGTCCACTGGTACATCATTCTTTTTTTTTATTTATAAAGGAGTGCTTTCAGGAACACGCGCAGGCATCCGCTATCACATACGTCAGTTGATAAACAGTGGGCGAGCAAGGGTAGCTCACTTTTCGATACTTGTCTTCCGTGACAACCTTCACAGGAATGTTCACTTGCTGAAATGTTGAATTCAGGCTAAGGCTTTCCTCATTAATAAATAATATCTGGGGTTTAACACCCCAAAACCACGATTTGATTATGAGAGACGCCGTAGGGAGGGCTCCGGAAATTTCGACCACCTGGGGTTCTGTAAGGCCGCTTATGGCTGCGAGCCGTTCAGGAGAGAGGGCAAGGGCCGTTTTAGCACGCCGATGGTGGCCGCGGTCTCGCGCCAAGGAACAAACCGCGAGTTCGCGGAAGGCCGAGAGGGGTCGGCGCCGTCTCCCGCTGTGTTCGGGAGCGTTCAGGACGGTCGAGTCGTCTGCGGTGGCGCCATGCGGGCAAGTGCGTGCTGCCTCCCGTTTGGATGTGACATCTGGCCCAGAGCCGCGGCGGTCTGGTTTTCGAGCTCCAGGAATTCCGGTCAAAACACGGACTGGGTCCAAGGCGCTGGCCGCGCTGTTTGAAGGCATCTGCCGGCCACGGGGACACACTGCAGAGTACCCCCTGTGGTGTCATGTTCGCGCCGAGTCGCAGGCGACGGCCTGCTTGCTGGCCGAGGAGTGGAATGTGTAAGCGATAAATTCCGCGCACGTGGTGTTGGCTCCTGACACCGTGAATGAACACGCGTGGAAGAGAAAGGAGGAAAGCAGTGTTTCTCGGAATATCTGGGCTTTCCGTTTAGGCCCTGCCCGGTGGGCGGGGGGCCAAGAAATACTTACGCTCTGATTGGCCGCCGTGGTCAAGGGATGGACAAAGAGCGGCCACCGCCCATTTTCTTTGTTCTTGGCAGGAGATATTGAGCTGCACGAGTGCGGCACGACAGTCTGTGCTGTAATCAGCGTTGCTGATAGATCGGTGAGGCTCCGTACTATGTACGTAAGGCTAGCCTGGGCTGAAATCATGTGTTGATAGATCAGTGAGGCTAGCGGCGAGCGCAACGTAAGACAGTCTGGGCTCTAACTTCTTCAATAAGTAGAAGAGTGAGACTGTGTGTTATTCCTGTTTAATCTCTTGTATATTTCTAGCTCAGTTGTATCCATTATTTTACGTTCACATAAACTACTAAATTCATCTAACCACCACTGCTGCGTACGTGTGAATGCATCATCGCTGCCGATCATCAACGAAGATCTCCGTGATCGACGACGACGAAGGACCATCAAAACTTTACTGGCGCAGCCCGACAGGATCGGCAAGCCACACGAAGAGCAACTGCAAGGTGTCCATCGAGCCAGAGACGCACGACTGCAAGGAGGTGCCAGCGAGTCCCATCCCCATGGAAAGTCGTCGGGAGCCGAGCCACAGCGGAGGCCCCCAGCAGAAACGGGTGAGCGGGATTCCTTACGCTTTGTCTAAGTTGGCATGGCTGTTGCTCTGTGAGGCTAGAGATGATCACGCGCAGAATGGCAAGCGCTGTGGGGTCTAGTGTGGGCGAGGATGGTGCACCTGAGCAGAGAGAAGATCAGAGACAGCAGGAGCTACCGAGCTTCAGAGAGACTGAGTCTGAGCAGTCGGTCACCGGAGGTGGTAGTGGGGCGCTAGGCGCTCTACAAGATCCGGATAGGTCATATCCAGAGGGAATGGCAGTACGATGCCTGGAGCTCGAGCTCGAAAAAGTACGCCTACAGCTTGAATGTGAACGCGTATCCCTACGCAGAGCAGAGATTGAGCAATCGAGTAGGTCGCCTTCGATGTCGGGAACGAACGACCGCCGCCATACCGGCATTGACGAAGTAGCACAATGCGCTAAAATGCTGAAGGCATACAGGTTGCCGCGCGACGCGGATGTCCCGATGTGGTTCGATGAGGTGGAAAAACTGTTTTCATCCTTCCAGGTACCGGAAGGCAACCGAGTACACTTGATAATGCCTGCGCTGTCTGAGCGAGTCCGCTATATGCTGTGTAGCTTGAGTGAAGAGGAGTGTGTGGATTATGAGATCGTGAAACGTGCGGTACTAAATGAACTTAAGCTCACCCCAGCTGAGTACTTAGACAGGTTTCAAAAGGTGACGAAGAAAAGAGAAGAAACGTGGGCTCAGTTCGCTTCTCGGGCCAGAACGTACTTCGCGTATTACCTGCAATCTCGTAATGCGGATACTAAGGAAGCGGTTGCTGAGCTAATGGTCGCTGACCGAATGAAGGCGAGTTTGGGCCCGGAAGGTCTAGAGTATGTTCTTTTGCGGGAGGGCGAAGAGTGGTTCAAACATGTAGAGGTCGCTAAAGTTCTCGAGACTTTTGAACAGGCGAAAGGAAAGGGTCGAGCAACTAAGACGGTTGGAGTGCCAACTGCTCCGCCGTTAGCCAGGCAGGCCGGCATAGAAAAGGCCAATGTAAGGTGCTACATTTGTCGCGGTCAGGGTCACGTGGCTAGGGATTGTCCTCAGGCCTCAAATAAGGAGCAGCATGCGAAGTTGACCACTGTGCCTAAACAGAGAGTCTATAATGTCGCCATTGTTGATAAGTTACCGCCACCCGAGCAGGAAAGGGTGCTGAGTGCGAGGGTGGAAGTATTCGAGCGAAGTGCTGGCTCGGGCCGGTCGAAACTGGAACTTATCCCGATCACGTGCGGTGGCATAACTACTGAAGCTGTGCTGGACACAGGCAGCGAAATAACAGTGATACGTGAAGGAATACTTCCGCAAAGGGTAAAGGATTCATCGGGCGCAGTAAGGCTCCAGTCGGCGTTTGGAAAAACCATCCAAGCAACTTTGGCTACATTGCCAATAGCTTTAAACTACCCGGGAGGGGTGGGACAACCACAGAAGGTTGATCTGGTGTGTGCTATTACTGACCAGCTCGCGGATGGAGTTAACTGTCTGCTGTCAAAAGAGGATTGGGAGTTACTGCATGCACAAGAAGACAATGGGAGTGAACGGGAAAGTGTTACGCATGTCGTCAGTGCAGTGGGACTTCGATCAAGTGAAATGAAAGACAGCGATACAGCAGTTTTAAACTGTGGCCGCGGTGAAACGGTTGATGAGGTTCAAGAATCGGGAGAAAGTGGTCCCGCTTTTGCCGATCAGGTCACTAATCAGCGAGAGCAATTTAGAGCTGAGCAGCTTTCAGATGATAGTCTTCGAAGGTCATGGGAGGATGCAAGAAAAAAAGAAAGCTGGCATGTTTGTGGCAGACGGGCTCTTATACCATCGGGACTCTAGCGGGAGTCAAGGTCAGACAGTTAGTCCTGCCGGTTGAAAGGCGCAGCGAGGTGTTGGAGCTGGCGCATGAGTCCTTATGGGGTGGACACTTCGGGTCGAAAAAGACCAGGCAACGCATAAAGTATAGTTTCTTTTGGCCAGGAATGGAAAGGGATATTGTTGAGCATTGTAAGACATGGCATCAGTGCCAGACGCGATCTGATAGAAGGCAAAGTGACAAGATACCCATTACGCCACTCACGCGGCCGGAACACCCATTCCAGGTGGTTAATGTAGATGTCGTCGGCCCTATCGATGTGCCGTCGGCGACAGGCCACAGATATGCCCTGTGCCTCGCTGATCTTTGCACTAGATGGCCTGAGGTGGTGCCACTCCGATCGTTGACTGCAAAGGCCACATGCGAGGCATTACTGGAAATTTTTAGTCGCACCGGTGTTCCGGAAATGGTCTGTTCTGATCAGGGCACAAACTTTAAGTCACAAATGACACAGCTGATGTTGGAAAAATTGGGCTGTTCACCCAGGTTTTCCACCCCTGAACACCCCGAGAGCAATGGCGTGGTGGAAAGATGGAACAGGGTTCTCAAAAATATGCTGTATCATGTAATAGAACGTGACCAAAAGAATTGGGACAAGCTTGTCCCATTTGTGCTGTGGGCGTACCGCGAAGTGCCACATGACACCACAGGGGTGTCGCCATTCAGGCTGTTGTATGGCAGAAACCCGACCGGGCCTCTATCAATTTTGCAACAGACCTGGACGGGTGAAGTAATTGTGCCGGCAACTCTAAGAGACAAACCATCGAAGTATTTGCAACAACTGAGTGAGCAACTAGATCTTGCCGCGAGCGTAGCGGAGTTGACAAGCACTGCACACCAGGGCAGATATGCTGAAGTGTACAATAGGAGGGCGCGAAGTAAAGAATTTAATGTTGAAGACCAGGTGCTGCTGTTTGATACAGCTAGGGCAACAAAGATGGCGGCCAGGTGGTTGGGGCCGTTCACGATAACAGGTAAAGAGCGGGAACACTCTTATCGCCTACAAATGAATAACGGAAAGTCCTCGGTGGTGCATGCAAATCGGCTCAGGCCCTACTATGCTAGAGTAAGCCACGTTGGGGTGGTCTTCGAGGAGGACGAAGAGTTTGGTGACGTGGAGTACGCGCCACAGGCGGTGCCTACTGCAGATAGAGAGAGTGTGATACCCCCCGAAAAGCTGGATCATTTGCGTCCTGACGCGCGGAAGGAGATTGAGAGGGTATTTCAGAAACATCGCTGTGTTTTTGATGGAAAGCCTGGGATGGCTCAGGTAGGTCGGCATCGTATTGAGTTGGAGGAGAGTTGTAAGCCCAAAAGGACATTCCCTTACCGAGTTCCAGAGCTGTTAAAGAAAGAGGTTAGTCGGCAGGTTGGAGAACTTCTTGATCTGGGGCTTATATACCCAGTGGAAAGTGAATTCGCACACCCGGTTGTGTGTGTGGGTAAGAAAGACGGGTCAATGCGCGTGTGCATTGATTATAGGACGTTGAATGCTGTCACGCGCGTGGATGCCTTTCCAATGACTAATCCGCGAGAGCTAATTTCCAGAGTGGGGCGCGCAAATTTCATAACTGTAGTTGACCTCAGGAGAGGGTACTGGCAGGTGCCAATGGATCCCCAAAGTGAATATCTCACGGCGTTCGTGACACACGATGGGCAGTACGCGTGGAGGGTAATGCCCTTCGGTTTGAAGAACTCAGCAGCTACCTTTCAGCGGATGGTTAATGCATTGCTGTCAGCACACCAGGCTTATGCATCAGCGTACCTTGATGATATAGCAATTTTTTCAGACACATGGGAGGAACACCTTCGCCATGTGGACACCGTGCTTAGGATTCTTGGTGGTGCCGGTCTGAGGGCAAGCTCTGAAAAATGCCAGGTAGCGCAGACACATATCCGTTATCTAGGACATGTGGTTGGCTCGGGAACTCACGGCCCAGACCCAGAAAAGATAGCTGCTATCAAAGGCCTTGTACCGCCGCGCACAAAGAAGGAAGTGAGAAGCCTCTTGGGGCTTTGTGGGTATTACCGCGAGTATGTGTCGAACTACGCGGACGTCGCGGGCCCGCTCACAGCGTTAACTAGGCGGGGGGTGCCAAATGAAATCCCATGGGGAGAAGATGCTTAGGAGGCGTTCGATAGCTTAAAGACGTCGTTGTGCCAGGCTGTCGCCATGAACACTCCTGACCCTCATCAGCCATATTGGCTCTTCACGGATGCGTCGGCCACGGCAGCCGGAGCCTGTTTGGCTCAAATGTCGGCAGACGGGAAAGAAAAACCGATAGCGTTCGCTAGCCATCGATTTAACCCGACACAGGGGCGCTGGTCAACGATAGAAAGGGAGGCGTTTGCAATAATATGGGCGCTCAAGAAATTTGACTATTGGCTCTTTGGAGCAGTGGTGAATGCGGTCTCTGATCATAACCCTCTGTCTTACCTGACCACCAGCACTCCGCAGGGAGCAAAGCTAGCTAGGTGGGCACTTTCATTGCAGCGATACAATGTCACGGTGCGCCATCGGAAAGGCGCGCATAATGCCAATGCGGATGCACTGTCAGGGCTTCAGAATGGCTCATGGGAGCCAGCTCAATAACGAGCCATGCTAGCTTGGACGGGCGTGAATGTTCCCGTTCACCTCAAGTGTGGTGTGTGCTGAACTATAGAACTGCACGGAACTCTTCGTGGTGCATTGGACTCTTTGTAGATATATGTAGCTGTATCTAGAGCGCTTGTGCCACGTGCATACTAGATTTCTTTTTTTGTTTCTTTGCGAGTGTTGTGCTTTATAGTGAAATGAAATATGTCGTGTTACCTTGCCTGTATAGCCCATTTTACATGTATGCTTTATTGAGTGTATCATTCTCAGCGTTATTCCGCATGAAAAGGCTGCTTTTCATTGATCTGTAAATAATTTTTCATGGAGCCCGGACGTAATGCTTCCGCGGCCTTTGTTTAATTTATAGTATAGCTGAGCACGCTTAGAGCCCAGTATACTCTTTAGGAGGGGCGTGTAAGGCCGCCTATGGCTGCGAGCCGTTCAGGAGAGAGGGCAAGGGCCCTTTTAGCACGCCGATGGTGGCCGCGGTCTCGCGCCAAGGAACAAACCGCGAGTTCGCGGAAGGCCGCGAGGGGTCGGCGCCGTCTCCCGCTGTGTTCGGGAGCGTTCAGGACGGTCGAGTCGTCTGCGGTGGCGCCATGCGGGCAAGTGCGTGCTGCCTCCCGTTTGGATGTGACATCTGGCCCAGAGCCGCGGCGGTCTGGTTTTCGAGCTCCAGGAATTCCGGTCAAAACACGGACTGGGTCCAAGGCGCTGGCCGCGCTGTTTGAAGGCATCTGCCGGCCACGGGGACACACTGCAGAGTACCCCCTGTGGTGTCATGTTCGCGCCGAGTCGCAGGCGACGGCCTGCTTGCTGGCCGAGGAGTGGAATGTGTAAGCGATAAATTCCGCGCACGTGGTGTTGGCTCCTGACACCGTGAATGAACACGCGTGGAAGAGAAAGGAGGAAAGCAATGTTTCTCGGAATATCTGGGCTTTCCGTTTAGGCCCTGCCCGGTGGGCGGGGGGGCCAAGAAATACTTACGCTCTGATTGGCCGCCGTGGTCAAGGGATGGACAAAGAGCGGCCACCGCCCATTTTCTTTGTTCTTGGCAGGAGATATTGAGCTGCACGAGTGCGGCACGACAGTCTGGGCTGTAATCAGCGTTGCTGATAGATCGGTGAGGCTCCGTACTATGTACGTAAGGCTAGCCTGGGCTGAAATCATGTGTTGATAGATCAGTGAGGCTAGCGGCGAGCGCAACGTAAGACAGTCTGGGCTCTAACTTCTTCAATAAGTAGAAGAGTGAGACTGTGTGTTATTCCTGTTTAATCTCTTGTATATTTCTAGCTCAGTTGTATCCATTATTTTACGTTCACATAAACTACTAAATTCATCTAACCACCACTTCTGCCTACGTGTGAATGCATCATCGCTGCCGATCATCAACGAAGACCTCCGTGATCTATGACGACGAAGGACCATCAAAACTTTACTGGTTCTTTAACGTGCACTTAAATCCAAGCACACAAGCCTCAACCATTTTCGCCTCCATCAAAAATGCAGCCGCCGCGGCCGGGATTTGATCCCGCGACCTTCGGGTCAGCAGTCGAGCGCCATAACCACTAGACCACAGTGGCGGGGAGGCTTTCCTTATTCGCCAACAGTTGCTCAACTGAAGTGTTTGTCACTGCAACCTTTTTTCAAACATGAACCGAGTTTCCTTTTCAACGTGATACCGTAAATGGTGTTTTCCCAGAACACACGTGCTTAGCTGAACTGAAAGCTGAGCTAAATGGTCGGAATTCATCGTAAAAAGATCGGCGCGCAGGCACGAACATAAGGATATTCAGCACAATAAAGAGAACACGTTATGTACAAGAAAATTAGACCATCTCCCGCTAAAGGGGACCATGGGGCGATGCGAAGCCGGAGCACTTGCACGATCGCGTTCCGTTGGCGTTCGTTGGGCATGCTACCGACCTCGCGTCGTGGAACGCGAAGAGGGACGCTACGCGCGTCGTATGTTCCATCTAGCCTGGCCGTTAATTCTCACAGGGCGAGCAGGGAACGCGGTCGACAGGCGGGCGAGAGGGGGGGCTGCGTGTGAGAGGAGAGAGAAGCGGAGGGGACGCGCATGCGCTCGAGCTCATCGCGGCGTTGCGCAGGAGAGAATTTCGGCATGTCTAGCCCACGTTTCAGAGGAAGAGTGGAAAGGGGAGGGGAGAGGGAAAGTGGAGAGGGGAAGGGGAGAGGGAAAGTGGAAAGGGGTAGGTGAGAGGGGAGGGGAGAGGGTGAGTGGAGAGGAGGTGTGTGGAGAGGGTATGCGCATGCGCAGTAGGGGTGGTCACGCCGCACACCACCACTACCGGATTGAGCTCCGCCTTAAGATGCTTCGCATCTAATAGCTAGCACAACAGTGTGGTTTCACTTTTTTTTCCAGGGCCGAGTGGCTCTCGCCAATGTGTTGTCAAAATAGTACGTAGGGTTGAGGCTAATCTTACTGGCACTGCATCTTTTGCGAGCTTTGATGCTGTTTGTTTATTACCGCTGAAATCGCCAAACGCGCATCTATAGTGAGAAAGAGGACGGGCAGCACTGTACGCAAGTACTGTACAAGGGTCACCCATCGTAAATAGTATCGTTGTCTGACGCTTCGTTCTGCGTACTACAAGAGGTATGATGAACGAGCCAAGAGACATAGAGTTGCTCAGTTTCAGCTGGCAATTTTATTAAGCAGATGGATATTTCTCTTTCTTGTAGGTATTGTTCAACTCTGTAACTGACAGTGCTACTTGTTTACATGTATACTGCTACATTCACGATTGCCAATAAACAATGTAAGCTTACTTGCTTGGCGTGTTTTTTGCCAGTTGAGGCCTTTCGGTCACCTGGCGACGTAACGTAAATAGTTGTAGTAACGATAGGCTGCCGCGTGATCGAATACAACCCCCGGACAGCAGTGAATAAACGCCCAGAACCAGCGGGCGCGCACCGCGACCGCCCGCACCCGTCAGCAATGCGACAGCCATATTGCCCCAACGCAATGATGATGATAGTTTTCGCAGCGCCATCTCTTGGTCGGATACTTTAGTTCACAATGCCACCGCTACCTTTATTTCCGTTGCACTGTCAAAAGTACAGTTTCCCTTCTCTAAATGGTAGTATAAGTGTTCTGTGGTCGCCGTACGTGGAGGAGTGCGCTTGCCGGATCGTGCTGCTTGGCAGACCATGGACGACGAGGAGCGCCGGGTGCGGAAGGCCGCTGCGTCTCGTGCTCGTCGGCAGGATCCCGAGGTGCGAGCTCAAGAGGCTGCCCCCAGGCGCCGCGCGCCCTTGGCGGCGGCTTCGTGGGCGCGCACCGCCCCGAGATCCGCCTGGCGCCGCGCTCGCTTGGCGGCAGCTAGGCGGATCCCGCGACGGTGCGCGCCAAGGACGCCGCTGCGAAACGGCCTCAACGAGAAGCGGATCCCGAGACCATGATTACTTCAGGAGCTTCGCCCACGCTCTTCATCATTCACCCGTGGATATGCTGTAATTTTTTAACACGAAAGTGTTTTATGCCGGGGTCCACCAAGACTTCAGTGATGTATTTTCGTCACGGAAATGACGTCGCAAAAAGGTACACCAACAGATGGCAAAGAAAAAAATCACAGCATATCCACGGAGTGAATGTTGATGAGTGGGCGAAGCTGCGGAGGTTCATCGGTAAACCGTGAACCTTCCGTGAATTCTGCCCAGTACATGATAACCGACGTGAGATCGGGCGCGTTTATACTAAAGGTTCGATGAGTTATGACGACTTGCAGCTCACTTTAATTTTACATGTACGCTGTGAATTTTCATTGTTTAGAAAACCATTGCTTTAGAAAACATCTGGCGTCTTTCGTTAAGCAGCTGGCGTCTTTTCGTTTTGCTTTAGAAACATCTGGCGTTCTTTCGTTTTGCTTTTAGAAAACATCTGACGTTTTTCGTTGGTTTATTTCATCAATGAACGGCGTTTTGAACAAAATTTTTATTGTTTAATCACGCACAGGAGAAATCTTACCAGGCACTACCTTCGAGGTAAACAATGGCTGCTAATGGGAATGAGACACAGAAGAAGTCGGCTTTTAGCTAACACTAACACTGCTACTTCTACAAACGTTTCCTACTGGAACATGCCAATGGCTGCTAATGGGGAATGAGAGACAGAAGAATTCGGCTTTTAGTTAACGCGCACGCTGAGAATTTTTTATTGTTCAACAACGCACAGGAAAAATCTCCCACCGGCACCACCTTGGAGGTCAAGATCTGGTACTAGCGTTACGACTGGTTACGCACTACTACGAGGGACGAACGGGTGCCGCCTTAAGGAGCTTCGCCCCTAAAAAGGTTACGTCACCGGGCATCGAACCCACGACCGCTCGGTCCGCAACAACAGATGCCGGGCACGCTATCCACTGCGCTACGGTCGCAGACTCTAGAGGCTTTACAAACCCGCCTTTTATATCTACCACTCTCCCGGTCGGCGGGGTAGTGTTGCCCTCTGGAAGCGGTAACGTTAAGTCGTCATTACTATAGCCTCCGCGATTAGCACCTGCAACTCGTTAGACGTCCGTCCCATTCGGCGCGTTTGCAATAGAACTTCAATTTTGTCAATGCCTTAACACAACGTGAGGTGGCGACATTGGCCCAAGCGTCGTAAAAGCGTCGGCCTCGCTCAAAGCATCACGCTAATTCAAACCAAAAATCACAGCATATCCACGGAGTGAATGATGATGAGTGGGCGAAGCTGCGGAGATTCATCGATAAACCGTGAATCTTCCGTGAATTCTGCCCAGTACGTCATCACCGACGTGAGATCGGGCGCGTTTATACTAAAGGTTCGATAAGTTATGACGACTTGCAGCTGACTTTAATTTTACATGTACGCTGTGAATTTTCATTGTTTAGAAAACCATTGCTTTAGAAAACATCTGGCGTCTTTCGTTAAGCAGCTGGCGTCTTTTCGTTTTGCTTTAGAAACATCTGGCGTTCTTTCGTTTTGCTTTTACAAGACATCTGGCGTCTTTCGTTGGTTTATTTCATCAATCAACGGCGTTTTGAACAAATTTTTTATTGTTTAATCACGCACAGGAGAAATCTCACCAGGCACTACCTTGGAGGTAAACAATGGCTGCTAATGGGAATGAGAGACAGAAGAAGTCGGCTTTTAGCTAACACTTACACTTCTACTTCTACTAACGTTTCCTACTGGAACATGCCAATGGCTGCTAATGGGGAATGGGAGACAGAAGAATTCCGCTTTTAGTTAACGCGCACGCTGCGAATTTTTTATTGTTCAACAACGCACAGAAAAAATCTCCCACCGGCACCACCTTGGAGGTCAAAGCGTAAGACTGGTTACGCACTACGACTACTACGACTACGACTACGAGGGACGAACGGGTGCCTCCTTAAGGAGCTTCGCCCCTAAAATACCTCTGGGACTCGCGCCTGCCTCACCTGGCTGTAACACGGCGTTCCCCGCACACGCGCTCACCCCGAGAAAAAAATCACATCATATCCACGGAGTGAATGATGATGAGTGGGCGAAGCTGCGGAGGTTCATCGGTAAACCGTGAATCTTCCGTGAATTCTGCCCAGTACATCATCACCGACGTGAGATCGGGCGCGTTTATACTAAAGGTTCGATGAGTTATGACGACTTGCAGCTCTCTTTAATTTTACATGCACGCTGTAAATTTTCATTGTTTAGAAAACCATTGCTTTAGAAAACATCTGGCGTCTTTCGTTAAGCAGCTGGCGTCTTTTCGTTTTGCTTTAGAAACATCTGGCGTTCTTTCATTTTGCTTTTACAAAACATCTGGCGTCTTTCGTTGGTTTATTTCATCAATCAAGGGCGTTTTGAACAAAGTTTTTATTGTTTAATCACGCACAGGAGAAATCTCACCAGGCACTACCTTGGAGGTAAAGAATGGCTGCTAATGGGAATGAGAGACAGAAGAAGTCGGCTTTTAGCTAACGCTTCGAATTTTTTATTGTTCAACAACGCACAGGAAAAATCTCCCACCGGCATCACCTTGGAGGTCAAAGCGTAAGACTGGTTACGCACTACGACTACGACTACCACTACGAGGGACGAACGGGTGCCGCCTTAAGGAGCTTCGCCCATAAAATCGCGCCCGGGCTATCGGGGCGGCACGACGCGCATTGCGTTTCCCTCTAGCACGGCCGTGGTGTTCAATCACATTTTAACATGCCGCGGGAGGCGACCAAGTTCTGCGTCTAATATGCGACGCTCTTCTGGCTATCACACCTCCTTCTTTACGCTTTCAGCGTTGACTACTACAGCTACCACAAGGGTTTGTTGAATCATTTAACATGGACGTTAGTCGTCGGGATGGAGATGTACCACCAATCATCAAAGTGGGTACATACACGTTAAACAGCGCCATTAGCTGCCGGACATCAACATACATTGTGCAAACTCTCTTATATTAATGCACAGTAAACATTTGGTTACTTCTTAAAGGGCCCCTAAACCACCCAGAGGTCGACATTGAGTTATGGCGTTGCAGTTGTGCACGAGTCTACAGCGAACGCTGACGGAGTTGCACGTGTTTTCTCGTTTCGCTCTTTCCTTCGCTAGGCTGCGTTAGTTGGCTCGTCTATCTACGTCTATCCACCTCTCCGAGTGCCTTTCCTCAGCGTCCGAAGTGGAAACGCAAGAAGCGCGCTCATCTGCTAGCAGAAAACAGGCTCTTGTAAGCCCACTGACAGCGTCTGTTGCTGGCGACGTCACCTAAACATACAGGTGACGTCATGACGGCGGTTGTCGATTGAGGAAACACACGGAGAGGAGCACGCGAGCGTTTGTTGGTGGTTTAGGGGCTCTTTAAGGGCACGGTTTCCTTTCGTGTTATTCCGATTTCGATGACGGAGGGATCAACCATGTTTTTTTCGCTGTTCTTTCACTCCGGCTGGCAGGAGTTCTTGCGCGGCAGCTTCGGAGTATTTTTTGCTGTTCCTTCACTCCGGGTGGCCGAAGTGACTGCGTGGCACTTTCGGAGTATTTTTCGCTGTTGTTTCATTCCGGCTATCCGGAGTTTTTCGTGGCACTTCCCGAGTATTTCACGAATTTCTTTACTCCGTCCGGACGGAATTTCAGTGAAATGCATCCGGAACATTTTTCTCTTTGCTCCGCTTTTACAGTTTCTTTACTCTATGATGATGGTTACGTGAAGGAATTCTCATCAAAACACTGCAGAGTCATTGTGTGGTTTTTTTCCACAGAGCTCTTGCTCTCAGTTCGGCAGCGGTGTGTTCCTTGGACGGAGCTAAACCCGTCTCTTGCATATTTGCAGCGGATCGCTTGCGTGGAGTGCTACAAATACGAAGCAACCCACCTGCGAAGATACCTCGTGGTCACCGGCCAAGGGGGAGGAAACCACAGGCATTGTGTGCACCACTGTGCCTGCGCCTACCGTTGCCTGCGCGCCTGCGCCTACCGTCGCCTGCCGATAAAAAGGACTCAGCGTGCCTTTCCCGAGCTCAGTTCGGCAGCGGTGTGTTCCTTGGACGCAGCTAAACCCGTCTCTTGCATATTTGCAGCGGATCGCTTGCGTGGAGTGCTACAAATACGAAGCAACCCACCTGCGAAGATACCTCGTGGTCACCGGCCAAGGGGGAGGAAACCACAGGCATTGTTTGCACCACTGTGCCTGCGCCTACCGTTGCCTGCGCGCCTGCGCCTACCGTCGCCTGCCGATAAAAAGGACTCAGCGTGCCTTTCCCGAGCTCAGTTCGGCAGCGGTGTGTTCCTTGGACGCAGCTAAACCCGTCTCTTGCATATTTGCAGGTGAGAATACTGCTCTTTTCGTATTACCTGCTTCTAAAACACCGCTGCCGAACACAGACTTTGAGTTTCTTGTTTTTTTTTTTGTACCTGTGGGCTGTACATTGTGAACCATGTCTAAAGAAAGCAAAGAAATGGCGAAGCAATTCGAGGAATTCCGCAGGGAACTTCGCCTTGAAATTCGTTCTCTTAAGGAGAGCGTAAAGTATTGTTCGGACACAAGTGACAGTGTTTCTGAAATTCAGAGAGATATTAAGGAGCTCAAGCTTGGCATGAAGAGGCTCATGGAAAATAATGTGCAACTTGAGCACGAAAACCAGAGACTACGGGATAGGATTGACGAACTTGAACAGTACCAGAGGTCGAACAACATTGAGGTAAAGGGTCTGCCTGACGGTTGTAATGCAACTGCAGCTATCAAGGCCATTGGCATGAAACTGGGTGAAACCATTGATGACTTGGATGTTGATGTTTGTCACATGGTCGAAACATCGAAAGGTCGAGCAAAGAATCTCATTGTTCGCTTTACGCGCCGTTCCAAACGCAACGCTATTCTGGCTAAAGCCAGGAAGGCTCGACTGACTACTCAGTCCCTCGAGTACGGTGGGCAATCAAGACCCATTTTTGTAAACGAGCACCTAACACGCAAAAATAAGCAGCTGCTTGGCGCTGCCATTTCCCGTAAAAAAGTTGTTGGCTGGAAGCATGTCTGGAGCAGCAATAGCAGAGTGCTTGCGCGTCGAGGGGACTCGACACCTGTGCTGCACATCGTATCGCTGACAGATGTTGATCGCATGACTGCCTTAAGCCCAACTGCAGGGCCTGAGACTGAGCAGTTGCACGCATGAGCGGCTGCTTGGGGCCAAAGTTTCTGAATTTTCGCTCTGTAATGCCTACACTGGGGTCCGCTGACTACATGAATCCTGAGCAGATAAAAGGTTACATCGGTTCCCAGTTCCTATCTTCCGGTCTCGTTAAGTGCTTTCATATCAATTCTCGTTCAATGTGCAACAAATATGATGAGTTTACTGTACTGGTGAATCGCTTCGGCTTCTGCTTTGATGTGATAATGATATCTCAGACATGGTATGCAGGTGACAGTGTGTTCACATTACCGATGTATCAGACGTATTTTGTTAACCGTCCAAGTGGACGTAGAGGCGGTGGTGTCTCGGTGCTTGTTCGTTCTGGTCTCGAATGTCACTTGATTCGTGAGTTTTCTTTTATGTCTGATAATTGCGAAGTGCTCTCTCTTCGTTCCAACCGCACCATATTTTCTGTTGTCTATCGTCCTCCAAATGATGTTGCATCGGAGTTTATAAATTGCTTAGATGGTCTTCTTCAGTATGTCAATGAAAATAATTACACTATTTTTTGCGGTGGAGACTTCAACATTGATATGTTGGGTGATAGCGCACTGCGATTTGACTTTGATGTCACGGTAACTTCTAATGCATGTGCACATGTGATTACTTTGCCAACTCGCGTTACACAACAGTCGGCGACACTTCTTGATACATTTATAACTAACGTCGAATTATCAATGACAAAATCTGGTGTTGTTTGCTGTGACCTCAGCGATCGTATGGGAATATTTTTGTGTGCGCTGAAGCAAACGTGTAAACGCCCATTACAGTGTGCTCGATACTATCAGTCAATAACTGATAACAGCCTTGAACCATTTCGTGCTGCTATACGGAATGCGTCATGGGATGACGTATACTGCGCAGTAGAAGCAGATACTGCATATGAAACATTTATTAATAAATTTAAAGCACTATACTCTGAGCATTTCCCTATGAAAAAAGCATCACGACGAAAGAGAATTCGGAAGCCCTGGATTAGCCTTTTTTTGCTTCATCGCATCAGTGTCAAAGACCAGCTTTACAAAACATTTATCAAAACTAGAGACCTTTCAACGCTATCAGAATACAAGGTATATAGAAATAAATTGAACAAGGATATAAGAGCTGCAAAGACGCAGTATTATGCGGACATTTTCCAGCGCAGCAGCGGCCGTAGCGACGCTCTCTGGCGGCAGCTATCCACTTTTCTACGTCCTGGATGTAAAAGTGAAATACCTGATAAAATGATTTGCAACGGAACTGTAAAGAGTGGTCCTTCACTTGCTAATTCTTTCAATAACTCTTTCCTTGCGCATTCCCAGTCCACTGGTAGTATAGACGCATTGAAATTTATTTCACCGAGTGCCCATGGCAGTGTTTTTCTTTCTCCTGTTGATAGCCATGAAGTGGCCACCATATTTCGTAGCCTTAAAAACAGCACTTCGTTGGATGGAGACGACTTACAGATATCGCCTGTTAAACATGTTATCGACCTCATTGCAGCCCCACTGACCCACATTTTTAACCTTTGGCTTACGACGTCCAGTTTCCCTGTTCAAATGCAAGTCGCTAAGGTCATCCCGGTTTTCAAGAAAGGCGATAAGAATAACGTTGCTAACTATAGGCCGATATCGCTACTTCCTCTTTTTTCCAAGGGCTTAGAAAAAGCTATTTTAACACGTCTATCCAGTTTCATTGAGCGACGTAACGTTATGACGCCATTTCAACACGGTTTCAGGAAAAATAGGTCGACTGAAACTGCGCTACTGGCGCAGAAAGAATTCATTCTTCGAAACTTTGAAGAAAGACGCCTAGTACTTGCCCTTTTTATTGACTTCAAGAAAGCCTTCGATAGTTTACATCATAAAATACTTCTTGCCAAACTTGAAAACTATGGGATTCGAGGACGTGCCGCTGGACTCGTGAACTCGTATTTGGCGCATCGACGTCAATATGTTAATGGGAACTCATCAGAAACGCTAGGTGTGCCGCAGGCAAGTATAGTGGGGCCTTTTCTGTTTAATTTATATATTAACGACATCGTCAATATCCATGATGACTCATTTTATGTTATATATGCGGATGACACCAGTGTATTTTTCAGCGGTAAAAATCCCGACGAACTGATAAGAAAAGCGAACGAAATGCTTACCACACTGGAAGGCTGGTCGAAACTAAATGTGCTAGAAATTAATGCAACCAAAACGAAAGCGGTCATTTTCCGCCCTAAGGGTAAAGCTGTATCATTTTGTGAATCTTTGACTTATAGCTCCAAAAACATAGAAATCGTAGCAGCCTTTAAAACCCTTGGTGTTTGGTTTACGGAAAAGCTGCTGTGGGATGTGCATGTCAACCACGTGTGTTTAGCTGTCTCGCGTTTTGTTGGTCTCTTATATCGCAATAACTGCGTTCTTCCAACTAATATCAAATTGTTGCTTTTCAAATCGTCGTTTATGTCTCAAGTGAATTATTGCCAACTTGTATGGGGCACTGGCACGCACACAACCTTAGGGAAGCTCTACGTCCTACAAAAGAAAGCTTTACGCATCATTTATAACTTGGCCAGAGATCACCCTTCTGCACAGCTCTTCCGAGCTGCCGATATCCCAACGGTTTTTAATACGTATAACTTACGCCTTGTTCTTAGATATAAATATGAAATAAAGAACAATATTTCAATGCTTGCAGATTTGGCAGAGTTAGCTGAATGCTCTTCTTCGTATCCCTTACGGCTCATGAGAAAGTACAAAACAAGAACACCACGCACAAATTACGGGGCCCAGATGCTAAGAGTAACTTTGCCCTCTGTGTTAAATCTTTTATCGCAAAATGATTTTGATATTTCTTGTTGCAGGCCTGCGCTTCATGATTTTTTCGTGAGCTGATACCTAAAATGTCAGCTTTGAACTTCTTTGATGTATGTTTTTATTGCGTGCACCTGTTGCGTTCTTTTTTTGTGAATATTTGCATGAATTATGTATGCTCTCTGCGTGTTTATACTTATGTACGCCAGTTTTTTGTATACCGTCACTCTATGCTGAACTTTAATCGGCTGGGAAGCCTAGTCAAGCTCACAAGAGCTTTTTCTTCCCATGCCCTCTACTTCCTGAAGTGTAAAATAAAACGATTGATTGACTGATTGATTGTATCACGATGTGATAGTGCAACTCACGTCATCAGTTCTACTCGACACGAGCCGTGTCCTTTCCCTTATCTTTCCCTCTTTGCTGTTGCTTTATAAGCAAGCGCAATAAAGGACTGGGCGTTCTCTCGCCCGTCAACATGCCAGCCTCGTCAATGCCTCACACACGCCGATAACGCACGGAACTTTACACAAATGAAGTTCAAGAGAACACTTTAGTTCTTATTATTTAATTTATTCAGAATAAGCTGCAGTTTTCGGTTCACGATGCAGCATTTGGGAAAGCAATACAAGAAACAAAGATGCAAGAAGCCACCAAGAAAAAAAAAAGCACAAGTCAGATCACGTGAAATCAACAGCACTCAAGTTTTAAGCGCAGCGTGTCGAAATGAAGCCCAGGATGCTGCAAAAGAATGCATAACAAACGAAGGAACCGTAGTCGCGGGGAACCATCCACGCTGGACCATTCATCAGATCCACTGACGACGGAAGGGCTGAGCTGATTTCTTCTTGCATAGTTTAGCAATATATAGTGCATGAGAACTGTAAATCATGCCACAAGTACGAAAACTAAGGACAGTGGCGTCACAGACACTCATTAAATTCCATACAGGGTGCTAGCCCATGAGAACACCCAGGTTCTTAGAGCATAGGCAACACTAAAATTAACGACAACGTTGACAGAGCAGCAGTAATTAAACAGACCACACAAAGTACACAATATCGCAAAGAAGTCAATATCAATAAATTCGGCAGATCCCACGCACCGTGGGAGTCGATGTTATGCGAAGCATGCGGCGGGTAGCTGACTGGGGCGTAACTTTTTTTACTTAGCGACACGTTACAAAATGACGCTAAAGATTTGTATAAATTTTATACGCGCACATATGTATATGTTGAAGAGCCACATATGTTTTATATAACCAGTTGTTTACGGTTGGGTAACGCTGCCAATGGCAACATAGGTATTACCAACACCAGAAGCGGTAAGCTGATATGTAGTGCTTATACGTGTCCCGAGAACGCACGCACGTTTCACGAACCCGTGTGCATGTGTGCAAGAAATTATTGACAGTTCTTGAACAAGGGCATCATCACCGTGATCAGTGAGCACCAGCAGCTGGTCATGACTTTTTATAGGATCCGGTCATGACCGTGGTGACGAGGGGTCAATGTGTAGAGACGTATGTGGTATAGTAGAGCTGTTGGAATTCGTGGATGCCTCGGTCATTTCGTCGACAAATTGTGAGTCGATAGAGTCGGCGACATGTCTGAACCTGAAGCCACCTTTCGCGTTGCTCAGGTATAGGCCGTCGAGGCTGGTAGGCCTGGATAGTGCTACGTAGGCCAACATCAGTGGATGGCGCTTGTCGTATTCGCAGACTACCTGGGCGTATGTGGCCAACGTAGCCTAGTTTACAAAGTGGCTGTCAATCAATCTGGCGTCATCCTCGGTCAGCACGAGGCCATCGCTCAGCCTCGTAAGAAATGAAGAGGACACTGCGTCGTTCTATTGGACGAAGTGCTCCTTACGGTGCGGTGATGTGGATATCATATGTAACTTTCGTAAATGTATTCCTCCGTGGTCGAGCAATGCTTCAATATAGCTTGCTGAATCATAAAAATACAAACATATTGTTTATTAGACTCCTATGAAAGTGGAGCCAAACACTGGAACCACAGACATTAATCTGATATGACGCCTGTATCGTAGGAGTATACACATCGTAGGAGTATCATGTAGTGTTTATTCCTTTCTTGTAAAATTAGATAGCCACCACCGCAACCACAATTGACGTTGCACCGATATTACGCCTGCGTAGACTGTTTTTCCAAACCAGTTTATAGAACTGGCGTGGCTCAGTGGTAGAATACCTGTTTGCCACGCAAAATGCTTAAGTTCGATTCCTGCTGGGATCGTAATTTTCATTCTTTCCATTCGTTGAGTCAACGCTGTCAATGTTGGCTGCCAATGCTCTAGCAATTAAAGTACCAATGTCTGTTCTCGCCATTCCTGGGTAGATATGAAATGTCAATCACCTGTGGCGCATACCCGTACACCGGGCCCGTGGTAAACGGGTATGTGCCACACGTGTCTAGTGGAAAGGGTTTGATGACGTACGCGACAGGAATTTAACGTTATTCATGTCATGACCCGACAATCGTATTCGTCAAATCCTCTTACCCTCCCATGCAAATTTTGGTCTACACCAAGTTAAGGAGGCGATCATGAGAGCACCCAGACGTAGGCGGCTAAAATAGATAGATAGATAGATAGATAGATAGATAGATAGATAGAAACGCTCAAAGTGCCAGAGGTTCGCTAAGAAATGCTTCGCATTTAAAAGACATCACATGTACTCTGGTGTCAGCCAGCCGCTCTGTGATAAACACATACCTCCGCGCCGCGAACAAAGTGCAAAACGCGCGAAACTTTTCCATACACTTCTAAATCGGTGCTTCTACTTCTGCTCAATCTTTCAAAACCATTTTTTTCACTATGCTCAATCTTTCAAAACAATTTTTTTCATTAAAATGACCGAATTTCGGTACTCTCGACGAAAGTATCACGAACACCTCTCCCGATTAAGGTATTAATTTTATAAAATAATATTACAGGTTATTATGAGTGCTTATCGTCCTACTTTCCGCATATTAGGCGCTTCCAGTTCGTATGCTTCCGGCCGCTCCATAAGAAGAGCGTACGTGTATTCTGCCTTGCAAAACGGGCTACGGGGCAAGTTGGCGTTGTACCTATCTTTCTCAATTTGCTGCGCCCGCTCTGTCATGACGCTTTTCGTAACGGACATTTTTCAAATCAGCTTTTGCTTGAGCATGTATAGTTTCCAAACGTACTGCCTCGATCACAAATAAAAAAAAAACTCTCACTTGACAAAACAAATTAATAATAAAAGGTACAAACATTACGCCACCTATGCCAATTGCATCTTCACTACATACTGACAGAAATGAGGGAACGTCGACCAGTTATACTCAACACACAGGTCCTTGCAAACGTCCGGCAGGAGGTCAAGGATGGTGTTGCACACCGAGGCGTCACGATGTGTGCACCAGCTTTCGAGGAATTTCCTTTTTCCCTCTTTTGTTCACGGGCCAGCGTCGTTGCATTTTCCAGGTCCAAACTATGTCCCGTCTTGGAGCACTGTTCGTCTGAGAGAGAAAGAGAGAAATGTTTTATTCACAGAGACACTCTACCTGAAGGTGAACATCTTGAAAGTTTTAACTATCTGGTTGGGGAAATAAACTCAGATTTAAAAGTGCCTCCAAACGTCCCCCCCCCCCCCCAAAAAAAAAAGAAACTACATAGACGGCCTTGGCAGCAGGGCGGAAAAGAGAAAAATAAAAGCCGCAGCGCAATTGTACACCCCACCCTCAGCAACTCGGAAAAGACGGCTAATTTCTCAAGAAAGCGCCCTCTCTTTCTCCTTCATTTTCTTTCATATACTATTTCCTTACCCTCGCCCCATTGACGCTGACCCGTGCACTATAGTGCGTTGCAGGAATAAGCGTTTTTTTCATCGTCAAATCATTACTACTACAATAACCCAAAACATGGAAGGGTAGTCGACAGACAATAACCCCCCTTCCAACGAAACGTCAAGCGCCCCACAACACGTTTTTGGGCCAAGCGACCCCTGCCTTCCTTTCCCATTCCCCGTCACCCACAAACTGGTCTCGTCACCCCTCTCTCCCTATGGTGTTATGCACGGACCACATTCTCCGAAGTGTCAATTACATTTGATTGATATCTCGGATACCACTTGTCATGTCAAATAATTTTTTTGCCAAAATGAGCAGGTATGCGTTCTAAAAATCTGTAGCAAACACCTTTCTCTAGCTCAATTCGCTAAATATATCAGAAATTCATACTGATTTCAGTTTTTCATATTCTATTAGTTCAGTTTACATGAAAGATCAAGGTTATTTACGCGTAATGATAGGCCTCGACTTGGCGCTTATTAATGTCGAAAGCGGACAAAAATTACCTTTTATATATACTAACCAGACCAAATTTATCTTTTTACCAATTAGGTTTACTTATAACACTTAACTCTTTATTGAAGCAACCCACAACTATGATGCTTTCCATTAATGCATATCTCTAGAGTCACTCCGCGCTCCAATATTACAGTGGTGTGTTTAACCTTAGCGCAGTTATCCACATTAAAAAAAAAAAAAAACACGTGGTCCAAACAACGCATTTTCGAAATTTCCGTTGGATTTTTTACTGCCGTCCTTTAATGCTAGCCCAGTCTTGGTAACCTGTTAGGTTATCAACATAACAGTACCCAATCGTAGCACTTTTCGACAAAAATGACGCAGATAATTCAAAAAGAGCTCACTCACCAGTTTTGCGCCGCACTCGCGACCGTCTGCTTGCTCGCCACTCGCCAGATCATAATGTGTTGTTTGCTGCACGGCACCGTCACACGGCTAAAGGGACTGTCAACCGCTCGGAAAAAGATTCTCTGATTGTGACGAAAATGTGAAGATTGTTCGTCACATCGGCGGCAACGTGCATGCTTTTGCCCCATAAAAAAGGAATTATATTTTTAATTTGATGCTTAAAATTGTGGAAGAATGACCGCTAGCGTCACCCAACTGCGATGTGGTTCAATCCACTACTGGGAGGACAAGAAATCCTCGCAGGTCATTCCTCATTTTGCTTAAAAACAAACTTGCATAACTTGAAATTGTGTTTTACGCACTTGAGGCAGCTTTCGGTTGCGTCAGAGAGTGATTTTTCGCTTTTTTTTCTCAGGCATCCAAAAAGGCGCCCGGTGGCGCTGCCTGCGGCGCCGTCTCAGTTTTGGGCACAGTAGGTTGAAAGAAAATGTGGCTAGGAGTTGCTTACTTTTGAACGGGAAATAACTGCAGAGCAAAGATTGAAGAGATAGCGGATTGCATGAGTGCGGATATTAAGGAATTTGGTAATGGGGCGGAAATCATCCTTCTAGGCGACAACAATGCCCATATACATGACCTTGACGGATATTCAGACACCAATGGGAATTTATTACTAGACCTCTGCGAACAACATAGTCCGGAGATAGTTAACGCGGGGCCTAAATGTGACGGCCAGATCACGTGGGAAGTCGGAAACAAACAATCAAGTATTGATTAATGTCTCATGTCTGAAGGAATTTATCACAAACTGAGAGAAATCATGAATGGTAGTCTACCACTATCTCTCAAGAGGAAGGTATATAACAGCTGCATCTTACCGGTACTTACCTGCGGAGCAGAAACCTGGAGACTTACAAAGAGGGTTCAACTTAAATTGAGGACGACGCAGCGAGCGATGGAAAGGAAAATGATAGGTGTAACCTTAAGAGACAGGAAGAGAGCAGAGTGGGTCAGGGAACAAACGGGGGTAAAGGATATCATAGTTGAAATTAAGAAGAAGAAATGGATATGGGCCGGGCACGTAGCACGTCAGCAGGATAACCGGTGGTCATTAAGGGTAACTGACTGGCTTCCAAGAGGGGGCAAACGCGTGAGGGGAAGACAGAAAATTAGGTGGGTAGATGAGATTAAGAAGTTTGTAGGTATAACGTGGCAACAGAAAGCACAGGACCGGGTTGATTGGCGGAACATGGGAGAGGCCTTTGCCCTGCAGTGGGCGTAGACAGGCTGATGATGATGATGATGATGATGATGATGATGAGAGAAATGAGAATAGACGAGGAAGGGATTAAAAGCTTGGGTAGTGATCATATAGGAAAGTCTGGTACCTCGTATTTAAATGACAAACAAATAATAAATATAGCCGCAAGAGTCGAGGAAGAAGTAGGAAAAATACCAGACAAGGACTGGGAGTACAGTGAGCTATTACATCTAATGACGAAAGAGATAGGGAGAGAGAAGAAAATTGTCTGCTGGAAAGGAAAGAGGAAGCCAAAAAGTTGGTGGAACAAGGAAATCCGGGAAGCGATCGAGAAGCGGCGTGAAGCATCACGGGAGCATACAAGGTCAAAAAAGGAGAAACGGCCGCAGGACGCAGTCAACAAAATATGGGAAACATATCTAGAGAAAAGAGCCATTGTGCAGAAATTGGTCGAGGCAAAAATTAAAGGTGAATGTGAACGCAGGGTGACAGAGATTCACGAAAAAAAAGGACGCCGCGCCTAGGATATTTTGGAGCCATATAAAGGCGCTAGGTAGGAAGTCTGTCGCAATGCAACAACATACAGGGTGTTTCAAGGAATGTGTCCAAAAATCCTCTAAAATCAGGGAAATGCGATATTTGCTCACTGCCTTTACAATTGCTACTTCTGTAGCGACAGGCATCTTAATATCTGGGGGATTTGCGGCCGAGTGCTTGATGTTAACGGTGGCTGTTTACCTTGTGTAGGTGGACCACGCAACTGCTGCGCAACGCCGAGCCCAGCTATCGTGAAAGACGCTTGTTCTGCGCATGCTGAGCCGGTTCAGCTGATTGCGAGAAAACAGCGGATCACCGATCTAGAGGCCTCGGATCTGGGCCTGTCATCTCAAGAAATCGCGCGTGCGTTTCCCACTTCGCTCTGCGCTGTCAACGGCATCGACAAGTGCGGCACCCCGTGGTCCATGGTCACCTACAAGTAATGGCGCGTTCACACTGAGACATTCGGCGGCGACAGCGCGCGGAATCCGCTTCGGCGGCAGCGAGATTCGGCGGAAAAGCCCATTCCGCGCCGATCGGTCCTGGACCGATTTTTGCGGCAGCTGGCGCCGGATTCTCTCACCGCTAACCAATCGGAACGCGAGTCGAACACTCGAAAAATGGCGGCGCGCTTGTGATATCGCAGTCGTCGAACCCAGCAGCAACAGCGAAGTCTTTCGTAATCATCCTGTAGCTCTCGACAACTGCCAAGTGTTGTCGCGATTAGCATCTTTGCAATACATCATCGCGATCTCGCAAAACGGGTAGCATTATCTCGGCTCGACCAAGCTTCTCGCGTCTTGCAAATCAGGACGAACCAACCACAACCACTTGCGTCGTTTGTTGTTCGGCGAATGCATGTTTATCCTCGTCAGACTTCGCCAGGAAGTTGCTTTCCAGCAGGCCCAGCAGTTCGACGACCCTGCTCCTGCGCTTCGCCATAACGAAACGCGTGCACAACGCAGAGCGCGTCGATGCCAGCGCTCCTTTGCGCGAAGGGACGATGACAACTAGACGCCCTTGTTTCGGCGGTGCGGTTGCTAAGTGGTGTGAACAATGTGGAAATTCGGCGGCGCGCGAATTCCGGTCACTGTACCCGGCGGATTCCCCAGTGTGAATGAGCCATAACTGCGGCGACGACAGGCTTGCGGGATTAGCGGCCGAGTGCTCGATGTTAACGGTGGCTGTTTACCTTGTGTAGGTAAGTGTGTGCCACCTATTTCACCACGTTTTTTACCATTTTCACTGGCTGCAAATCCCAACTGTATACAATTGCTTGTTTGCTATGGGTGTTGATGTGTGTACGTATCGCGCGCGCATAGGACGCTTCCTCGCGCGTCACGTACAACTAAAACAGCAGTGCGCTGTCTGGCTCCGGCCAACGGCGTTTCTTGGTTACTGGAGACCAAGTTGCCATCTACTTGTGGTTTTGTTCAGTGTTGCACACATACTGCTTTGCGCCGGCGATATCGAAACAAACCCCGGGCCTGACAAAGTAGACCAGCTATTGGTTTTGGTGAAAGATATAGGACAGTCACTTGACAAATTCCAGAAAGAAACGTCAAACAAGTTGAAGGACCTTCAAATGACTATTACAGATACGAAACGGCGGCTTTCAAAAATAGAAGAACGACTTGACGTCGTAGACATCTTGCGTAAAGATGTCACAAGCGTGAACGAAGTCCTACAAAAATCACACGCCCAGTTGAAAAGCCTTGAAACGAAACAGACAGAGCAAGGAGATTTACTGGTCGACGACCTGAATAACAGAATGCGAAGGAATAACCTGGTTTTCAAAGGTATTCCGGAGCAGACAGCCGAAAAATGGAAGGACACAGAAAAAATAATTTGTGAATTTGTCACACAGCACCTTGGCATTCAGCCGGGTGAAATCGAACGTGCCCACAGAGTAGGGCGAGTCGCAGATGATCGAGTTCGGCCGATTGTAGTGAAACTTTTGAACTTCAAAGATAAGAGTAACATTCTAAGAAACGCCTACAAGCTGCAGAAGTTATCTTCACCCCGAGTCTGGGTAGAGGAGGACTTCTCGCCAAGGATACAGATGATAAGAAAGAAACTTCGCGATTTCGTAAAGGTAGAACGAAAGCCTGGTGAAAAGTATAATAATAATAATATCTGGGGTTTAACGTCCCAAAACCACGCTATGATTATGAGAGACGCCGTAGTGGAGGGCTCCGGAAATTTCGACCATCTGGTGTTCTTTAACGTGCACCTAAATCTAAGTACGCGGGCCTCTACCATTTCGCCTCCATCGAAATGCGACCGCCGCGGCCGGGATCGAACCCGCGACCTTCGGGTCAGCAGCCGAGCACCGTAACCGCTATACCACCGTGGCGGACTGGTGAAAAGTATAAGCTGCTCTTTGATAAGGTCCTCCTGGGAAATAGATTGTACGGATTTGAAAATGCTAATGACAGCACAATTGCTGAAATACCAAGGCACGAACCACGTGTAAACACTGCTCGACGCAGGAATTGTTGTACGCATACATTATCTCTTGTTGTATCGAATTTTCGCAGCATCTATAACAAACAAGATAAACTTGCCACATTCGTTGAATGCTGCAGTGCGGATCTAGTCCTCGGTAGGGAGACGTGGTTAGATGCTGATGTGTCTAATGACGAACTCACTTTGTCCGCTGATTTCAATATCTTCAGAAAGGACAGGTCATACCAGCGTGGTGGCGGCGTAATGATTGCCGTAAAAAGTCATTTTCAGGCACAACTATTAGACGGAGACACACACTTGGAAATTTTGTGGATTGTATTGCGATTGTCGGAAGGTGTAACTTGTATCGTCGGGGTGTGCTATCGTCCGCCAGACGCTTCTATCGAATTTTCGATAATCTCAACGACTCACTTAGTTTTGTTCAATGCAAACATCCAACATCACCAATAATATTAGCTGGAGATTTTAATTATCCAGGAATAGACTGGCGGACATGCACACCTATAGGCGGTACAAGGAAAAATGAATGTATAGAATTCCTTGATACGCTCTCGCTATTTAACATGACACAAATGGTTTCTCTCCCTACACGCGGAAGTTCTGTTCTTGATTTAGTGCTCACTAACGAACCGGAGAATATGCGCGTCCATGTACTAGAATGTATTAGTGACCACAATGTTCTGCACTGCGAGGCCATGATAAAAGTCGTAAAGCCAGAAAAACAAAAGAACACAAGTATGGCTTGGTGGGCTAGTTGGTATTGCATCTTAAAGGCTACAGCGCACAAAGACGGGGACAACAGAAGAAAACACAGGACGAAGCGCCGAACTGCAACTGATACTTTATTCTCTGAAGGAGGAACCTTATATGCGCACATCGAGCCAATGAAAGCGATATTAGGCACAGCACCAACACGAGATAAAGTTACAACCAACCTAACACTCATTATTTTGCACACGGCCTAAGACATGTTTCCGTTCAAAAATTCTATCTCCTTAGTGGAGAGGGTCACAGAGGGAGCACTCACGCAACTGTCTTTTTGGCGATCAATTTCATACGCTTCAATCACTTCACGTGTCAGCTTATCCTTTTCCTTTCCGATTACCGAGCACTGCCCGAAAAGTGGTTCACATGCACAAGTCCTGCAGTGCATTGACAAGTGGCCTGATATGGCTGTCTTTCCTACCAAATTCTTATGCTCCCTGAGCCTATCGTTGATACATCTACCGGATTGTCCAATATATCTTTTCCCGCAGCTCAAGGGCAGTGAGTAGACTATAACTTCTTCACAGTCAACAAACCGCTCCCCATGTCTTTTGGTGCATCCTTCTTTTTTGTTGCCATCAGCGTTAACAAGCATACATAGTTTTGAAAGCTTGTTAGGGGCGGAGAAGACTACATCGACACCAGCACGCATACCTATCTTTTTGAGATTGTGCCCGACCTTATGCATGTACGGCACTACTACTAACTTATCTTTCTTTTCTTTATCGTCTGGCCTTGCTGATCACCACGCTTCATCTCCTTAGCAGGACACGAGCCACCGAGTCAAGCATATGGCGCGGGTACCCAGCCGAGACCAGGCGAGTGGTTTGAGCAAAGAAGCTACTCTCTGTTGAATGCAAACAAGACTTCCGCAAAGAATTCCTTAGACACGACGCGATGATTCCCCTTTTGACAAGCTTTGTATGGTTTGAGGCGAAGGGTAGCAATGGTTTACTAGCCCTAGGCTCATAACACCAGCAAATATGTCCTGCTGTAAAATTCAACCTGAGGTCAAGAAACTTCAGAGAATTTTCCACCGGAAGTTCGTGCGTCAACTGCAGTGGCTTGAGACATTCGCTAACTAGGGCCAGCACACTCGAGGCAGACGTCATAAAATCCTCGGCGTCAGATTCCAAAACAACAAGGTAGTCATCGACATACCGAAATATGCGTTTCACATTCAACCCTTCTAAACGTTCACACAATATACGATCATAGTAGGCTAGATACAAGTCGCTTAAAAAAGGCGCAATGCTTGAACCGATACAAATCCCGTTTTTCTGAATGAAGGTCTTACCTTGCCATGTTATGAAAGTAGATGTCAGATAAAATTTAAAAGTTCCAAAAAGGCCCCTTCATTCAAACCGGCTGTGTTCTGGAAACCAACCACACCGTGGTCGTCAATCGCGTTTTGAACGCAACTCATCAGCTGATTCTGCGGGATTGAGTAAAAAAGATCCTTAATATCTATTGAAAATGCCGAATTCCCTTCATTGTCAGAACTTAAAAAGTGAATGACCTGCTCTGAATTCTTGATTAAGAAAGGGTCATCAACTGTCAGAATCTTGAGCTTCTGCTGCAAGAACTTCGAAACTGACTTTTGCCATGCGCCATTCTCGGAAACGATGGCACGAAACGGGAACCCATTTTTACGGGTTTTGGCCGTAAAGAAAACTTCCAGGCCTAAGCTCTCTTTGCGTGCTATATCACGCGCGAGAGTGATATAGCACGCAAAGAGAGCTCTTCATTAGGCGAGATGATGTAAAACTCTCCAAAGTTAAAAGAGAGGCTCTGCGTCTTTGCGACAGCATGAAGCTTGACACTCTCGCGCGTGATATAGCACGCAAAGAGAGCTTAAGCCTGGAAGTTTTCTTTACGGCCAAAACCCATAAAAATGGGTTCCCGTTTCGTGCCATCGTTTCCGAGAATGGCGCATGGCAAAAGTCAGTTTCGAAGTTCTTGCAGCAGAAGCTCAAGATTCTGACAGTTGATGACCCTTTCTTAATCAAGAATTCAGACCAGGTCATTCACTTTTTAAGTTCTGACAATGAAGGGAATTCGGCTTTTTCAATAGATATTAAGGATCTTTTTTAGTCGATCCCGCAGAATCAGCTGATGAGTTGCGTTCAAAACGCGATTGACGACCACGGTGTGGTTGGTTTCCAGAACACAGCCGGTTTGAATGAAGGGGCCTTTTTGGAACTTTTAAAATTTTATCTGACATCTACTTTCATAACATGGCAGGGTAAGACCTTCATTCAGAAAAACGGGATTTGTATCGGTTCAAGCATTGCGCCTTTTTTAAGCGACTTGTATCTAGCCTACTATGATCGTATATTGTGTGAACGTTTAGAAGGGTTGAATGTGAAACGCATATTTCGGTATGTCGATGACTACCTTGTTGTTTTGGAATCTGACGCCGAGGATTTTATGACGTCTGCCTCGAGTGTGCTGGCCCTAGTTAGCGAATGTCTCAAGCCACTGCAGTTGACGCACGAACTTCCGGTGGAAAATTCTCTGAAGTTTCTTGACCTCAGGTTGAATTTTACAGCAGGACATATTTGCTGGTGTTATGAGCCTAGGGCTAGTAAACCATTGCTACCCTTCGCCTCAAACCATACAAAGCTTGTCAAAAGGGGAATCATCGCGTCGTGTCTAAGGAATTCTTTGCGGAAGTCTTGTTTGCATTCAACAGAGAGTAGCTTCTTTGCTCAAACCACTCGCCTGGTCTCGGCTGGGTACCCGCGCCATATGCTTGACTCGGTGGCTCGTGTCCTGCTAAGGGAGATGAAGCGTGGTGATCAGCAAGGCCAGACGATAAAGAAAAAGAAAGATAAGTTAGTAGTAGTGCCGCACATGCATAAGGTCGGGCACAATCTCAAAAAGATAGGTATGCGTGCTGGTGTCGATGTAGTCTTCTCCGCCCCTAACAAGCTTTCAAAACTATGTATGCTTGTTAACGCTGATGGCAACAAAAAAGAAGGATGCACCAAAAGACATGGGGAGCGGTTTGTTGACTGTGAAGAAGGTATAGTCTACTCGCTGCCCTTGAGCTGCGGGAAAAGATATATTGGACAATCCGGTAGATGTATCAACGATAGGCTCAGGGAGCATAAGAATTTGGTAGGAAAGACAGCCATATCAGGCCAGTTGTCAATGCACTGCAGGACTTGTGCATGTGAACCACTTTTCGGGCAGTGCTCGGTAATCGGAAAGGAAAAGGATAAGCTGACACGTGAAGTGATTGAAGCGTATGAAATTGATCGCCAAAAAGACAGTTGCGTGAGTACTCCCTCTGTGACCCTCTCCACTAATGAGATAGAATTTTTGAACGGAAACATGTCTTAGGCCGTGTGCAAAATAATGAGTTTAGGTTGGTTGTAACTTTATCTCGTGTTGGTGCTGTGCCTAATATCGCTTTCATTGGCTCGATGTGCGCATATAAGGTTCCTCCTTCAGAGAATAAAGTATCAGTTGCAGTTCGGCGCTTCGTCCTGTGTTTTCTTCTGTTGTCTCCGTCTTTGTGCGCTGTAGCCTTTAAGAAACAAAAGAAATTATTGTACGACTACAAACGAGCTGACGTAGAACACCTTCTCTCTGACTTGTCGTCTTTCTCTGATCACTTTCTCACCAGCCTCCATTCTCGTGACACTAATGAAAACTGGCGAATGGTTCACCAGAAACTCTTACAACTAAAAAACCAATACATTCCTACAATAAAAATCACATCTTCGACTCAGAACCCATGGTTCACCTCGCAGCGGTGCATCAACAAAAAAAAACGCTTGTATTCTAAAGCAAGATTTTCGGACACTGATGCCGATTGGGAAGAGTACAGAAACTATGCAAAGTTATGCGACAAAGAAATAGAAACAGCTAAAGACAAATTTTTTAATGAAGATTTACCTGCGCTGCTAACGAAGAATACTAAAAAATTTTGGAAAGTGGTAAATCCTGGGAATTGTTCTGGACAGTCAATTCATCTAACTAAAGACGATAAACTATTGTCACCGTCAGAGGCTGCAGAAGAACTCAACTTGTTCTTTGGATCTGTTTTCACTGAGGAGGAGCCCATTTCTGCCGATTTAAAATTTGACTCCATTAACGCCACAATGAATGACATCGTGATCACTCCAGAAGGTATCGAATCGGCTATTGAACGCCTTGCAAACAACTCATCACCTGGACCCGATGGTATATGTCCGAAGTTACTTAAAATCACTAAGCCAGTCATATCCCGTGTTTTTGCAGCTTTATTTCAACAATCAATAGATACTGGATGTGTGCCTGACACATGGAAAATCGCTCGCGTGACGCCAATATTCAAATCGGGTGATTCAACCATACCATCAAATTACAGGCCCATTTCACTCACCAGCATACCTTGCAAATTACTTGAACACATCATATCATCTGCAGTAATGAAGTACTTAACTGAGCATAATTACTTTATTCCTAACCAACATGGTTTTCAGCGCGAGCGTTCATGCGAAACACAATTATTCGAATTAGTTACCGACCTCCATCATGCCGTTCATGCGTCTACAATAATTGATGCCGTATTTATCGACTTCGCAAAAGCATTTGACAAAGTCCCCCATAATCGTCTATTAATGAAGCTAGACTGCCTTAACATAAACCGAAACGTTACCAGCTGGATAAATAACTTTTTGTGTGAGCGTTATCAATTCGTGGCTGGAAATGATTCTTCATCTACATTGATTAAAGTCAAATCCGGGGTACCACAAGGCTCAGTACTTCGACCGATACTGTTTCTCATCTACATTAACGACATTGCTAAAAACCTGACATCTACTGCTCGATTATTTGCCGATGATTGTGTGATTTATAGACAGATTACTAACCGAGACGACCACACTGCTTTACAAAAAGACATCGACAGCATTTCTACTTGGTGCGATCAATGGCAAATGAAAATTAACACTTCTAAAACAAAAGTTATAAAGTTTACGAATACTACCAACCCCCCGCTGAATTCCTATCTAATTAACGCAATGCCAATAGAACACGTTTCATCAATAAAGTACTTAGGCGTTCACCTTTCCGCCGACCTGACATGGAATGCCCACATTGACACAATAACATCTAAAGCATCTAAAACACTTGGATTCATTAGACGCCACTTACATCAAGCTAACTGGAAGACAAAACTTACAGCATACACCTCACTGGTTCGATCTAAAATAGAATATGCCTCATTCATTTGGAATCCACACCAGATATACTTAATTAACAAACTTGAATCTCTCCAAAATAAAGCTGCCCGATTCATAACGAGAAACTACTTACGTCATTCGAGCATCACTAATATCAAAGCATCACTGAACCTCCCATTACTAGAGAAAAGAAGACTTCTAGCACTGCTATCTCATTTTCACAAGCTTTATCATAATCATTCGTCATTTGCTACCGCTTACATATTGCCTGCCCATCGCTATTTTCCGCGCCTAGATCACCCCTTCAAAGTTTTAGCACCATATGCGCGCACTAACATCTTATATAACTCGCCCTTGTTGTGTGCCATCCGTCATTGGAATGATCTACCACACGATGTTGTGTCCATAAAAAACCACGACGCGCTTGTAGAAATGTTAAAAAAATCGATTAATATTGTATAAAAAAAGCAAGAAAAGAATGTTTTTTATCATTTATTTTTTTAAGACCTGTATATCGAACCTTGTAAATTATTTTGTGTGCGATAGTGTTCATTATTGTTTGCCTCGCTTATACTGGTGTTAACAAGTGTATTTCTATTCAAATGTAACCTCACCCCCACCCCGTTTACTGTAACCCCCCCCCCCCTATGTAATGCCCGGCAAGGGCCTTTAGGGTATGTGAATAAAAAAAATGGTTAAAGACATCATTTGGCACTGTAATTAGGAAAGTTAGATTAATTACCTTTTTAATATTAGTGGAGTTAGGCGGTTTTGTCAAATGGGAGAATTCAAGTTCTTTATGCGAAGAACCCATCGCAGCTTTGAGATAAAGAAAAAGCGACCTCTATTAGTTATTGCAGCGTAATGAAATTCAACCAATATCAACGGCGAAACCGAAACCGAAGCACCGATGAGCGCAACAAGCAGACGACCAGAATGACGTCGCTGTTCGAGAGAACGAGTACAGAGGTCTAGTTCTTCAGCGTTCGTTAATGTATGTGCGCCATGCGTGCTATAATAGCAGGCGTAGCCCACACACCAGCACAACGAAGGCGGTTGATGCTCGATATAACGACGCTCACTCATTCTGGGCGTCTCAGAAGAATATGGCAGTTGAGCGCTTCCTCGTTTCGGTTTCAGTTTCGCCGCTGCTTTGGTTCAATTCTTCATATTGCTCCTCTCAGAGGAGAACCCCGGCTGTTGTAAAGCTTTTAGTATGGATATTGAAGACCTATATTATTCTTTGCCGCATAAGGACTTGTTAAAATGTGTTAATGAATGTATTAACGAACAAGGGCACCAGACGGTTTTCACCGATAAATGTGGTGTTTCTACCGGGGCATTTCTAGAAATCCTTTCCATGTATTTAAAGTCGACGCTGGTAGCTTGGAGGGAAGGCGTTTATGTGCAGAAATCAGGGATATGTATTGGTTCTAAGGTTGCTCCGGTTCTTAGTGATTTATACCTTAGCAAGATTGACAATCTTTTGGAAGGCGCCTTAGGTAATTCGGTTATTAAGGTTTTTCGTTATGTGGACGATTACTTGATTTTTTGTAGTGATGAGGACTTTGAAAAGGTGGTAACTGCCGTGAGCGAAAAATTTGAATTAAATGGAGGAGGGCTGAGCTTTACTAAAGAGGTGCCTCAGAATAATGGAATACAATTTCTAGACATTTCCTTAACGTTCCAGAAGAACCACGTGTGCTGGCAGTATTCTCCTAGATCTTCCAAACCGCTGTTAAATTTTTCGTCGAAGCACTCGAAGGTTGTAAAAAACGGCATCGCCATGTCTTGCCTTAGGTCAGCCCTCAGCAAGTCGTGTGAGCACAAAATGAGTGATAGCTTTAGCGCACAGGTTACGCGTCCTTTAGATGTAGGGTATCCTCGTGATGCAGTGGCCACGGTCGCTGAGCGTTTAAAGAAGTATATTGTGTTAAGTCCGAGCATGGTTGCAGAAAGCGATAGGAAGAAACGTGTCGTAGGTATTCCGTACATTCACTGCATATCTCACAGGCTAAAGAAAGTAGGAAGTAGATACGGCGTTAATGTTGTTTTCACGGCTGCCAATAAGCTAGGTAAGATTTGTGCCGCTGTGCAGAGGAAGAATGAGCGAGTAAAAGACAACAAGCGGACCGATAATTGTTTCGTAAAACACACCAACAAATTGACTGATTGCCGTACGAGTGTGGTGTATAAGGTTCCTTTCAGCTGCGGCCGCTTCTACGTAGGACAGACGGGCCGATGCATTAACCAGAGATTGTTGGAACATAAGAGGTCGCTAACAGGAGGCTCACCTTCTAATCTATCTTTACATTGTCGAGATTGTAAGTGCACGCCAAAATTCGATGAATGCGCAGTGTTGTACCGGCATAGAAGTGAAGAAACGCGCCTGATGATTGAAGCATGGCATATCGAGAATAGTGGTAGCGCATGCGTGAGCCAACCGTCGATTAACTTGCATAAAGATGAAATCAAATGCCTTAACAGTTATCTTCCACGTAGACCGCCACGCGTGCCGGATTGATAGGTTCGCCGGTTGCATGGGCATGCGCAGATAAGTTTTCGTGCCTTCTTTCTTTTCAGCCGTCATGCGTCTCTTCAGTTGTTAGTCGGCGTTTGTGGTGTCCTGATTTCTTTCTTTTGTCCGTGTTTGCACGCCCTGTTTCTTTTTAGTCTGATTACGCTTTCACCGTCAACTACTACAGCTACCACAAGGTTTTGTGTAATCATTTAACATGGACGTTAGTTGTCGGGATGGAGATGTACCACCAATCATCAAAGTGGGCACATCCACGTTAAACGGTGCTATAGCTGCGAGACATCAATATACACTGTGCAAACTCTCTTATATCAATGTACGGCAAACATTCAGTTAATTCTGTAAGGGCACGCGTTACTTTCGTGCTATTTCGATTCCTATGACGGATGGATCAACCATGTTTTTTTCTGCCCACGGGCACACTTGTCCGCTCCTCATTGGAGACTTTTGGACCTCGGTGTTGGCAAGTGATTGGCCCCTGACATGATCCGTGTTGTTTTCTTATTGGGCCACTTGTACGTCGAATCCTTGCGCCTCGCGCCGAAGGTATTCGTAGTCGTCGTCTTCCATTCGGCACTGTGCCCCTCTCCGCGCTCGCACTCCTTGTCGTCTCTCTTTGTGACGCGCACTTTCCAAAGGCGCTCAATTCAAACGCGCACTCCACTCATCACAGAAGGGTACGAAGCGCTAGGTTACATCCGAAAGGTAACCGCCGATTAGTTTAAAAAGAGCGTCCAGGGGATTTCCCCGGTGAGTAAAAGTGTGGCGGAGAGGGCAACCGAGGAAGAGCTAGTACTGGAGAATTTCATCTGGAAAACGGCCGAAGGAAAAATCCCAAAGCGCACTGCCGCGGGTTTAGATGGGGTTCCCTTTAGCCTAATTAACGAACTAGGACATGACACTAAAGAAGCATTGTTGACAGCCGTAGAAAAAGGCTTACAGGACAGGCAAATACCGGACAGTTGGCGAGAAAGTAGAATGAACTTAATCTATAAAGGCAAGGGATAAAATGATAAGATTCGCTCGTATGGACCACTAACCATTGCATCCGTACTATATAGGTTGGCGATGCAAGCAGTAAAAATGAAAATAGAAACGTGGACAGAACATAACGATATTTTGGGAGAAGTCCAGAAGAGATTTCGAGTCGACAGGTGCTTAGACGATAACCTGTTTGTTCTCACTCAGTGTATAGAAATATCTAAAATAGAAAACGTGCCTTTTGTAGACATCACTGGGGCGTACGACAACGTTAATCAGGAAATTTTGTGGGATATATTGAAAGAAATGGGCACAGGCGACGCCTGTATACAGCTTTTAAGGGAGGTATACTGAGAAAATACAGTTTGCACAGAATGGGAAGGAGTTTGTAGCAAAGAGAACGTTGATATTAGCAAGGGGCTGAGACAGGGATGTCCTTTGTCCCCGCTGTTATTCATGCTGTACATAGTGAATATGGAAAAAGCGCTAGAAGGTAGCAACATTGGTTTTAATCTGTCACACGAACAGGGCGGCGTGATGATTGAGCAGAAGCTTCCAGGATTATTTTGTGCTGATGATATTGTCTTATTTTCTGACAGTCGAGATGATATACAGCAGCTGGCGGAGATGTGCGGAAGGGAAGGTGGAGCTCTAGGACTAGGATTTGGTGTAAGAAAATGTGGATTGATGGTGTTCAATGATCCTTGTGATCAGGGGGTGTCAATACAGGGCCAAGAAATACCGAGTGTGAGCGAGTACAAGTACCTCGGAGTATGGATAAATGAGGGTGACAGGTACATGGAGCTACAGGAAAAAGCCTCGGCAGCAAAAGGAAAGAGGAATGCTGCAATAATGAAGCACAGAGCGTTGTGGGGATACAATAGGTACGATGTGCTTCAAGGACTGTGGTAAGGTGTAATGGTTCCTGGGCTTACTTTTGGGAAATCAGTGGTGTGCATGAGGGCAGAGGTACAATCGGGAATGGATATAATTCAAAGGACTGTGGGACGCCTCGCGTTGCGTGCTCACGGGAAGACGAGAAATGAGGCAGTAAAGCGCGATATAGGACGAGCAGGTTTTGAGGCGAGGGAGGCTCAGAGCAAAATAAGGTTCGAAGAAAGGCTAAGGAATATGAAGGAGAGTAGATGGGCAGAGAAGGTGTTCCGTTACTTGTATAGGAAGAGCGTGGACACACAGTGGAGAAAAAGAACTAGGAGGCTCACTAGTAAATATACGGCTGGTAGTGTAAGCAATATGTCAACAAAGAGCGTTAAGCGAAAAGTCAGAGAGGCGGAGATGACTTACTGGACGGCAGCTATGGAGAAAAAACCGGCTTTGAGTAACTACCGAAAGAGCAAAAATGAAATGAGGAGGGAGGCATTTTACGATAATTCAAGGGGAATTGCTTTACTGTTTGAAGCGAGGTCGGGTTGCCTTAGAACGCATAGTTATAAAGCGAGATTCAGTAAAGAAGAAGAACAATGCACGTGCTGCGGGGAAGATAAGGAAACGGCGGAGCATGTTCTGATTGGATGTGGAGATATCCACCCGGGTGTACGTTTGGGCACGAGCCTACATGAAGCCTTGTGTTTTAAGGACGACAATAGAAAGCTGAACACACCCGCGATTGAAATAAGTAAGAGACGGTTACAGCATTGGTGGCAGAAAATTTGAGAGAAATGACAACAATAAATATTCGAAAAATAAGGACAGCCTGCCGTAAAGTGCAGAGAACTGGGCTGAGAAATTACGTTTTTTTCCCTGTAGGAGGATATATTTTATCGAAGCAGAGGCATTAGGCCATTAAAAAAAAGAAAAAGGAAAAATTTCAGTGGCTTAGCTCGGCTATGCCAGGATATACGTAGCGTTAGCAAAGGTTAAGCTGATTATTCTTAGCTTTCCAGATTGTCTAGGATTAGCTTGATTGTCATGCTTACTGCTGCTGCAATGACACACACACGGTACACGTATTATGTGGCACATGCATATTTATTTTTATTGAACGTCAGGTTACTTCTCTATTGCCACAAAGACGGCTCGGTGGTCAGCGAAGTAACACGCTGCCGTCGCTCAGCATCCTGGCGACGCCGCTTTGCTAGACGTTCCTCCCTTTCCTTCAGTGTCTCCGCAGCAGTTTAGCCTTCTTCTGGTCATTCTTCGTACGCTGAATCGCTAATTTCCAGGCAACTACTTCGGGATCCGATGAGATAAGCTTCTCGGCTCTTCTGCGTCGTTGAGCAGCATTTGCGCTCTCCTTCTGCATGGCGTTACTCACCTGCAAACGCCAGTCAGAGGCGCTATCAAGCGGCACCAGCGCATTGTCAGACGGCGACTGCACAGCGAAGGCGAATAGCTGCGTGCGCCATGGCTACGACGTCACCCCTCTCGAATGCGCAGAGCAGCAGCGGCGAGTCGCGCGCGCCGGCGCCAGTATGTCTGCCCGCCTACGACGCCACTCCTCCCGCTCTCCGCCACCAGCAGCGGTGAGCCGCGCGCGGCGGTAGCGGAGAGCGCGTGAGATGCCGGCTCCGGTGACCCAGCTGTGTGACATCACTGATCCTCGCGCATGCGCACCACGGCTCATGACGCTCCACGCGAAATCGGCTCCGGCAAGGCAAGTGTAGCTAACGCTACAAAAAGATTTATTTAGGGGCGAAGCTCCTTACGCCGTGGGTCTCTCCTTCCTCTGTGACCGGTTTGTAACCACTCGTCAACGTCATCTTCCTCTACCGCATACCAGAACGCGCGCTTCTCACGAGCTAGTATGCAGTTCTGGTATGCAGTAGCAGAAGAAGACGACGTTGACGAGTGACTCTCGTGCGTGTTCGCCTGTGTGGCATTCTTTCTTTTTTACTGCGCGGCAGTTCTGGTATGCAGTAGAAGAAGAAGACGACATTGAGAAGTGACACTCTCGTGCGTGTTCGCCTGTGTGGTGTTCTTTCTTCTTTACTACGTCGTGGATCTGTCCTTCCTCTGTGACCGGCTCGCAACCACCTAGTTGTATGACTCACTCAGCAGGTGGCGCTAGTGTGAGTGACGTCATGATGACGTCACTCGCACGTGACTGACGCAATAAAAGGCAATCGCTCTTGACGCGCTTCCTCTTTCGCAGCGAGTCACCGGATGGAGCAAGTGGCTGTAGACAGTAGACGAACAAAATAAAAGAACAAAATAAAAGTTGATTTGCATATACGCACAGAGTCTCACGTCTTTCTTAATTATGTAATGGGCGAACTTTCACGGGAGGGTTACGGTTTTACCGATGATCTCCCCCTCTCGAGCTTCACCCACTTATCATCATTCATTGCGTGGATATGGCGTGATTTTTTTGTCGAGCCTGCTGGCACACTTGTCACCGCCCCGTTAAAAAGGGGACGCTCATAGCATCCATCCATCTTCGATTTCGTCTGCTTCATATCATGCGCGTACCATGCGGCCCTCCACGCTGGTCGTACTGTGCCGCTGTATTGTTGTTAGGATGTCTCACATGTACTGCGCTGGGAAGGGGTGGATATATCGTCTCTTTTTGATGAATCAACTTGGCTTGGATTGCGGCAGCAGTGCTAAAATAAACTCATAGACTGGGATTACGGCAAAGCAAGTGTTCTGTAATCGTATAATAAGGGTTCATTTAACCGCTAGCGCGCTGAAAACGACTGTTACATTCATTACATTAGTGTTCAGCGAAAATAAAGTAATCCTACAGAAATCACATCTGCTTTCGGTTTTCATTTTACCGGCACTACAATCGTCATCGCGTCCACCAAACAGTGTTGTGAACATGTTTCACGCCAATGGAAGAAGACCGAACGCAGATCGAAAAATTCTGTTTTTTAAAAATTTCTACTCATTTTCCAGTGAAACCGCTGCAAGATTGGACACTTCAGACGGTACGCTTTCTATTGCGGTACAAAACAGAAAGCCATGAAGGGCTACAGTGCGTTGACAGGCTAGTTGGTTGTTCATGCTTAGTTTTTACAGCGCGACTGGACGCGGACGGAGAAGGAACACAGCGCTGTGTGTGTGTGTTTGCGTGTTCCTTCTCCGTCCGCGTCCAGTCGCGCTGTAAAAACTAAACGATGAAGGACGGTAGATAGTCCCTTTAAGGTTCCCGGAACTTGCTGCTGTCGATGACAACCTTGGTTGACGCTTGTAGTCGCTTGCCATGTCCACAAGGTGCACGTAACGATTTCCTTTTTCCAAACGCGGCCGAATGCTTCGCACAATTCGGGTGGCTTGGTCTGCGCCATGTTGGTTGTTATAAAACGGTTCGATTTAAAAAATTCGATGACGCTAGATTTGGAAATGAGAACAAATTGTTTATTTGCATATTTAGAACTGTTAGAGAAATAAACAAGGATCCTTCGTTTATCGTTGCTTGAACGTCTCTCTTCACTCCTCGGCGGCCGACTCCCTCCGCGCAGGCCACCCTCTCTCCCTCTCCCCTTGTCAGCTGCACCGTCCTATCCAGCAAAGCCTGGTCCTCATCCCGTTCCGAGAACATATACCGAGGGTTGTCAATCAAGCAACCTCTACTGTGGGAAAGCAAGTGTAATAACTCGATGACTCACTGTCAACGGCCACTGAGCGCGAACCGCGAGCGTGTCCGTGTCCATCGTTCTCTTCTACCGTCGGCGCGCTCGCGGCTGCCGCTCCCATAGCATGTAAAAGTCACACATGTAGACGCCAGAGTTACAAGGATATTGTAACGCGCAAATATTAGGTGCATTTAAAGCGCGCCTATACTGTCGCGAGCTGCAATCAGGGGCAACAGCGCCTTCAGAGCAGCTGAACGATAATGTAGTTCCGCAATTGGTACTTATTTGCAATTCGCGCTTTAGCGTGGCATACAGAGGTTCTCTATAAGTAATATTGTGTATTTAGTTGCTTTCATACTCGTAGAATACCTACTATCTTACTAATTAACCGTTATTATTAAGCATCACACCACCGCGTCAAAGCGCATGCCAAAAGCGTGCCCCGATGTCAAGCGTATCTAGTAATGTTGGTAAAGCACAACATCCACAAATTTACCAGTGACATGTCTCCCGCAAAATAAAAAATTAATGCACTTGTACTTTCAGGTTGTGAACGTCCATGTGTACTTGGCACTCCCCTTGCACAGACAACGCAGTACGAATTTTAAATGTGAAGCATTTCTTAGCGAACCTCAGGCACTTTGGCCGTTTCTATCTACGTATCTATCTATCTAGATATCTATCTATCTATCTATCTATCTATCTATCTATCTATCTAGATATCTGTCTAGCCGCCTACGTCTCGGCGCTCTCCTGGTCGTCTCCATAACTTGTAATATGCCAAGATTGGCGTAGCAGGGGATCAGTGTATGACGAACACAATTCACTGGTCATGCCATGAATAACGCAAAATACCTGTCGCGTACGTCATGAAACCCTTTCTCTCAGTCACGTGTGGCACATACCCGTACACCAGAGTTCATGTTATGCGGGTATGTGCCACAGGTGATGCAAAGTCTCAACCAACACAGTAACCGCGAACACACACATTGACACGCAAGGAAAGTGATAATATTAATAATTGTTGGGCTTTTATGTCCCAGAACTGCGATATGATTATGAGAGACGCCATAGCGAAGGACTCCGGAAGTTTTGACCATTGGCTGTTCTTTAACGTGTACCGAGATTGCACAGTACACGGTCATCTAGCATTTTGCCTCCATCGAAATGCAACCGCCGCGACCGGGATCGAACCTGCGACCTTCGTGTCAGCAGCCGAGCACCGTAACCGCTACACCACCGCGGCGGACGTAAGGAAAGTGAGGAAGCTGAAGACAGAACACCCGTGGAAGTCGCTCAACTACCATCCACTCGTCCAAGTGGTCCGCAACGTGGACCACGTGGATTACGCAAAAACCTGGGTCAGTGCTTTCTACAATAAATCTGCTAAGAGAACTAGGCCTCTCATTATTACCAGTGACTTCAACATTGATTTATCAAGACCCAACGATGATTGATGCTTATACTGTGTGAAAGACGGCCTGGATGTGGACAGGGCATCAAAAGACCTCGCTGCCACGTCCACGACAGAAGGCATCATAGATCATTTCATCGTTTCCACCAGCTTCACAATGTCTCGCACTTCACTACATTTAGATTCCTCATAACCGCGATCACGAACGGATCCGATTAACAAGTCCGGTCCAGCTGCTGGTGCTCACTGATCACTGTGACGGTGACCTTGTTCAAGAACTGTCAAGAACCCCTTTACACATACACACGGGTTCGTGAAACGTGCGTGCGTTCTCCGTCATAACGGAAAAGTATAAGCATAACAACTGTAACTGTGACTGTAAGGTACGTGCAGTGCGCCTGCGCGTGGCACTCGGCTATGTATATATCTAGGGAAACTATCCTGAATGAAGCTTAGTTGCGAGTAACGCCGGTCCTGTGCATCTGTGTTCTTTCTTTGTCCTGTTCGGATTCGTGCTATCCAGTATTGAAGAATATAAGCTTACCGCCTCTGGTGTTGGTAACACCCATGTTGCTGTTGGCATCTTTACGCAACTGTAAACAACGGGTTATATAATACATATGCTATTCTTGAACATATGAGTGTGCGTATACCACTTCCACATTTCTCTAGTGTCATTCCGTAACGTTTCGCTCAACGTGAAAAATTACGCCACAGTCACCATCCTGCGCATGCTTCGCATCACGTCGATGCCCATGGCAGGTGGGATCTGCCGAATTTTAAAGACGATAGTCTTTCTTGGGGAACTTAAACGCAGATATTTCGTAATGAAATATTGCTCATTGATTGGTCGCCTTTACTGCTCATTACCGACCCCGAAACCGCTTACGATTATTTTCATGAGAAGTTTAAAGTTTCTTATGAAAAATGTTTTAGGTACAAGGTAGTTAAACCTGCGCGCAGAAGTAGAAAGCCATGGGTCACAAAACAATGCTTACAGGAAATAAGCATTAAAAATCGCTTGTTTCATAATTTTATTTCAACGCGGTCTGAGGAAACCCTGCGCCAGTTTAGGGTTCAAAGGAATAAAGTAAACAGCCTTCTACGTCGTGAGAAAAGATTATACTTACAACATTTATTTAACGTTGACGTTACGAAAAAATCAGATATTCTTTGGAAACGCATTAACTTTGTTCTTGGCCGAGATGTCTGTAAGGAGACTATTAAGGAGATTACGATTGATGACAATATAATGTCAGGAAAGGACTTGGTGGAAGCTTTCAATGAATATTTTACTAGTTTGGTAAAGAGTTCTCACGATCCCAACTGTTTAAATTTTCTAAGTTCGCGGACCAGCCAGTCTGCATTTTTGGCTCCTACGACACCTAAGGAAATAACTGACGCATTTTTATCCATTAGAAATAGTAAATGTTGCGATATAGATGGTTTCGAAATCGGACCCGCAAAGTACGTATTAGATGCCATCACTCCGGCACTGACCCATATTTACAATCTAGTTCTATCTGATGGTACCTTTCCAAAAGCACTCCAGGTTGCTAAGGTTATAGTGTTGCATAAGGGCGGAGATAAAAACGCGCTAACTAACTATAGACCAATATCAGTCTTACCATTTTTTTCAAAAGCGCTGGAAAAATTAATTCACAGCCGTGTTACATCATTTATAACTAAGCATAAATTAATGACAAATATGCAGTTTGGATTTACGAAAGGGCAGTCTACTGAAACTGCGCTTCTAACACAGAAGGAAATTATATTAGATCTTTCGAACGTCAGCTATGTACTTTGGGTATTTTTGTGGACTACTCAAAGGCGTTTCATTGCATCAATCATACCACACTTATAGAAAAATTTAAATATTATGGCTTTCGCGGGGTTTTTTTGAAATTATTAAAATCATATCTTCAGCACCGTATGCAAAAAGTAGTTATAAATAGTCACGTGTCCGATTTGAAACCAGTTATTGCAGGAGTACCCCAAGGAAGTATTTTGGGGCCCTTGCTTTTTTGTATTTATATTAATGACGTAGTTAGTATTGATAATGACGTAAAATTTATTATATATGCAGACGACACTACAATTCTAGTAACCGCGAAAGATGCTGAAGATGTCATGATTAAAGCCAGCGAAGTACTGTCAAAATTATCATCCTGGAGCACCGCTAACTCGTTGAAAATAAATGTCAGTGAAACAAAGGCCGTACTTTTTAGGCCGAAAAATCGAAACATTGCTACTACAACAAATCTGCATCTCAATAACTCTATTTTGCCTATTGTGCCTACCTTTAAATGTCTGGGTGTTGTATTTGAGCAACATTTATCATGGAATGCTCATGTGGAAATGGTAGTAGGTAAGCTCTCTCGGCTAACTGGAATACTATGCAAGTTGCGCTTTTTTCTTCCTGAAAGTGTTAAACTTCTACTGTACAAATCCCTGTTCCTGTCGTACGTACACCATTGTCATCTCGTCTGGGGCACTACGACACTTACTAACATCATTACCCTGCATAGAACGCAGAAAAAACCGTGCGTTGCATTTTAGATGTGCCTTACTTAACGCCAACTAGTCCTCTGTTCGAAAAACTAAATTTGGTACCAATGCCTAACATTTACGAAAACCTGTTAATAAGAAGTTATAAGAATGCTATTAAAAAGAACAATGACACTCTAAAACGTATTTCTAATTTACCGCGAAAGCATAAAATGGCCAATACAAGGAGCTCTGAAATATGGGAACTACCGAGGTCTAGAACGAACTATACCTATCAGATGCTACGTTATAGACTACCCTATCACTTAAATACAAAAAATGTAACATAACTCTTCATAATGTCAAAAAAAAAACATGTATGCAACTGCAATGCCTATGTTTATGTACTATGTTTATTTACTGCAATGCCAATGTTTATGTATTAGTGCTTATAATGCTGGGTACTTCTTGTGTTATTCTTGCATTCCTGTTATATGTTTCGGTGTGTTGATAGTGTAATTCTTGTGTATTTTTTGTTTATTTCTTGTGTTTCATGTAATTCTTGTATTCTTGTAATATCAAGCGATATATTTATAGTTTAATTCCGGTGTATTTCTTGTTTCTCCCGTTTTGTCACTGCCTGAAAAATGGGCAATGGACCCTGTCAAGCCTTGCTGGCTTTTAGTTCATTGTCCACGACATCGCTTGTATGTTGAAATAAAATTTGATTTGATTTGATTTGATTTGAAGAAATTTTGGTCTGTCTTTCTGTCTGTCTGTCTTTCTGTTTGTCGGCACGTCCCTCGATTCAGCCACTCGGCCAAAGTTGAACCACTTGCACAAGGGCCAGCCATCGTGAACGGCTCACTAGGTTCATACTTTTCTACATGATTGATCAAAAAGCAAACATTACGCATATCTGAGGCGCAACATCACTAGGTAAGTATTAGGTGATGTGTTCCTTTAATAGAAAATGCATAGATACGTAATTCTAGAGACCGTAGTTTCTTAAGCTGCGCTGAAAATGCGACTGCGCCGAAACTTGGCTTCCTCCGTGCCCTCTGCGCGAGCTCATTGTTGTGTTTCGGTTTCAGTTCAGTATTGCACTGTACGAGTGCCATGAGGCGCCGCTCTGGCATTACTGCTTTACCCAGGCGACGTGAATATAAAATAGTGTGTGGAGAGTACTCGTTGAGTGCGGACGTTTCTTCTGCTTCGGCGCTCCGCGCCAAACCGCGTGTTCGGGCTGGCTGGCGTCCCCGCCGGTCGCGTTGGTCACCGCCGGTCTTGCCTGCTGCTGCGCCGGGACTACCAGCCCGCGACACAGCATTCACGTTTCCCGACGTATTGCCAGATGGCGTTCATATCTCACGCAGCGCCTCTTCTATCGTCTTTACACGACATTTGCAGCGAAGCACGCAGATACGCGGCCAATTTTTAAATAAAAAACATGATTGATCCCTCCGTCATAGGAATCGGAATAACACCAAAGTTAAACGTGCCCTTATAGAAGTAACTGAATGTTTACTGTACATTGACATAAGAGAGTTTGCACAATGTGTATTCATGTCTGGCAGCTATAGCGCTGTTTAACGTGGATGCAACCACTTTGATGCTTGGTGGTACATCTCCATGCCGATGACTGGCCTCCATGTTCAATGATTAAACATACCCTTGTGGTAGCTGTAGTAGTTAACAGTGAATGCGTAATCAGAGAACGAGTTGTGATAGCCAGAGAAGCGTCGCATATTGGATGCAGAACTTGATCGCCATCCTGCGGCATGTTAAAATGTGATTGAACACCACGGCTGCACTAGAGGGAAACGCAAAACGCGTCGTGCCGCCGCGGTGGCACGGCCGAAGTTTTTCTCGGGGCGAGCGTGTAGGCGGGGAACGCGGTGTTACAGCCAGGTGAGGCAATTGCTGACAAAGACAATTGTTTCATGTTAATGCCGGATGGCATCCAGTGCGAAAAAGAGAGTGAAGCCATTAAGAAAACTGTTAACAGGGAAGCTGTTTCAGCTAGCCGTAATTTGTGCGGCCTATTAGAATATTATCATCATCATGATAGCCTCTAGAAGATTGCGTATTGTCATTGCTGACAAAGGAGGTTCTTTTGTGTTAATGCCGTATGGCATATACGGTGAAAAAGCGAGTGAAGCGATTAAAAAAACTGTTAACAGGGAAACTGTTTTAACTAGCCGTAATTTGTGGGGCCTATCAGAAAACTATAATCATCATGATAGCCTCTAGAGGATTGCGTGTTGTCATTGCTGACAAAGAAGGTTGTTTTGTGGTAATACCGGATGGCATCTATAGTGAAAAAGCGAGTGATGCCATTAGAAACTGTTAGCAGAGAAGCTGTTTAAGCTAGCCGCAATTTGTGTGGCCTATCAGAAAACTTTCACCTTCATGATGGCCTCTTGAGGATTGCGTGTTGTCATTGCCGACAAAGAAGGTTGTTTCGTGGTAATGCCAGGTGGCATCTATGGTGAAAAAGCGAGTGAAGCCATTAAAAAACTGTTAGCTGGGAAGCTGTTTAAGGTAGCCGTAATTTGTGAGGCCTATCAAAAAACTATCATCATCATGATAGCCTCTAGAGGATTGCGTGTTCTCATTGCTGACAAAAAAGGTTGTTTTGTGTTAATGCCATGGCATCTGTGGTGAAAATGTGAATGAAGCAATTAAAAAACTGTTAGAAGGGAATCTTTGCGCTAGCAGTAATTTGTGTTTGGCTTATCAGAAAACTATCATTATCATAATGGCCTCTGGATGATTGCGTGTTGCTGCTGAAAAGAAGGTTGTCTAGTGTTAATGCAGGACGGCATCTATGGGGAAACAGCGAGTGAAGCCATTAAAAACTGTTAACAGGAAGCTGTTTAAGCTAGCCGTAATTTGTGTTTGGCCTATCAGAAAGCTATCATCACCATGATAGCCTCCAGAGGATTTTGTGTTGTCATTACTGACAAAGAACTTCTTTTTATGTTAATGCCGAATGGCATCTATAACGAAAAAGCGAGTGAAGCCATTAAAGCACTGTTAACAGGGAAGCTGTTAAAGCTAGCCGCAATTTGTGTGGCCTATCAGAAAACTATCATCACCATGATAGCCTCCAGAGGATTTTGTGTTGTCATTACTGACAAAGAACTTCGTTTTATGTTAATGCCGAATGGCATCTATAACGAAAAAGCGAGTGAAGCCATTAAAGCACTGTTAACAGGGAAGCTGTTAAAGCTAGCCGCAATTTGTGTGGCCTATCAGAAAACTATCATCATTATGATAGCCTCCAGAGGATTGGGTGTTGTCATTGCTGACAAAGAAGGCTGTTCTTTAGTAATGCCGGATGGCATCTATGGTGAAAAAGCGAGTGAATCTATTAAAAAACTGTTAACAGCGAAGCTGTTTAAGCTAGCCCTGATTTGTATTTGGCTTATCAGAAAACTATCATCATCATTATAGCTTTAGAGCATTGGGTTTTGCCACTGCTGACAAAGAAGGTTGTTTTGTGGTAATGCCGGATGGCATGTATGGTGAAAAAGCGAGTGAAGCTATTACAAAACCGTTACCTGAGAAGCTGTTTCAGCTAGCCGTAATTTGCGCTTGAGTTGTCAGAAAACTATCATCTTCATGAGAAGCTCTAGAGGATTGGGTTTTGCGACTGCTCACAAAGATGCTTGTTTTGTGTTAGTGCCGGATGGCATCTATGGTGAAAAAGCGAGTGAAGAAATTAAAAAAAACTGTTAGCAGGGAAGCTGTTCAAGATAGCCAGAATTTGTGTGGCCTATCAGAAAACTATCAGCATCATCATCATAGCATCTAGAGGATTGCATGTTGTCATTGTTGAAAAGAAGTTTGTTTTGTGGTAACGCCCGGTGGCATCGATTGTGAAAAAGCGAGTGAAGCCATTAAAAAACTGTTAGCTGGGAAGCTGTTCAAGGTAGCCGTAATTTCTGTGGCCTATCAGAAAACTATCATCATCATCATCATAGCCTCTAGACGATTGCGTGTTGTCATTGCTAACAAAGAAGGTTGTTTTGTGTTAATGCCGGTTGGCATCTATGGTGAAATTGTGAATGAAGCAATTAAAAAACTGTTAGGAGGGAATCCTTGCGCTAGCAGTAATATGTGTTTGACATATCAGGAAACTATCATTATCATAATAGCCTCAAGAGGGTTGCGTGTTGTCGATGCTGATAAAGAAGGTTGTCTAGTGTTAAAGCCGGATGGCATCTATGGGGAAACAGCAAGTGAAGCCATTAAAAACTGTTAACAGGGAAGCTGTTTAAGCTAGCGGTAATTTGTGTTTCGCCTATCAGAAAACTAGCATCACCATGATAGCCTCCTGAGGATTGCGTTTTGTCATTACTGACAAAGTACTTCGCTTTATGTTAATGCCGAATGGCATCTATGGTGAAAAAGCGAGTGAATCTATAAAAAACTGTTAACAGGGAAGCTGTTTAAGCTAGCCGTAATTTGTGTGGCCTATCAGAAAACTATCGTCATCATCATAGCATCTAGAGGATTGTCTGTTGTCATTGCTGACAAAGGAGATTGTTTTGTTGCAATGCCGGATGACATCTATGGTGAAAAGGCAGGTGAAGCTATTAAAAAACCGTTAACAGGGAAGTTGTTTCAGCTAGCCGTAATTTGTGCTTGGCTTGTCAGAAAACTATCATCTTCATGATAAGCTCTAGAGGATTGCGTGTTGTTGCTGACAAAGATGGTTGTTTTGTGGCAATGCCGGATGGCATCTATGGTGAAAATCGAATGAAGCCATTATAAACTGTTGACAGGGAAGATGTTACAGCTAACCGTAATTGGTGTGGCCTATCACAAAACTATCGTCGTCATGATAGCCTCTATACGATTGCGTATTGTCATTTCTGAAAAAGAAGGTTATTTGGTGTTAATGCCGGATGGCATCTATAGTGAAAAAGCCAGTAATGCCATTAAAAGTTGTTAACGGGGAAGTTGTTCAAGCTAGCCGTAATTTGTGTGGCCTATAAGAAAACTATCATCATTATGATAGCCTCTAGAGGATTGCGTGTTCTCATTGCAGACTAAGAAAGTTGTTTTGTGGTAATGCCGGTGGCATCTATGGTGAAAATCGAGTGAAGCCATTAAAAAACTGTTAACAAGGAAGATGTTTCAGCTAGCCGTAATTTGTGTGGCCTATCAGAAAACTATCATCATCATGATAGCCTCTATACGATTGCGTGTTGTCATAGCTGACAAAGAAGGTTGTTTTGTGTTAATGCCGGATGGCATCTATAGTGAAAAAGCCAGTGATGCCATTAAAAAATTGTTAACGGGGAAGTTGTTAAAGCTAGCCGTAATTTGTGTGGCCTATCAGAAAACTATCATCATGATGATAGCCTCTAGACGATTGCGTGTTTTCATTGCTGACAAAAAAGGTTGTTTTTTGGTAATGCCGGTGGCATCTATAGTGAAAAAGCGAGTGAACCCATTAAAAACAGTTCACAGGGAAGCTGCTTCAGCTAGCCATAATTTGTGTGGCCTATCAGAAAACTATCGTCATCATCATAGCCTCTTGGGGATTGCGTGTTGTCATTGCCGACAAAGAAAGTTCTTTTGTCGTAATGCCGGATGGCACCTATGGCGAAAATGTGAGTGAAGCAATTAAAAAACTGTTAGCAGGGAAGCTGCTTCAGCTAGCCATAATATGTGTGGCCTCTCAGAAAAATATCGTCATCATGATAGCCTCTAGAGGATTGCGTGTTTTCATTGCTGAAAAAGAAGGATTTTTGTGGTAATGCCGGATGGCATCTATAGTGAAAAAGCGAGTAAAGCCGTTAAAAACAGTTTACAGGGAAGCTGCTTCAGCTAGCCATAATTTGTGTGGCCTATCAGAGAACTACCGTCATCATGATAGCCTCTTGGGGATTGCGTGTTTTCATTGCCGACAAAGAAGTTTGTTTTGTGGTAATGCCTGTGGCATCTATGGTAAAAAAGCGAGTGAAGCCATTAAATAAACTGATAACAGGGAAGCTGTTTAAGCTAGCCGTAATTTGTGTGGCCTATCAGAAAACTATCATCATCATGATAGCCTCCAGAATATTGCGTGTTGTCATTGCTGACAAAGAAGGTTGTTTTGTGATAATGTCGGTGGCATCTATGGTGAAAAAGCGAGTGAAGCCATTAAAAAACTGTTCACAGGGAAGCTGCTTCAGGTAGCCATAATTTATGTGGCCTATAAAAAAACTATCATCATTATGATAGCTTCCACATGACTGCGTGTTTTCATTGCTGAAAAAAAAGGTTGTTTTGTGGTAATGCCGGATGGCATCTATGGTGAAAAAACGAGTGAATCTATTAAAAAACTGTTAACAGGGAAGCTGTCTAAGCTAGCCGTAATTTGTGTTTGGCATATCAGAAAACAATCATCATGATAGCTTTAGAGGATTGGGTTTTGCCACTGCTGACAAAGAAGGCTGTTTTTTGGTAATGCCGGATGACATCTATGGTGAAAAAGCAGGTGAAGAAATTAAAAAAAAAACTCTTAGCAGGGAAGCTGTTAAAGCTAGCCAGAATTTGTGTGGCCTATCAGAAAACTATCATCATCATCATAGCATCTAGAGGATTGCGTGTTGTCATTGTTGAAAAGAAGTTTGTTTTGTGGTAACGCCCGGTGGCAGCTATTGTGAAAAAGCGAGTGAAGCCATTAAAAAACTGTTGGCTGGGAAGCTGTTCAAGGTAGCCGTAATTTGTGTGGCCTATCAGAAAACTATCATGATCATCCTAGCCTCTAGACGATTGCGTGTTGTCATTGCTAACAAATAAGGTTGTTTTGTGTTAATACCGGATGGCATCTATGGTGAAAAAGCCAGTGAAGCCAAAAAAAAAACCGTTACCAGGGAAGCTGTTTCAGCTAGCCGTATTGTGCTTGGCTTGTCAGAAAACTATCATCTTCATGATAAGCTCTAGAGGATTGCGTGTTGTCGTTGCTGACAAACATGGTTGTTTTGTGGTAATGCCGGTGGCATCTATGGTGAAAAAGCGAGTGAAGCCATTAAAAAAACTGTTAAGAGGGAAGATATTTCAGTTAGCCGTAATTTGTGTGGCCTATCAGAAAACTATCACAATCATGATAGCCTGTATACGATTGCGTGTTGTCATTGCTGGCAAAGAAGGTTATTTTGTGTTAATGCCGGATGGCATCTATAATGAAAAAGCGAGTGATACCATTAAAAAACTGTTACCGGGGAAGTTGTTATAGCTAGCCGTAATTTGTGTGGCCTACCACAAAACTATCATCATCATGATAGCCTCTAGAGGATTGCGTGTTTTCATTGCTAACAAAGAATGTTGTTTTTCGGTAATGCCGGATGGCCTCTATGGTGAAAAAGCGAGTGAAGCTATTAAAAAACTGATAACAGGAAAGTTGTTTCAGCTAGCCGTAATTTGTGTGGCCTATCAGAAAACTATCATCATCATCATAGCATCTAGAGGATTGCGTGTTGTCATTGCTGACAAAGAAGGTTGTTTTGTGGCAATGCGGGATGACATCTATGGCGAAAAAGCGAGTGAAGCCAATAAAAAACTTTAACAGAGAAGCTGTTTAAGGTAGCCGTAAATTGTGTGGCCTATCAGAAAAATTCATCATCATCATAGCCCCAGAGGATTGCGTGTTGTCATTGTTGTAAAGAAGTTTGTTTTGTGGTAATGCCCGGGGGCATCTATGGTGAAAAAGCAAGTGAAGCCATTAAAAACTGTTAACAGGGAAGCTGTTTAAGCTAGCCGTAATTTTTGTTTGGCTTATCAGAAAACTCTCATCATCATGAGAGCCTCTGGAGGATTGTGTGTTGTCATTGCTGACAACGAAGTTTGCTTTAATTTATTGCCGGTTGGCATCTATAGTGAAAAAGCGAGTGAAGCCAGTTAAAAACGGTTCACAGGGAAGCTGCTTCAGGTAGGCATAATTTGTGTGGCCTATCAGAAAACAATCATCATCATGATTGCTTTAGAGGATTGTATGTTGTCGTTGCTGACAAAGATGGTTGTTTTGTGTTAATGCCGGATGGCATCTATGGTGAAAAACGGATGAAGCCATTAAAAACTGTTAACAGGGAAGATGTTAATCTAGCCGTAATTTGAGTGGCCTATCAGAAAACTATCATCATCATGATAGCCTCTATACGATTGCGTGTCGTCATTGCTGACAATGATGGTTATTTTGTGGTAATGCCGGATGGCATATATAGTGAAAAATCAGTGATGCCAATAAAAAACTGTTAACGGGGGAGTTGTTAAAGCTAGCCGTAATTTGTGTGGCCCATCAGAAAACGATCATCATCATGATAGCCTCTAGAGGATTGCGTGTTGTCATTGCTGACAAAGAAGGTTGTTTTGTGGTAATACCGGAGGGTATTACCACAATAGTGAAAAATCTTCCACAATAGTGACAAATTCACTATCTATAGTGAAAAAGCGAGTGATGCCATTAAAAACTCTTAACAGGGAAGTTGTTTAAGCAAGCCGTAATCTGTGTTTGGCCTATCAGAAAACTATCATCACCATGATAGCCTCCAGAGGATTGCGTGTTGTCATTACTGACAAAGAACTTCGTTTTATGTTAATGCCGAATGGCATCTATAACGAAAAAGCGAGTGAAGCCATTAAAAAACTGTTAACAGGGAAGCTGTTAAAGCTTGCCGTAATTTGTGTGGCCTATCCGAAAACTATCATCATCATGATAGCCTCCAGAATATTGCGTGTTGTCATTGCTGACAAAGAAGGTTGTTTTGTGTTAATGCCGGATGGCATCTATGGGAAAAAAACGAGCGAAGCCACTAAAAAACTATTAACAGGGAATCTGTTAAAGCTAGCCGTAATTTGCGTGGCCTATCAGAAAACTATCGTCATCATGATAGCCTCTTTGGGATTGCGTATTGTCGTTGCCGACAAAGTAGTTTGGTTTGTGGTAATGCCGGTGGCATCTATGGTGAAGAAGCGAGTGAAGCCATTAAAAAAATGCTAAGAGGGAAGCTGTTTAAGCTAGCCTTTATTTGTGTTGCCTTTCAGAAAACTATCGTCATCATGATAGCTTCTAGAAAATTGCGTGTTGTCATTGCTGACAAAGAAGGTTGTTTTGTGGTAATGCCGGAAGCATCTGTGGTGAAAAAGCGTGTGGAGCCATTAAAAGATGGTTGATCCCCCCGTCATAGGAATCGGAATAACACAAAAGTAAAGCGTGCCCTTACAGATGTAGCTGAATGTTTACTGTAGATTGATATAAGAGGGTTTGTACATTGTATATGATGTCTGGCAGCTATAGCACTGTTAACGTGGATGGACCCACTGTGATGATTGGTGGTACATCTCCATCTCGACGACTAACGTCCATGTTAAAGGATTGAAGAAACTCTTGTGGTAGCTTTAGTAGTTAACGGTGAAAGCGCAATCAGAGAACGACATGTGATAGCCAGAAGATCGTCGCATATTGGACGCAGAACTTGGTCGCCATCCCGCGTCATGTTAAACTGTGATTGAACACCACGGCCGGACTAGAGAGAAACGCAAAGCGCTTCGTGCCGCCCCACTAGCCCCGCCGCGATTTTTCTCGGGGCGAGCGCGTGAGCGGGGAGCGCGTTGTTACAGGGAGTTGAGGCGGGCGCGCGTCACAGAGCTATTTTTCGTTTGGATTAGCAGGATGCTATGAGCGAGGCCTACGCTTTTGCGACGCTTGGGCTAAGATCGCCACCTCGCGGTGTGTTAAGGCATTGACAAAATTCAACTTCTATTGAAAACGCGCCGAATGGGACGAACGTGTAACGCGTTACAGGTGCTAATCGTGGAGGCCTCAGTATTGACGAATCACTTTACTTTACCGCTCCCAGAGGGGAACGCCACCTCGCCGACTGGGAGAGTGGTCGGTATAAAAGGCGAGTTTGTAAAGCCTCTAGTGTCTGTGACCGTGGTGCAGTGGTTAGCGCCCAGGAAGCACACAACGTCGGGCCGATATTGGTTTTACGGCGGCTGTGCACGGCCCCACCTCGGGCCAGCATTGCCAGCCTGGCGCCGATATCGGTGGAGCCGTTGACTTTCGCCGGCAAAATTGGGCCGATCTTGCCGCCTTTCAGCCGATGTTGGGCTTTCACCGGCAACATTGGGCCCAGTTTTCCGGCGTTCTGCTATAGTGTTCTAGAATATTGGGTAGTGAGCCCACTCTCCGGGGAGAGGGTACGTTGCCACGGCGCAAAAAAAGTAAACGAGTTTTCGTTTTCCTGAGTGCCCGCGTGGCGGCGCTACCATCGTCAGCAATGGGAGCCTTCGCGCCTTCGCCCCGCTGCTGTAGGGCTGCTGCTGTGTTTCGTCGTCGCTGCAGGTTTTCGGCCGAGCATTGCTTCGTCAATACGTTTCATTTTTCAGTTCCTGTAGTTGTGAATAATGTAGATTGGTAGCAAGGCTTGTTCACGGGCTGCTTTTCATGTGAAGAACTCCATGCAGACAGCATTTTAGATGTGCTGACCATTGTGAAAGCAAGGCTTCGGCAAGAGGTTGGGTGCCGAAGCCATGCCTCAATGCTCTCTCAAAAAATAATCCAATTCTATGTTGTTACGCGACTTCATTTTTGCACTAAGGGGCTAAACACAGACAGAGCAGGCAAACGCCAAAAAGCAAAGCACTTCAAGATAAGCCGCTGCAGTTAATTTTTTTTCCTTGCTATAGAAGATTTTTTAAATTTTATTATTGTTCCTGCGTTTAGATTTTACAAGTGTAGGTTAAACTTGAAGTATGAATCTTCTCTGAATATTCTTTTTCTGTTTCACTGACCCAAATACAAGAAAATGCCAGATTTGAAAAACAAGCAAGATAGTATGTTAATTGCCACTCGCCATGCATACTATAGCAATAAACCCTTATTTCAATTGTGAATGCTGGCTTTGGTCCTTGGCGTACCATCAACAGTGCGATTAATATGATCTACCAGAACGTCAGTAGATCTGTATAAAAATGCATGTATTTGAATGGAAATGTGTCTATTATTTGTCATTTTTTTAGTATTTCTTCTGATTCAGTGTCTTCACTTATTGTGTGAACAATATGTGTTGAGTATTCATGTGCTTTTGTGAACTTTATAAATTTATGCTATGCTAAGTATGCTATTGAAAATATTTAGCGTCTCTTTGTGAGTATTTTTCTAGCATCTATTGGGCTGTTTTAGGAGACATGCTTTTTGCCGCACACGCTGATAAGTACAAAATGGGGCAAGGCCCTCTTCAAGCTATTTCAGCTTTTTTCCATCTGTTTTCACTTTGAAAAAAAAATGAAAGTGATTGATACGCATGGCTTTTGTGGAGTATATAAGGCCATTGTGCTGCCCCACCAAATAAACTTTTCACTTGTTTCCGCGAACGATTGTTGTCTACATTTTTCCACACCTTCATTACAAATTCATTTTTCTAAATACAGGAGTGCGGACAAATAGTTCTGTAGAAAAGAGTGCATATGAACCTTTTAGGCATATTATATAGTGTCAGCAGAATTGCTAACTGAATTTTGCACTCAACTGATAGCGATGTTTGCATTCAATTTCTTACACAAATATAATTTCCAGCATGTGAGGGGTCTTCAAGAAGCAAAATCTGATTGCATGGTCTACCCTTACTTTCGGTCTTTTATTTCTTGGGCATGATTAGGATAGGTCTTTCCTGCTGTGCACTCCCACACATTTTCTTGCACTTTTCAGGAGAATATATCAACTGAGAGCGCGTAAGGTGCTTAAGTTTGTAGTAATATTGTTTTATTTAGTGAGAGCATGACCTCACTAAAGAGACTACCGAGTACAAACGCTAGCATGAAAATATTAGTCTCTTTTATCTAAAGGCAATCGATGTCAGTGCACGTTAAAGAACCCCAGGTGGACGAAATTTCCGCAGTCCTCCACTACGGCGTGCTTCATAATCAGAAAGTGGTTCTGGCACGTAAATCCCCATAAATTAATTAATTATCTAAACGCAATAAAACTGCGAGATCTTTTTTTTTAAGCGAGAGCTCGCTACTGCAATACAAAACTGGCGGTTTACAGCATATATTGCATCCGGCGCCCGCTGATGACGCGCTCATGTTTAGCGATACTTCATGCGCCAGAGCAACGGCCAAAGCAAGAATATGCTCACGCAAAAGAAAAAAAAGCAACGAAAATGGCTATGTACAGGGGTTGCACAAGAGTAGTTTGTGCTTGAAGCGCTGGCAAACTAGCCTTCGCGCTGAGGGCAGCAACGCGTCGCTTACATTGCAGGTGGTGGTGGCGCCATCTACCAGGTGAGACATAAAGTGCGTCAGTGCACAGCCTCCAGTCAGCCCACTACCCCTTTCTAGAACACTTTAGTTCTGCCGTCTTTCCGCCGATATCGGCTTAGCCGATCTCTTTCACCGGCAACATTGGGTCGAGTTTGCCGGCGTTTTGCTGTTCTTCCGCCGATGGCTTTCACCGGCAACATTGGGCCGAGTTAGCCGCCGTTTTGCCGTACTTTCGCCGACATCGACCGAGCCGATAGTTTTCACCGGCAACATTGGGCCGAGCATGCCGTCATTCTGCCGTGCTTGAGCTGACATCGGCGGATTGACGATGTTCGAAGTTTCTTGTCTCCCTTCAGACAGTTATACATGCCCTGTTGAGAACGTCCTCCTGCGTCGCGGCGCTCCAAAAGTCCTCGTCACCGACAGAGGTACGGCTTTTACGGCAGAGCTAACGCAATCCATCTTGAAATAGAGCCACACAAGTCACCGACGGACATCACCCGCAGGCGAATGGCCTCACCGAGCCGCTAAATGAAACCCTCGCCGACATGCTGCCAATGTACTGTACGTCGAACACATGACATGGGACGCCATAATATCTTCCGCACATAACCTGAAGTTAACACGGCAGTGTAAGAAACGGCGCACATATGACGCCGTTCAAACTAGTTCACGGAAGCCCCTCAACGACGCTGGACGCCGTGTTGCTGGCCGTCAGTGACGACAATAACCTCGACGTTGCGCTCTACCTTCAGCCCGCCGAAGAAGCCCGGCAGCTCGCCCGCCTAGGATACAATCGTAATGCAATGGAGCATTAGGCGCTTGAATATTGGTAGCTTCAGCTGCAGAATGCCGCTACATGGATTGCTGTACTAGCACAAATAAAAAGTTCAAATATTGTACCGTCATAATGCCGCACGTACGACTCGGGGCGCGAAGTATCGCCGACTGAGTAGCTTGCATTCTGTTATTAGTTTCTGCTATGACAATGCCTAACAACTATCACTAGCACAGTCACTTTTCTACCAAAAAAAGGTGGTCTTTAGAAGAATAACTGACTCAAATCAGATGGCCACTTCGTTGACCAGTTGTTCAACGCTATCAAAAATGTTAAAACGTTATAACACATACCATTCACTTCATGGGCCTGTGACCAGGCGCAACGTCATCAAGCATTGCAGTGACCACGCATGCGCAAGCCTGATCTGCCTATGTACAAATACACCGGCATCACGCAATAAAGCGTTCTTTCGTTTCCTGCTGCTCGGCTGTTCACATGGTGTCAGAAGTGGGGGCGGTGGTTCGTTTGATACCACCGCAAGTCGGCAATGAATGAACCCACTGACCGGCCGGAAACGCCCGTCGCGAGAATGGCGTCTACACTGCTGCAGCCACCGAGGCCACTAGACATGTCTGGGGACACGTTTTACAACTGGACCGCATGGAAACGTGAGTTTGACCTTTTTGCTACGGCGACGGGACTGAGCCAGCAGCCTAAGGATGTTCAAGCCGCAACCCTTTTGATGACAATAGGCGAGGACGCGAGAAGAACATTCTATACGTTCAAGTTCGACAGCGAAGACGATAAAAAAGACCTCAGAATTATTTCAGCAAAGTTCGAGGCAAATTTCAAGCCGTCTGAGAACCTCACCTTTAACGAATTCCGATTTGGCTCCAGGGACCAACAAGAGGGAGAGTCGTTCAATGAATGGCTTACGCAGCTGCGAATCCTCGCGGGAAGATGCGAATTCGGCGAGCTTGAGGAACGGCTGATTCGGAGCAGGATAATTCTTGGCATCAAAGATAAGGATTTCCAGCAGAAGCTCCTCTCGGAAAACCCCTCGTTTTCAAAAGTAGTGCAAATGTGCCGCGCAAGGGAACAAGCAAAAGAACAGCTACTAGAAATCAGAGCCAGAACGGACAACCCGACAATTGCCGCAGTCAAAGAGAATACAGCGCCTTGCACGCGCTGCGGTCTTGAAAAACACAAATATGGAAAGTGTGCGGCGCAGGGCAAACACTGTAACAATTGCGGCAGAAGCAATCATTTCGCTCGTGTGTGCCGTCAGCCAAAGCAAACACCTAGATCGGCCGCACGCGAAGTGAAGCAGGTTGTTTTAGGAGTTGAAGACGAGTACTTTCTAAAAGCCCTAGAAGCATATGCTATCTCCAGTGAGGACCGTTGGTCGGCCAAAATTGTTATCGCTGGTTCAGCGATTGAATGCAAAATTGACACGGGAGCTAACTGCTGTGTCATGCCTGAGGTGACGCTTCGGAAACTAACTACGCAGCCGGCGCAGCCATGCTCGACCACCTTGCGCGCTTTTTTCGGCCATAAGCGAACAGCGTTGAGTAAAATCACCTTACCGACTTCGTACATGGCTCAGACCTGTCAAGTGGAATTTTTCATCGTACCCCAGTCCGTGCCGGTAACAGTGAGTGGCGGTGTTGCAGAGCGCTTAGGACTAATATCCCGCGTACGCGCAGTCGACGCACTGCCAAGCCATGACCCAAGTGCCGGTTTCGATGATGTATTCCAAGGCCTCGGGGAGCTGAAGGGTGCTACGTACCACATCGAGCTCAAACCAGGCGCACGAGGGAGCGTCAAGCCAGCTCGGAGAGTCGCGGTTGCTCTTCAAGACCGCGTGAAACAAGAGCTCAATAAAATGGAGCACGACCTCGTCATTGCAAAGGTAACTGAACCTACTGCCTGGGCAAGCCACATGGTAGTAGTAGTTAGGAACGACAAAGTGCGCATTTGTCTAGATCCTTCGGACTTGAACAAGGCCATACTGAGGGAGCACTATCATATGCCGACATTAGAGGATGTAGTTCCGCGCCTGCATGGGGCAAAGTACTTTTCAACGCTAGATGCATCTTCAGGATTTTGGCAAATTAAGCTAGACGAAGAAAGTTCATTACTATGTACCATGAGCACTCCCTACGGCCGCTACAAATTTCTGCGCATGCCCTTCGGGATTGCCTCGGCCCCAGAAGTTTTTCAGCGGGCAATGCACCAGGCAGTGGAAGGCCTGAGTGGTGTCGCCGTTGTAATGGATGACATTCTCGTTTGGGGAACTTGTCGAGAAGAGCACGACACAAATCTAGCAGCTTTGTTCGCAAGATGCAGAGAGCACAACCTAAAGCTGAATAAAAAAAAAGTGTCATTTTTTGCAGCCGCAAGTTCGATACATGGGTCATATCCTCACGCAAGAAGGACTTTGCCTGGATCCCGGGAGAGTAGACGACATCTTGCACGTGCCACCACCGCAAAATTGTAAGAAACTGCAGGTTTTTCTCGGGATGATGAACTTTGTGGCGCGTTTCATCCCCAACATGTCGGCACTGTCTGCCCCCCTCCGGGAGCTATTGAAGAAGAACACGGCTTGGGTCTGGACACAAGAGACCCAAGAAAGCTTCAATACACTTCGCGCCTGCCTAACAAAAGCACCCGTTCTCGCCTATTTTGCGAAAGGTGTCCCCTTGACGTTGTCCGTGGACGCAAGCCAGAAAGGGGTAGGGGCAGTTATTTTGCAAAGTGGACACCCAATCGCCTACTCTTCGCGTTCGTTTACCGAAGCACAAAAGAAGTACGCCCAAATCGAGAAAGAGCTGCTAGCCATTGTTCACGGGTGCGCAAGGTTTGAAGACTACATCCTAGGGCAGCCAGAAGTAATCGTCGAATCCGATCACCGCCCTCTAGAGTCAATATTTAGGAAACCGCGATGTGAGTGCCCGTTACGATTGCAACGTATGAGACTCTCCCTTCAAAGGTTTCCTATAAAAGTGGTTTACAAACCAGGAAAAGAACTCTTTCTAGCGGATGCACTCTCGCGCTTTCCAAACCAGAAGGAGCTGAAAGAAGAATCACTGGATTTTCATGTACATGCTCTCTCTTCTCTTCCAGTCTCTGATCGGCAACTGCAGGAAATCCGGGAAGAGGTACTCAAGGATGCAACAATGACCGAACTGTGCAGCTATTCAAGCACAGAATGGCCTGAGAGCAAGCTTCAGGTGTCTGAGACCGCACGAGCGTATTGGAACTACCGCGACGAACTTCACGTCGAAGATGGCCTTCTCCTAAGAAGCAACAAGTTGGTCATTCCGCCAACAAAAAGGCAAGAAGTACTTCGTTTGCTTCACGCGGCACACGGGGGTGAAGAAAGATGAAGGCAAGAGCCAAAGCAGTTATGTACTGGCCAGGCATGTCGGCGGATATTGCAGCTCTAGCGAAGGCGTGTCAACTTTGTCAAAGGTACAAGAGCAGGAACGCCAAGCTACCAATGCTTAGTCCCGATATACCTACTTTGCCGTGGCAAGTAGTCGGAATCGATCTTTTCTATCACGAAGGCCATGAATACCTGGTTGTGGTGGATTTCTATTCCTTTTTTTTCGAGATCAAGCAGATGCATCGAACTACGGCAGAAGCAGTGACAAACGTGTGCATGCAAATCTTCGCCACGCACGGCATACCAGCAAAGATATGCAGCGATAACGGCCCCCCGTTCAATAGCACGTGCTTCCGTGTTTTTTCAACGCAGCTGGGCATCATCCACGTGACTTCCAGTCCGCATTACCCTCGCGGTAACGGCATGGCTGAAAGGGCCGTCCAGGAAGCAAAGAAACTACTGAAGAAGTGCAGGTTTGGAACACTGGAGTTTTACAGCGGCCTGCTTGAATGGAGAAACATGCCAAGGGATGACCGCCTAAAGTCACCCGTCCAACGGCTCATGGGTCGACAGACGAGGACCAAGCTGCCCGTACTAGACTGTCACCTAGAACCCCAAACCGTGCCGACCGAAGTTGTCCGAAAGCGCCTCGACGAAATACGGCGAAAACAACGCGTCTTCTACAACAGATCAACCCGGAATCTACCGGAAGTGCACAGTGGGTCCACAGTATCTGTTTATGATACAATAAACAAGACCTGGGCACCAGCAGTCGTCATGGGCCCGGCAAGTACACCACGCTCTTATATTGTTGCGACTGAGAACGGCCAGCATCTACGACGCACGAGGGAACACCTCAGGTCCACAAACGGGCAGGTTCTCTCGCAGCAGCCAGAAAGCGCGACAGCGTCTGCGCAATCCAGTCCGCAGCCATGCACCACCGAGCAGCAAGCACCTCAAGAAGCGCTGCGTAGAAGCGCAAGACAGCGAAGAGCGCCACAACGCTATCCTCTCCCAGAGTGCCCAACGCAAACTGTTCAGCGGATGTAGTGAAAATTGAACTTTGAGTGGTTTTTTCAATGTGCCTTCGTTTAGACATTTTGTGTTCTGTTTCTTTTTTCGTTTCTTTTTCTTTTTTTTCCCAAGGGAAGGAAGATGTGACCAGGCGCAACGTCATCAAGCATTGCAGTGACCACGCATGCGCAAGCCTGATCTGCCTATGTACAAATACACCGGCATCACGCAATAAAGCGTTCTTTCGTTTCCTGCTGCTCGGCTGTTCACAGGGCCAAATTCGAAGTACTTCTGTTTTGTAAATGTTTTTGCCACTGGTCGGTCGACTTCACCAATGTATCCAGCATCAAAATTCACCCAAAAATTTCCGCACGAATGCTTTTAGCGGAAGAAGTTTTATGTGAATACTAATTCTGTGCATAAATCGAGCCTGTCATCATATTTATAGCGCTATATCTTTTCAGCCGCTGAATGTGTGGCGCGAGCGCTCATATAGTACACGGACAGTTTCCGATCTCTGTATTTACACATATTTACTCACGCGCGTGTTTGGGTCAAGCGTAACAAGCGCATTTGCTTCAGTTATGTCACATAAGTTTACTTTATGAAAATAGTAAAAAGCTCAGCAAGGCGTGTTGCTGAGCTAGTATGTTCATTACTTGAGAAAAATAGGTGTGGTGCAAAAAAGACCGGGCGAAGTGAAAACACGTTTTGTCGTTTGAATGTTTCCAAATCAACTAGCCCGCTGACCATCTTTAACGAACTGATAAACACGTGCTTGCCACGTGTTTGTCAGTTCGTATTTGTACTTTGTTGCCGTCCGTTTTGTGACATACATATCTTTTTCAAGTAAAAATCTCGCTCAACGATTGCTTCCCACGTGCTTTCAGAAAGAGTCGCATAAAATTATTAATATGGCACGTGAAATACGATGAAAAATGTGGCTCCAACGTGGTGTACGCAAAGTTTTCATGTAGCGACATGTGGCAACAAGTGATGCATTGAAAGTTCGACGAACGCCTTTCTCAAACGGCATGCCCATAGACATGCTGGGGGGATCGCATATCATTGTGGTAGGCTGAGCCGTGCTTTTTTTTTTCGTCTTCTTCAACCTGTACCCCCCTCCCTCGCTTCCCCTCGTTCAGCGTCATTGTTGCGAAACTCGCTTGACGAGGCAGGGTAGGGTAGCCGTCCCGACGGTTGGACAATCGTAGCTGCCGGGGCAGGTTTTTTTCACTCCGACCAGCAGAATTCTTCAAGAAGTGCGGTGTGTGGACATGTGTGGTGGAAAGTCAAAATCGTGCACGAGACTGGTACGCGGCAGGATTCCGGCATTGTTTTCGGCAGATATCACCGCAGCGGGAAACCAGTGGCCCGCTGCTTCCATGTTGAACTCGCCACGTGTTCACTACTGTTACGTGTCATCAGATTTTTGTTCTCTTCTTATCGCGTATTCTCTATTGACCATCGTGTTTTGTGTATTCTGATATTGTGCGCTTGCATTTTTTACTCGCTCGTGTTTTTAGCGATCCAACGGGCACATGCGAGTGCTTTTTGTGCATGATTCCTTTCTGTTACAACCTTACCTTTAGATTAGGAATGCGTGCGTGTCTATCTTGTTTAGATGTAGAGTTCATGGGATCTTGTGGTACCGCTCGCAATGCTTTTCGCGTCGCGTGCAGCAGTTTATCCATCTTTTTGGCCCTTCAGTTATTACTGAAAAAATTGCAATTTCCGCTTAAAGGATAACGCTAATTTAATTGCCAGTCATGTGTTGCGAATGCCTAGTGCGTTGTGAATGCCTAGTGCGTCATGCGTTGGTGAATTTAATAAACGTCGGGGGGGGGGGGGGTGCTCCACTGCTCGTAATTAGCTCACGCGTATACACAACCTTCTAGTCTAGTTGCCACTCTTAATCTCGCTTTTTCGGCAAGCCGCCTAACATTATCTTTCTTTTCTTCGGGTCCGTCTTTAATCCTGCTTTAATGCTGCCTTCGTTTACATCTCCAGAATTTTTTTCGTGATTCGGCACCGTCGTTACTGAAAAGCGCGATATCGTGAGAAAACCGCAAGTAGCTAAGATATTCTTCGTTAATCCTTATTCCTATTTTTGCCTGTTCTAGTTCTTTCAATATTTATAGTGAATATGCCACGCATAACGTTGAAGAGATTGTAACTTCGCATAGGCGTGCGCACAGTGGGGCAGGGGGGTGGCCGGCCCCCGTAGTCACCTAAAAAGAGGGGGGCGCATGGTCTGCCAAACACATTGACTTAATGGGGAGTTGGGGGGGGGGGGCGCCGCGATTAACCTTCGCCCCCCCATCTGAAGGGGAAGCCTGCTCACGCCTATGATTTTGCGCCTGACCCCATTCTCGATTAGGATTGTCCTGTTTTTTTTAGGAATACGGTGGCTGTGGGGTTGTTTTAGATGTTGGCTACGGTATCTATAGATGTTTAGATATTCATTGATGGCATAATTATTCCGGAACTGCTGGCGCGTGTTCATATCTGTGAATAAATTGGTGTTTATCACCGTGCAAATGTGTTGCTCCTTAATTTCTCAGACGCATGCGTAGTTGGTGCAGCAGGCCTTTCATCAATTTAGTTGTGTTAGAGACAATATTGACTTTCGTTCTCGGCCTAGCACGGTTCGACAGAATTGTGAGTCTCACAATTCTTTCGAATCATCAGTGGAGCAGTCGGTCTAATTAGGAAGCATTTTTCGAATATGGCACCAATAGTAGTCGATGAATGCCGTTGGGCCGCGAATAGTCTATTTTAGCGCTGCTGACTTACAGTAAAGTAACCACAGTAATACCGAACTGCCGTGGTCGGCACGCAGCCATTTTACTTTATAACACATGTATCAGCCTGCCTGATCACGTTACTTTACGCATCGAGCAACTACCGCCGGTGTACCCATTTAAACTAGCTACGTGCAGACCACGACGGTACAGTACTACCGTACTTAACGCACGGTAAGCCACCACTGCTAAAACATAATAACGGGTGTAAACGGTCATGCCGGCGGCTACCCGACGTCGGCGGGTCCGACACCACGCCAGCATCGGCTAGCATACATAGGCCCAATGACGGCTTGCCATCATCGGCTGAATAACGGCAGGCCCGTCTCGGACCGACGCTGGCTAGCCCACGTCGGCCTGAAGCCGGCAAGCCCGCATCGGCGCAGCGGCGGCTAGCCGACGTCCGGCCGATGCGGGTGAAATTAGCGCGAGCGTGATTTGCCGACGTGGGGCCAATATTGCTGCCGTCATTTGCCGACGTTGGGCCAAGATCGGTCCAATGGCGGCGTGCTGCCTGGGCGTGCCCGGCATCTGTTGTGGCGGACCGAGCGGTCGTGGTTTCGATGCCCATTGACGGAGCCTTTTTCTTTGCCATCTGATCGTGTAAACTTTTTCGACGTCATTTCCGTGACGGATATACGTCACCGAAGCCTTGGTGAACCCCGGCATAAAACGCTTTCGTGTTAAAAAACTGTTAACAGGGAAGCTGTTTAAGCTAGCCGTAAATTGTGTGGCAGAAGGTGGGCGAATCCGACTCCTCACCACTGGTCCACTAAGAGAAAGAGAAATAATGGGAGTAAAGACATAAAAGGATAGAAAGACACAAGAGACTCGAAAGACAAAGAGAGAGAAAGAGGAACACAGAAAGAGAGAGAAAGAAGCAGAGATGGAAAAATAAAGACATCAAGAAAAAATAAAGAGAAAGGAGGAGAGAGAAAAAGCAGACATAAAAATAAGGACGTTCGATGAGAGGTGTGAACGCTCGTTCTGGAGTTTGGATATCAGCGTCGTGACCAACCTGGCTTGCTAAAGCCTATCAACAACCTAGAAGCAACCAGATTAGACTTGAGAATTGTCAACTTTCGCTGTTTCAAGCCTTGCGCGTCTTAGTGGAAGCTTCTGCAATTTTTTTTAATCGATGTTAAAGCGCCTAAGGAAAAGCAGCAAGCTGTGGAATTACTGCGTTCGCTTAACCTAGACAGCATGACATCAGTAGTAAAATAAGCCAGAAGCATGAATCTAGAAGTGTTCTTTTCCTGCAAGGCGCACAAGCAGGATCCACCGTTTAGAGCGATAGTGACAGAAAGAAACACGTGGAAACATCTAGTAGCTTGCTGTTTGCACAAACACCTTTCGATGCTAACGATTTGTGACCGGTTAGTAATTCGCACCTAAAACAAAGTCCATGGGGCGCTGGGAAGTTAGGCAACATAAAGTCCCTGGATATTTTTTGGAAAGTACCGTCTTTCTTTTAACCGCGCCGGCGCGACCCGTGCCCTCCTCTCCCGCCTCTCGTCTCGGCGCTTTCCGGTGGGCCCCTCGGGCCGTCGCCCAGGGAAACGCGCGCGAACCATTTTTTAAAGACGATAGTCTTTCTTGGGATACTTAAACGGAGAAATTTTGGTCTATCTGTCTTTCTGTTTGTCGGCACGTCACTCGATTCAGCCACCCGGCCAAAGTTGAACCACGTGCTCAAGGGCCAGCCATCTTGAACGGCTGACTAGGTTCATACTTGTGTGCATTGTCTATAAAAAAGCAAACATTACGCATATCTGAGGCGCAACATCACTAGGTAAGCATTAGGCGGTGTGTTCCTTTAATAGAAAATGCATACATACGTAATTCTAAAGACCCTAGTTTCTTAAGCTGCGCTGAAAATGCGACTGCGCTGAAACTTGCCTTCCTCCGTGCCTTCTGCACGAGCTCATTGTTGTGTTCAGGTTTCGGTTCTGTATTGCACTCTACGAATGCCATGGGGCTTCGCTCTGGCATTCCTGTTTTACCCAGGCGACGTGTAAATAAAAGAGTGCATGGAGAGTACTCGTTGAGTGCGGACGTTTCTTCTGCTTCGGCGCTCCGCGCCAAACCGCGTGTTCGGGCTAGCTGGCGTCCCCGCCGGTCGCGTTGGTCACCGCCGGTCTTCGCCTGCTGCTGCGCCGGGACTACCAGCCCGCAACACAGCACTCATATGTCCCGACGTACAGCCAGATGGCGTCCATATCTCACGCAGCGCCTCTTCTACATTTGCAGCGAAGCACGCAGATACGCGGCCAATTTTTTTGCTCATGGTTCCCAGAATAATAATAACAACAATATCTTCGGTTTAACGTCCTAAAACCACGATATGATTATGAGAGACGCCGTAGTGGAGGGCTCCGGAAATTTAGACCACCTGGGGTTCTTTAATGTGCACCTAAATCTAAGTACACGGGCTTCAAACATTTCCGCCTCCATCGAAAATGCAGCCGCCGCGGCCGGCATTCGATCCCGCGACCTTCGGGTCAGCAGTCGAGCGCCATAACCACTAGACCACATGATTCCCAGAATACGATTGGTTAGTTCGCGAAACTTTATTAGCAGTCCTGAAAGACGCGACGATCAAGCAGTGGGCTGCTCTCATGCAGAATACGGTCTCTCCTGTTATAAACGCGATAGCCTTAAAGGGACCGACAACTGATTTTTCTCGTCCCAGTTTTTTACGGCGCGACGGGATGCTCACTATGCGTAGCGTTTGTAGCTGCAGTGGTTTATCCGAAAAGCACGTAGTTATTTTATAAGCATAATAATAATAATAATATCTGGGGTTTAACGTCCCAAAACCACGATATGATTATGAGAGACGCCGTAGTGGAGGGCTCCGGAAATTTCGACCACCTGGGGTTCTTTAATGTGCACCTAAATCTAAGTACACGGGCCTCAAACATTTTCGCCTCCATCGAAAATGCAGCCGCCGCGGTATTTTATAAGCAGTATTTATCGATCTGAAAGGTTCCAAACACGCATGGAGGCTTGCTCCAGCAACGCTGAGAATTGATAGCGATGCCGCTAGCCCTTGTGAAAGCTGTCGCTGTTCTGCTTTCGCAGGAGTTACTGTAACTATGCTTAACCACCTTTATTTTGAGCTTTCCAACCGTTTTTCGATATTGCAAGCTGTTACAATGAGATGTGTGGCTTTATACACCTTCCCGGTATTTGTACAGCGTTGTGTGCGCCTGCGCCCAAGGTTGCCTGCGCCTATGTCATGGATGGCTTGTCTCGGCGTCGTTACTCTCTCGATACACAAGCCAAGCCAAGTAATCGAAAACGTAACTGTGCATATGCACGGCCGCAGCGAGTAGCAGCGCGCGTCATTTCTGAGACGAAGTGTAGGTAGCAAAACTATGTCGCTCCAAAATCTTAGCGACCTAGAAACTACGTACACGGTTGCATGAGCGCGCTGAAAAGTTGCTCAAGACGCGCTGACGAGCGTGGGATCATTACGTCACGCGAAGACAGAGCCACTTTAGTGCATGCTGCTAACGCAGGCCTATATGTACATTATTATGGAGTAATACCTTTTACTATAAAGAAACGAACAATATTTCAATACTAACAAAAAAATCGTCGACCGCGTACAGCAATCAACGATCACGTGGCCGTCTTCATCGAATCATTCATGTTTTTGCCGCCAGAGGCGCCACAGGTCATTTTTCGAGACTTTCAATTAAGAAATAAAAATATAAATCCATCGCTCACGGAAAAAACAGGGTTCGATTGAGTCAGTGCAACGGACAATCTTTACATCAGTGGAGTCAACTCATTTCATATTCTGGGCAGTTGTCGCTCCCTTTAAATAGCTCGTTTCGGAGGAATTCCGGTATTGGCGTCGTTGGTTGGTAGCTAAAAATCGGCGTGGTCCGTAAGCGAAAATTCGAGATAGATGCAAATAATTAAAGAATAAAAACTTGCCGGCGAGAATTGAACCCAGGCCTTGTGCGCGGCAAGCAGGTGTTCGACCACACAGCCGCGCTAGTGCTTGAAACTGCTTCGTAAAAAAACGCTATAAGAATGTGATGTAGCGGGTGGAGTCTCCTTGGTGTGGCACAGTCCCAGAATCGCACCAGGCGTCAAAACAAGTGAATGGCGCAACAAGTGGGGGCTGCCAACTCATTACAAAGTGTGCAGCGGCGACGGTGCGCGTTGGGGGTACTTCACCAATTTGCAAAGGGAAGAATTGTGGCGTAGTGGGCACTTAGCAACTCCACTAGACATACTAGGACGTTTTTCAATTTTTAAACGGCCATCGTTACGCGTACAAACGTTCCTTTTCTTGCGGCATGGTTGAGAGCGATGCACACTGGGCCCAATTACGCTATCGCGTTCTACTCTTGAAGGCGAAGCTCAACCGTCCTCCAAGTTCTCCAGTAGCTATAGGTGAGTCAGAGTCCACTGTCGAATCAACACACTCCTGGGTCTCTTTCTTTTCGCAATGGCTGAGAACGCCAGCACAAGAGCGGATAGCCAGACCGTTAAAACACCAGAAAGGAGGGATGCCTCGTATCACGTAGAATCGCGTAGAATAAATTTCTCCCCTGTCGGTAAACACCTTAAAGGGGTCATGAAACACCCCTCGGGCTCTCTGGAAAAACATATCCTGCGGAAAGCTGACAAGGCTATGAACTGCTCAGCCAAATAGTCCAGTCGTGCGCGCCGCGTAACCATTACATCGGAGTGCGAAGTTTCTACTTTCTAAGGCGCCCTTATTTCAAACAGAGGCCGGTTCTCACTCTCGTCGGTGGGCGGGCGCGTGTCACCTGACCTCACGCTTCTGTTTCTTCGCGTCGCAAAAGACAGCATCCTTATTGGCCAATTATGGACGTAAATCAATAGTGGTGTTTGGATCACAAGTGCTTGTTCCCGTTGACACTGTGTACAACAGTTGTAGTTATATACCTAAATAGGCTGAAATATGGAAAAACTTCGTTGCGAGTGTTCAGAAGGATGACTAACTTCCGGTAGAGGCCAACTGTCGTCTGCTGAAGTCAGCACGCCCGCGCGCGTTCGAACGTAACCTAAATTTAGCCGCACTGTCTTTTCGGTATCGCAGCCTCTTGTGCCGCGCTTGTTTCGATTAGTTTTGAATATCATAACCGGCCTCAAATCTTACGAAATGTGGGTGCGGCGTTGAGTTCTAACGCCACGGATCTTGTGCTTACTTGATCAGTGCGTGCACAGATCGAGTTGCAAGCAGTTTCTTAACACGTCGGAGAGCGGCCCCTCGTGAACCATGAGCATAGGATTATAGCTGAGGGATTTAACACTAAAATTCTTTTGACAGAGAATGCACACGCTCATTTAACTTTGGGATAATACACTTCACGTCGAAGATATCCCGAATATGCGTTCAACGGTAAGGTCGAAATAATACAACCTGAATTCCACTGTCAACTTGCTGAGGGTACTTTTGCTTCCAGTCGTCTTCAAAGAACAACCACCAGCCTGTGTTTAAGCTTACGTAAGACCACTAAGTAGTTTGTGGGGCGTCATGCAGGCCGAAGTGAAGACCTTCGCCTCCGGATTCTTCGGTTCGTCGTGTCGTGCCGTTATAAAAATGATAAACTTGTGCTCTCTCGAGTGCTTTTCCATATATCGACAATGCTTTGCTCGCCCGAAATTCGTAGATACCAGCGTGAAAAAGGTATCTTCAGTTGGCCGAACGTATATGCATTCCATGGGCGTAGGCTGTGGGGCAATTTTGGTAATTTCTGCCGCGAGCTGCACGCGTTCAGTGGCAGCAGCATGTTCTGAGCTGTTCTAAGACCGCCTGCTTTTGCATTGTAGGGGTCTGGGCCAGCCGCCGCCCCGAGCCCCTCGTAGACGAGGACGAGACACTGAGCAATACGTCTTTATCATTCCAAGACGCGGCCGCGACTCACGGTGAACGGCCGCTGAGCTCGAGCCACGAGCGTGCCCCTGCCCATCGTTCTCTTCTGCCGTCGGCGCGCTCGCGACTGCCGCTTCCATAGCAGGACATTGTAGCGCGCCTACATAAAGTGCATGTAAAGCGTGCCTACTGTCGCGAGCTGCACACAGGGGCAGCAGCGATTTCTGAGCAGTTGAACGATAGTCTATTTTCGCAATTAGCACTCATTTGCAATTTGCGCTTTAGCGTGGCATACAATGGCTCTCTGTAACTGATATTCAGTATTTAGTTGCTTTCATACTCGGGGACTACGTACTATCTTCCTGATTACCCGTTATTGTTAAGCATATCACGCCACCGCGTTAAAGCGAATGCCAAAGGCGTGCCCCAATGTCGAGCTAATCTAGTTAAGGTGGTCAAGCACAACATCCACAAATTTACCAGTGACATGTCTTCCGCAAAATAAAAAAAGGTAATGCACTTCAAGTTCTCTTTGTGAACGTCCATGTGTACTTGGCACTCCTCTTGCACAGATGACGCCATACGAATTTTTTAAAAAATATGTATTACAGTCTTCCTCAATGAAACAGCTGTTCTTCAGAAAATAATGGTTCGTTTGCATATGGTATACTATATTCCCACCAGTAGACAGGTTGACTTGTTCGCAATTCATAATTTTACACACATTACACAGAAACACGAGGACTGTAGCATATAGACACAAAACTGGAAAAACGTGGGCATATGTGCACCCCCTCGTCACCTTGACATTATGTTGAAGTTCACTTATACCACAGGCACCTTCAATTATGCTGCCATTGATGAAACATCACCCATTCTACGTTAGAACACTGTGATGAATTGTTGCCTGTCTGCCTGTCGCCTATTTCTCCTCCACAATGTGCTCTAATGTGTAAATCATCTGTTCTTGTTTGGTAATAAAACACAAGCCTTTACATTGAACGAGCAGTGTTTGACCAATTTTTATTGCATGCAGAAGTTCATTTCTTCCATTTGCATGCACGACAAATAGTCATACCTCAACTGACACAAGAAACAGTGTTTGCACTATTTTATTGGAATCAAACAGTAGTAGCTCTCATGTCAGCGCAAGCATGTGTATATTTCCATCTTTGTGCACAGAACGTACAACCAATACTGAAAACGTGCAACAGGTTATGCATTACAGCCCAAGCACTATATATAATTCACAGCAGCAAAGCTACATGAAAGTAGAGTGTAAAATTCCATAATACATACCGACATGTGCACTTCACAGTGCCAATATCTAAGCGTAATCCAAAGAAATGAGAGGCACAAGGAACTTGCTGATTGCCTACACATGAAGGCAACTAAATTAGTACAATAAGGCTAGCTTTACTTTTGAGAAATATGCAACCATGCAGATAGGCATGTTCCAGTTTTTTTATTGCATTAGACATCGCTGCACTATGGCATCAAAACATGTCGCACATGATCAGACAGTTGAGTTTCCTGAAGAAAGGTCTAAAATTGATTGCAAACCCACCTACTACGATTTATATAAGCATTCAGCAATGCCCTAAAAATCACAACGCTGCCTTCATATAATGATGCACATAATTACTCACAGATATCTGAACACCAACGTAAATTTCTGGAATTATGTTTGGGAACTTCTCGGTATTATCACATGACTGTAATGTACCAATACTTCTATTATGCAAAATTACTATATCTATGTTTACAATATATCAGCCAGTGCCATCTGCAACTTAAAGTTCTTCACCTTTAATTCCTCACTTCATGGCTAATGCATAATTGTCACAATGAAAATAAAGCCCAGCATTATGGCTGCAAAGTCAACTTGAAATTAAGCAATCATGTGCTTAAAATTAAATATTTCCTATATATAGTGGCCGGTGGCTTGGCACATTGGATCCTAGGACTTGATATGCTATGAAGTTGAATAATTTTAGGAGCTTGTCCGTTGTAGGCGGCGTGTACACTAGTTCTCATTGGTCCCGCCATAGGCGCAGCTGCGCTCTCTCCGGTGATTTAAAGAATGCTTACTAGATGGCGCGCCGCCGCTCAAGGCGCCGCACACCATGCTCGGCGCATGCGCTAGTTCGATAGGTGACCGCTAGATGGCCACGCCTCTCGTTTGGCGCTCGCGTTTGGCGCGCTTCCTTTCTCTTCGCCGGGAGCTCACTCAGTGAACTCGTTTCTTTGACGCTCCGCAGCATGAACACCCCAGCCAAGGCCGCAGCGCGCGGCCTGGCAACGCTGCAGCAGCTCGCGCTCGCCGCCAAGACCCTACGGTGAGAGCCCGGGAGGCCGGAGCGAAGAGGGCTAATGTATATATAGCAACGTTGTCGCGTCTATATATGATGGTAGAGGAATGTGTACGGAAGATTCGCGGGTTACCCGATCATCTCCGAGCAAGCTCCTCTAACTTGAAACACGTGGCGCAAGGTTGCAACTGAGAAAAAACAAGAAGAAAAAGAGAGAACGCCAACTCACACCTAAGTTTATTTTCATGAAGTATCCACAATATAAAGGCTGTCGGAGGACATGCGCAGAACATTTCACTCACCGCACGTGCAGGAATGAATAGACGAGTTTTAAAAACGAAGATCGCAATTATGGTATCTGGGAACCAGCAACAAACAACTATATGCTAATGTAAAGACGTCAGAAAAAAAAACGAAAACACAAACCTGCGCAAAGGTCGAAAAAAACACGAAGATTGACAGACACTTCTTAACACAACCATCTAAAGTACATCTAGGTCCAACAGCTGAAATTCACTGTTATGCAGCAAAACTGACGGCACGCTGACGCAAGAATAACCTTTCTTCCTTATGTGAAAGGCTTCCAGTAACTCCCGTGCCAGCGCATCCGGGCTCCTTCTAAGCAGTCGCGTGCGATCGAACTGCGGTGTGCAGCCACACGAAGCACAGTGGAAAGGTAAATGAGACCCTGTTCCATTCCTAATTGATACAAAATGCTCCCTTAAACGGTCTTCACTACAGCGCCCCGTCTGGCCTATATAGACCTTGCCACACGGCACAACGGCACAACGCAGAAAGGGCTTTGCATGCTTCTTATCGCACGCCGCCTTGGCACCTCTCGAAGAAATGCGGGCACAGAGCCTTGAAAGCTTATTCGGAGCAGAGAAGACCACCGGCACATGGTGCCGATTTGCAACCTTTTTTAGGTTGTGGTAGGTTTTGTGCATGTATGGCACAACATGCGGTCTTTTTCTCTGTCCTTGCAATGGCTCTGGCCTCGTGCGTTCCCCTTCCAGCCTCTGAAGCAACGTTTCGGAGACACTAAGACCGAATAAGGAAACCCCCCGGCTGCAGCAATCCGCGATCACTGACAGGAAAAAACTGTCATACAGCCCAGAACGAAAACACATAGCAGCTGTAGCCCTCTTTACCACTTTCTAATGCGCAGAATTATGAAAGAAGTCGCTTTCTCGTTCTAGTACTAAACTTCCATCAGACATGACCCTCGCCCCGAGTCAAGTTAATGTCTAAAAACTGCAAGCTCTTGTCAATGGGCAGTTCATGGGTAATGAACAGTCATTTAGCATTTTGTCGGAACAGTTCAAAACTAAATCAGCACTTCCTCTATTTCTCAGTGCCTGGGCGAACGCTCTCCTCGGGCCGTCGAACGCGCGTTACGCGTCCGCTCACCCCTGCCGCGTGGTGGCGCTGTGCAAGTGCAAGTAACAGGATCACATCAGAAAGGAGAGGTGGGGGGGTTGGAATGCTAATTCATAGCAGAACAAAATGGGAGAGAGTGAAACAAACGTGTTCAGAGCACATATGGGTTTCGGGCACAGTAGGTGGAAAGAAAACGTGGCTAGGTGTAGCTTACTTGTGGACGGGGAATAACTGCAGAGAAAAGAATCTGGAGATAGTGAAATGCATAAGCACCGATATTAAAGAATTTGGTCATGATGCCGAAATAATCCTTCTAGGGGACATGAACGCTCACATTCATGACCTTGACGGATATTCAGACACCAATGGCAAGTTATTGCTAGATCTCTGCGAGCAACATAGTCTTGAGATAGTTAACGTGGGGCCTAAGTGTGAGGGGCAGATCACGTGGGAAGTCGGAAACAGGCAATCGAGCATTGATTACTGTCTCATGACAGAAGGAATATATGACAAACTTAGAGACATGAGAATAGACGAAGAAGGCATTAACAGCTTGGGTAGTGATCATAAACGCATAATATTACAAATGGGATATAAAACTGAAAATAAGAACATAGAATCAAAGTTTGGCAGCTCGTATCTAAATGACAAACAAATAACAAATATAGCCGCAAGAGTCGAGGAAAAAGTAGACGAACTACCAGGCAAAGACTGGAAGTATAGTGAGCTGCTACATGTAATCACGAAAGAAATGGAAATAGAGAAGAAAACTATTTGTTGGAAAGGAAAGAGAAAGCCAAAAAGTTGGTGGAACAAAGAAATCCGGGAAGCGATCGAGATGCGACGTCAGGCATCACGGGAGCACAGACAGGCAAAAAAGGAGAAGCGGCCACAGGACGAAGTTAACCAAATATGGGAAATATATTTAGAGCAAAAATCCATTGTGCAGAAATTAGTCGAGGCAAAAATTAAAGGTGAAAGTGAACGCTGGATGACAGAGATTCGCGAAAAGAAGAAGGCCGCGCCTAGGATATTTTGGAGCCACCTAAAAGCGCTGGGTAGGAAGTCTGTCACAATGCAACAACATATGGTAGATGAAGGAGGAAATAAATTCGAAGGATATGAAGCGCTAGGTTACATTCGAAAGATAACAGCCGATTCGTTTAAAAAGGTCCCCCAGGGGATTCCCCCGGTGAGTAAAAGTACGCAAAGGAGAGCAACCGACGAAGATGTAGTACTAGAGAATTTCAATTGGAAGAAGGCCGAAGGAAAAATTCCTAAGCGCACTACTCCGGGCTTAGATGGGGTTCCCGTCAGCCTCATTAACGAACTCGGACATAACACTAAAGAAGCACTGCTGAAAGCCGTAGAAAAGTGCTTACAGGAGAGGGAAATACCAGACAGTTGGCGAAAAAGTAGAATGAACTTAATCTATAAAGGCAAGGGAGAAAAAGATAACATTCGCTCGTATAGACCCCTAACAATTACATCGGTGCTATACAGGTTGGCGATGCAGGCAGTAAAATTAAAAATAGAAGCGTGGGTAGAACAAAATGATATTTTGGGAGAACTTCAGAATGGATTTCGAATCGACAGGCGGTTAGACGATAATCTGTTTGTTCTTACCCAGTGTATAGAAATATCTAAAATAGAAAACAGGCCCTTATACGTAGCTTATCTAGATATCACCGGGGCGTATGACAACGTTAATCGGGAAATTTTGTGGGATATATTGAAGGAAGTGGGCATAGGTGACGACTGTGTACAGCTTTTGAGAGAAATATACCGAGAAAATAGAGTTTGTATAGAATGGGAAGGAATAAGTAGCAAGGACAGCGTTGAAATTAGCAAGGGGCTGAGACAGGGATGCCCTTTGTCCCCGCTGTTATTCATGCTGTACATGGCGAGGATGGAAAAAGCGCTAGAAGGTAGCAACATTGGATTTAATTTGTCACACAAACAGGTCGGAGCGATGGTTGAGCAGAAGCTTCCAGGTCTATTTTATGCTGATGATATTGTCTTATTTGCGGACAGTCAAGATGATATACAGCGACTGGCAGATATATGCGGAAGGGAGTGTGAGGCTCTAGGACTAGGATTTAGTGCAACAAAATGTGGATTGATGATATTCAATGATCACGGAGACCATACGGTCTTAATACAGGGTCAAAAAATACCGAGGGTAAGCGAGTACAAGTACCTCGGAGTATGGGTAAATGAGGGGGATAGATATATGGAGGTACAAGAGAAAGCATCGGTAGCAAAGGGAAAGAGGAATGCGGCAATTATGAAGCACAGAGCTTTATGGGGATACAATAGGTACGAGGTGCTTCGAGGGCTGTGGAAGGGTGTGATGGTTCCGGGGCTTACATTTGGGAACTCAGTGGTGTGCATGAAGTCAGAGGTGCAATCAGGAATGGATGTAAATCAAAGGACGGTGGGCCGCCTCGCCTTGGGCGCTCACGGGAAGACGACAAATGAGGCGGTGAAGGGTGATATGGGATGGACAGGCTTTGAAGTGAGGGAAGCGCAGAGCAAAATGAGATTCGAAGAGAGGCTGAGGAAAATGAAGAAGAGTAGATGGGCAGAGAAGGTGTTCAGGTATTTGTATAGAAAAAGCGTTGACACGCAGTGGAGAAAAAGAACTAGGAGGCTCACCAGTAAATATACGGCTGGCAGTGCGGGCGATATGACAACAAGGAGTATTAAGCGGAAGGTCAGAGAGGCGGAGAAGACTTATTGGATGACAGCGATGGAAAAGAAGCCGGCTCTGAGTAACTACCGAAAAGGAAAAAACGAAATAAGGAGGGAAAGGTTTTATGATAATTCAAGGGGAAGCGCTTTACTGTTTGAAGCAAGGTCGGGCTGCCTGAGAACGCGTAGTTATAAAGCGAGATTCAGTAACGAAGAAGAACTATGTACATGCTGCGGGGGAACTAAGGAAACGATGGAACATGTACTGATTGAATGTGGCGATATTCACCCAGGTATACGTGTGGGCACGAGTCTACATGAAGCCTTGGGTTTTAGGGACAACAATGGAAAACTGAACACGCCCGCGATAGAAATAAGTAAGAGACGGTTAGAGTATTGGTGGCAGAAAAGTAGAGATAAAGTACAAAAATAAATAATTGGGGGAAAAAAGGTTATTCTGCCTTAAGAGGCAGAGAGATGGACTGTGAATTTATATTTTTTGTTATAATAACATAGATTTAATCAATGTAGATAAGGCATTAGGACAACATGAAACAAGGAAGTTTTTTTTTCTTTTTTTCTTTTTTTATCCTTCGAGCCTGGTGGCAGACATGTCACCGCCCCGTTATAAAGGGGACGCTCATAGCATCCATCCATCCACTACCCAGGTATACGTGTGGGCACGAGTCTACATGAAGCCGTGGGTTTTAGGGACAACAATGGAAAGCTGAACACGTCCGCGATAGAAATAAGTAAGAGACGGTTAGAGTATTGGTGGCAGAAAAGTAGAGATAAAGAACAAAAATAAATAATGGGGGAAAAATAAGTTCATTCTGCCTTAAGAGGCAGAGACATAGACCGTGAATTTATATTTTTTGGTATAATAACATAGATTTAATCAATGTAGATAAGGTATTAGGCCAACATGAAACAAGGAAGCTTTTTTTTCTTTTTCTTTTTTTTCTTCGAGCCTGGTGGCAGACATGTCACCGCCCCGTTATAAAGGGGACGCTCATAGCATCCATCCATCCATCCACGGGAAGCTGGCGCTGAACGGCCGCGCGTATCACGAAGCTCACGAATTCGTGTTTGCATCCGAGTTTAATTGCATTTGTGCTCCTTGCAGGCTTTCACAGGTGCAGGGGGACGGAAAGAAACGCGAATATAGCGGCGCGCTGTTTTCATCACGCTCTAACTGTGGTGACAATAAGAAGGTGCTAGATGGTCTTTTATTCTGTCATGGATGACTTCGTCGTTTCATCAATGATCTAGGCTATAACCACTCGAAAATAAATGCGAAACAGCAAAGAATGCAGATGCCGCATGCTCGCGTGTCTTTCCATCCCCGCTGTGCGTATTCCGCAGGTAGTCGGTCAGGCCGTGCTGCCGGTTCGATACTTGCACTCGAGTTTGATAGTATTCGCGTTTTATTTTCTATTTCAAGCTATTGCAACCGCCCGAATGCTTTAGTATGTCATACTGTTGTGTTCCACTCTGCAAATGGGACTGGAAGAAATCGATCACGATTGTCTTTTTTTTTAATTTCCCTTCATTGATAAAGAAAAAAATCTCACAGGGTCCCTTATGCATTCATCTAAGACGGCTGAAAGATGAAAGCCATTTTCTTCTTTTTCTTCTAGTCAATTTATTGAACATTTACTGCCTCCCTTCGAGATATTTCTGCGCCTAACGTGGTTTTCTTACAGCCTCAACGATCGGAGGCAGTGAAAGCTTTCTGCACATCAGCGGAGGCATGCACTGCCTCCGTGATCAGCCCATTTTGACCAAGCGAACATGTAATATGACGACGTTACGTGATGTGACGTCACGATGATGTCACAAAATTTCATTATCTGTGACGTTATATGATGATGTCATCAAATAAATATTTTTTGCATCACTCGTGCTGACGCCACCGACGGTCAATTTTCGCGTTTGATGAGGCATCTAAGGCTTTCGCCTTAATACACTGTTCGGCTCTCGTTCTATGTAGGGTGCCTTGATGCCCGCGCGCTCCGCTGAGGGTGAGGACAGGCGCGTCGTCTGCTATGACGGCCTCCATTGCGAATCCTGCCGAAGCTCGGCAGCATGCGAAACGCGCTACAAAAAGTGCTTGCGGTGCGCGGATACGTCCGGAAATAAGTGCACGCTAGTGAGTTTTCTCTTTTTCTTTCATTTTTTGAAGCTTGGGCAGCTTTTATTGGTGTTCTTGCTTAAATGTTTATTAAGGAAGCATGTAATTCATGTAAGCTGACGGCCTGTGCATGTGTTACGCGCTGGAGGTTGCAGCGTAGACTCCGTTATGTTGAAAACGAGTCCTCTTCCTTACGCCGGAAACGACAGTCTAAAGCCTAATTACTTAATTTTCTCGTAAGCTCTGCATTCCAAATACCCAAATCGTTTAAAGTATTTGTATACATGTCAGCAGCAGCAGCATATGTATCTGAACACACAAAATTGAGTGTTTCGAAGCTACCTAAGCGCGATTAAGGTGGCTCATTTTGCTAAGTTTGCAAACAAATTACTCGTTTATTATAAATGGCATCATACGTATTGTACACACAATAAAGGGCGGAGGGGCAGTATAGTGCGAATATTCTGCTAAAATGAAACGAAAGCTTCTTTATCTTTATTATTCCTGACATTTCTTGCTCACAATCTGTAGCCACTACTGTATCGGCACTCGAGTTGCACCTTGAGTCCTTATCAAAACGATGAATACGTTGTTGAGTAGTATGCCGTAAAACTTTGCATGCGCGCAGCATCAGTGCGTTTTAGGGGCGAAGCTCCTTATAGCGGCACCCGTTCGTCCCTCGTAGCGTAGTATGTAACCAGTCTTACGCTTTGACCTGCAAGGTGGTGCCGGTGGGAGATTTTTCCTGTGCGTTGTTGAACAATAAAAAATTCGCAGCGTTAGCTAAAAGCCGACTTCTTCTGTCTCTCATTCCCATTAGCAGCCATTCTTTACCTCCAAGGTAGTGCCTGGTGAGATTTCTCCTGTGCGTGTTTAAACAATAAAAATTTTGTTCAAAACGCCGTTGATTGATGAAATAAACCAACAAAAGACGCCAGATGTTTTGTAAAAGCAAAACGAAAGAACGCCAGATGTTTCTAAAGCAAAACGAAAAGACGCCAGCTGCTTAACGAAAGACGCCAGATGTTTTCTAAGCAATGGTTTTCTAAACAATGAAAATTCACAGCGTACATGTAAAATTAAAGTGCGCTGCAAGTCGTCATAACTCATCGAATCTTCAGTATAAACGCGCCCGATCTCACGTCGGTGATGATGTACTGGGCAGAATTCACGGAAGATTCACGGTTTACCGATGAACCTCCGCAGCTTCGCCCACTCATCATCATTCACTCCGTGGATATGCTGTGATTTTTTCCTTCTTTTTATATCTGCATGCAGTTTCTTTTTCTGTATCTGCACGTTTTCTCGCATGCCCATTTGCATGCCCAATGCTGTTTTACACTTGGTGCGGCAGATGCACGGCGTCTATCTATTTTATTAATAATAATATCTGGGATTTGTACTTGCCAGAAGCATGATATGATTATGAGGCACGCCGTAGTGGAGGGCTTCATGAATTTTGACCATCTGGTGTTCTTTAACCTGCACTGACATCGCACAGTATACACGGGCCTCTAGCATTTTGCCTCCACCTAAATGCGACCGCCGCGGCCGGGATCGAACCCGTGATTTTCGGGTCAGCAGCCGAGCTCCCTCACCACTATACCACCGTGGCGGACGTATTTTTTAAGGCGAAAGCCTTAAATGCCTCATCAAACGCGAAATTTGACTGTCGGCGTCCCGCGTTTACGGCGTCGGCGTACCACGACGCTGGGGACGAGGGATGCAAAAAATCATCGTCACGTGATGACGTCACCATATGACGTCATCATGGCTTCACATTTTGGCGTGACGTCATATGATGCCGTTATCACGTGACATCGTAGCATGGTCAAAAGTGGGCAGATCACGGATGCAGTGCAAAACCAGGTGAGGTGCCTCCGATCTTGGAGGCAATGCAAAACAGCGCTTTGTGCGCAAAAAACTGAGAAGAAGAAGATGGCTTTCGCTTTCGAGCCGTCTTAAGCGATCGCATAAGGGAGCCTGTGAGTTTTTATTTCATTACATGGTTTTCCATGACGTACTCATTGTACAACTTGACTTTGTTTCTTGTATTGTTTTACTGACATAGCGTGTCTGCTGTATACAATGCTTCCCCGACTTCTTGTTGTTTTCATGCATCTTCTTTGTATAGGCGCTTGGCGAGAACTGTTTGCATGCGCATTGCTGTATGAGCCTTCAGAGCTCATAAACGCAAATAAAACGCAAATTACACAATAAAACACAACTGCCACTAGTCGATTCACAGTGATCGTAAATGATTAAAAAAACAGGAACTACGTAATTATTTAAGACAGGACGAAAATGTAACCACAGAAACATGGAAGGATAAAAAACATTTAACTGCACACATACATACATGGGCATCAGACCAGCACAGAAGGCGTACCTGAAACACGGAAAGGAATATAAAAAACAAGAACCCGCCGTGGTTTTAGTTATGGTGCTTGACAGAGGCCCGCGTACTTAGATTTTGGTGTACGTTAAAGAACAACAGATGGTCAAAATTTCGGGAGCCTTACACTATATACGGCGCCACTCATAATCATATCGGGGTACTTGGGACGTAAATTCTCACAATTAATTATTATTAGGAAAAAAGAAGGATCTGATCTGCAGACGAACACGCATAATATATTCCATGATACATTTCAAATCACAAAAATAGCAAAAGCGAAAATCAAAGGCAGATACAGGACAACCAAGTGCAGTAAAGAATGCTTGCGAAGAAAAATGCAGGGCTCATGCACACGTGAACCAAAGCATTTTAAGCATGTAGCTGATATCAGTGTGTCCATTTATTACGCAAGGTTAACACCGGCAGAAGTTATCCTTGCATGTGCATTCGAAATACCGGCCGGAAACTTAAGCTGCAAGTGCATAATGTGTTCTTCGGATGCCGCTTGTCACGCTTGATTTTTACTGTCCAAAGAAACCTCGTATCTCCTAAAACGATACAGCTCCCAGCGTTTCTGGAATGATTGGTGCACTGCGGCACGCAACACCCCGCCATGGTGATGGTAGCGAGCGCATAAAACTGGAGGGAAACGAGCACCGACCTAAAAAAATCACAGCATATCCACGGAGTGAATAATGATGAGTGGGCGAAGCTGCGGAGGTTCATCGGTAAACCGTGAATCTTCCGTGAATTCTGCCCAGTACATAATCACCGACGTGAGATCGGGCGCATTTATACTAAAGGTTCGATGAGAGTTATGACGACTTGCAGCTCACTTTAATTTTACATGTACACTGTGAATTTTGATTGTTTAATCACGCACAGGAGAAATCGCACACACGCACTACCTTGGAGGTCAAAATCCAGTGCCTATATATACGGGGTGGTCAGTGAACGGTTGTGCAGCGCGAGCGGTCGGTTTTTTCAATCAAGACGCTGCCGCGACGCTGCCTCGCGACGCTGCCTGCGTCGGCGCCAGTGGTAGGTCTCTTCGTATACCTCCCATAGGGACGCGTAATTCAAACGTTCTGCGACGCTTGCGCCGAGAGCGCCAAGAAAGCCGTTGAGTTACGACCCTGGCGAGTGGAGGCGCTGTAATGGCGGCGATGACGCAGCGGTTACGTAACGATTGCGATGTTTACGTCGTCGGGGCAACAGTAACAACAGCCGCTCGCTTCTTCTCGCGCCCCTTCCCCCCTCTACCTCCCTCGTCCTCCTCGCACCGTTCTTTTTTCTTTTTTTGAGCGCGCTTGCTTTTTCTCATCTCTCATGTCGGGCGCCGTTTTTTTTCTTGCCTTTTTTCTTGGCGGCTCCTTTGCCTTCTTTCATGCCGCGCGCCGTTTTTTTTTTTTGTGTGCGTGGCGCGTTTTTTTTTTTTTTTTTCGCGTGCGCGCGTGCTGTGCTTGGTCGCGCATTCATGTTTTTCTGTCCGTTCGTGGTGCGGCGTGCGTTTGAATGCACGCAGCCTGCATGATGCAGAGCATAAGGGATGACTTCCACCCACACCATATCTGTGACTTCGTTTTATTGCTCCGTTTCCGAAACTCAAGATTCGCACATAATGGGGCACGATACAAGTTCCGGAGAAGGAGAGAAGGATAGGATGCACAGTGTGTCCATGATTAAACAGCACCAAAGTTCATTGTAAAGTTCAGAAATTGGAAATTAAAAATCGAACACACTGAAAATGTAGGCCCTTTGACGTATACACATATAAGTAACACGATGTTTGTTTAGTACAATACTGATCAAAGTGCACAAAAGCTTCTGATGTGACAGTCATGAAATTTAAAGAAATGTAGGCAAAATGTCAGCGTATGAAAAAAAAACAATAAAGATGCACAAAATACCTAAATATCGAATAATAATGCAATGAACTACTTATTAACCACTGTACTAATACGAAACACAAAACAACTAGATATATATATGCTCAGATGTTGCACAAATATACATACATTGCTCGACACCTTCAACTCATAAACAAGATGAAAAAGCAGATTTAGCAGAGTAAGCAGCACATCGCGCTAAAAAGGGAAATACACATTATTTGGCACTTGACCACCACTTGACAGTTAGAAGGCGGCAACGGCATGAAGGCGATGGTCCGTTTATGCAGTAGCACATATAACATTCGAAGAAACGCGTATTACCCAATGGCCAGGTGAAATAAGTCTACTACACAGCTTTTCTTTCACCGCAAATACAATGCATAGCTGTAAGATAACGTCACTGAAGTGTGAATGACATGCCGTGTACGCTGAGCACTTCATTGAGAGAAACGCAAACAATAAAATTCTGCATATAGGGCACTTGCAATACTCAAGGTTCACCAGAAAAAAACAACTCTCATGTCTACACATGAAGGTTCTTCGAACGGTTTTTCTATAGGTAATTACAGAGGTAATACATAAACACAAAGAGTACTTTTTCAGCTGTAAGTACATATAATGAACATTCACGCACCGAAAGAAAGCACTGGGGGCAGAGTAGAAAGCTGGTGCACTTGAAGTTGCGGATCGAGACTTCGCAGAGAGCAGATTCTATAGTTATAAACCTTTCCTTGGGCAAACGCGTCACTTGTGGCCTTCTCCATAATTCAGAAAACGTTTACGTCCTGCAGAAAAGCAGTTGCAAACTGAATTCCAACGAGAAAAATTACGCAGTCGCATCACGCAAACGTAGTTTCGTCGACTCGGTATAGTGCAAGTTGAGATACACAGAGACTCAGAAACGCGTATTTAAACGAAGGCGAGTGATAAACAGGCCAAAAAATGCAAAAAGCACTTCCAAGGACGCAGTCATGTCAGCGACGCAAAAGTTAAACTATGAGTCTAAAGTGCTTTATTTTCGTTGCTTCTTGGTACAACGATGCAAAATCGTGCTCTTCACAATTCAGCCATGTTTAAAAACAACTGTTGTCCAACTACAATGAATCTATATATGTGTGGCTGCGAACGCAAACCGCATACTCACCTATAGTTTTTTGGATCATGGAAGAATCTTGCGGAACTCGGTCTTTAAGTATCCGTGCACCGCTGCATGATGCACGAATGGTGTGTGTCGTTAACCATCACGGCGGCAAGAGAGCACAGCACGCAAACATCGCAAAAACTGCACACGCCGGCCAACGGTCGCTTCATGTAACGGAACATCAGAAACTTCACATCAAGGCCGGCGACTAGGACGGGCTCCGATGTGGCGGCGGCGGAGCACGGCTGACCATAACGACCACTCCAATAAGTCTCAAAAGCGAACAATGATCCGCCAACCTCAACGGAAGACTTGCAGGTGTCCCCAAGCATAGCCTGCCTGCACGGACAGCCTGGTGCCCGCGCTCAACGCTCGCTTCATGCTACAACGGAACTTTCGAGGAATTCAAAACTAGCGTTGCGGCGCGCGCGCGGCCTCCGCGGGGCGCACGGCTTTGCCGGCACGGCGGCAGGCTGCCATTGGCTGCTTTCACTTTGACTCGCCATCGACTCGAGCGCCAATTTCGCCTTCAGTTATCACACTTCTGGTTGGAGGCTCAGTTAGGCTCAGATTCAAGATGGTGGCGATGACGTAACGATGACGTATTTCTTTGGGACGCCTGAGCGGCAGTGTTTCCGCCCGTTGTCGGCGCCGCTGCGCCGCGAGGCAGGATAGGGGGGGGGGGGGTACCGTAGGAGAGGAGAAAGAGGGGGAAGCGTAGGAGATTAGAGGGCGATACATATCACGTACTGTCGCAGCGCATTGTCTTTAGGGAGCCTTCATGTGTGCACGCCCTCTCCGTTTTTAAGACTGTTTATGGGAGAGGGGAAGGGGAAGAGGAAGGGGAGCGGGGAAGTGGAGAGGGGAAGGGAAGAGGGAAAGGGGAGAGGGGTAGAGGACATGGGGAATGGTGAGGGGGAGTGGAGAGGAGGCCGTTTACTGCCGGCTGCCGGGAGATACGCCGGACAACGGAGACGTGACAAGGTTAGACTAAGAGGAGCTACGCCCCTAAAACAGCATGCGCGCCACGCACAAGTAACCGGGCGGGGGATTCAAAATGGCGGCCACGCTGCCGCCAAGGCCGAGGAGGCGGCACCTGCCCTTTCAAAAGCTGACACCACTCTAAGTGGGGGGGGGGGGGCGCATCGAGGCACTCTAGTTCTATGAAATTCGAGCTGCCTCTGGTGTTCGGTAGAGGTGGCTTGCAGTAATTAGGCGGGATAATTGGTCTCCTAATACATTTTCAAACTACACTACACTACATTTTCAAACTACAGTGTCCTTTCTGTTTCTTTTGTCCCCGTCGAAAGTGCGCTACCTAACCTTATAGGCATAAGTAGCGAGTGTCGTGTCCTTTCTGTTTCTTTTGTCCCCGTCGAAAGTGCGCTACCTAACCTTATAGGCATAATGATCAGTCACCAACTAGCCCAGCTCTCAACCTTATTGAAACTACACTAAAATATGCAGCCGTCGTTTACAATGGGAAGATTTCATAGAATATAAGAAGCGGCGGCTTAAGCAGAATGCAGTAGCGTCACTCTTTGCAGACTACCCTTCACGTGTGCAGCCCACGGTAACAATTGAACCAAGCATGGCAAGTATCCCTAAACGTGAGCGTGTTGCGTCCGAACAATCAACAAATGCATGTAGTACCAATAGCAACGCTGCCTCGCGATCACTGCCATGTGCATGCAGCACTGACATTAGGTCCCGAAGCTGAAGAATCGGAGCCCACGGACACCACATTCACTACCGGCGAAACAACCGACAATCATTATGGACAGTGTCACAATAAATGAGTGCACAAGGCTGAGCAGGCTGCCCCATGCGACAAAAGCGTCCAGGTCGACAGCCATTCGGCCTCTATACTTTCCTGACTACCGAAAAGGGCAAATTGAAGAGAAAAGAGAGATACCTGAGGAGCCAGATACTGAGGCTACAACAATCCGTCGACAAATACAAAGACGAGCTCAATCAACTGACAACGGGCTGCGCCATTTTTCACGCCTTTCACATTGGCTCAAGTTGAGAGTCGGCACTACGACTTTATACTGGAACGACAGCGTTTGTTTACACACATCGGTCAGTGTTGCAGGAAGCGCGCGGCATGTGTAGATGTTTTTTGTTTGTTTTTCGTACCACCACGATTGAACTGGTTTAAGCTCTGAAATGATGGAATCACTTGGCATAGTTCCTCTTTTTCTGGCACCAGCTGTTGCTTTCGCCCGGTTGCAACAAATGTAATTCTCAAAATCTTTAGGAAGGGAGCGGGCGATCACCTATATCCCTGGAAGCAGTCTAGTGACATTTCATGCTATTTAGCGCATGAACTCCAGCCTTGCGTATAGTGTGCTACATCAGTAGACGGTAGCACGCATCGGGAAACTTCAAGCGCCCAAGCTTTCAGTATTAGCTCTTGGCAAATGCTGCTTTCGAAAATCTACTTTCCGACAGTCAAAAACCGACTCTCAGTCAAGCGAACGTAACGGTGACAAAAGAATTTTCCGCGCATCACTGGCATGCGCTCTCTGGTATCGGGCTAGCAGACGACGCGCGAGCGTCTCGATCAAATAGCCGCGAAAGACACGCGCCTTCGAAATGGGCTGGTTGTCCAGAACGAGAAGTGCTTCATGATTTCAGCTCACAAGTTTTCATTACACTTTAAACAGCGCGAATACAGCCGAAAACTGAACCATATAGCAGCTTGGAATGCAGCTACGGCATTCGTTTCCGCGAGCGACGACGCGACGGCAGGTCTACTACAGTGGCGGCGCCCGGCGGCTAAACGCCGCACTAACGCCGATGGTCGGTTCCCATTGCGCTCCGCTCCTTCGCCCAGGCACAGAAAAATAGAGGAGGCGCTGACTAAATCTACCTCGCCATAGTGCGTAACAGGGTTAGTAGAAGTTAACACCACAAGGAAATTGTCCACATATCTAAAAATCTTGGGGACTTTGCCTGGGTCAACGACATTTTCTAAAGCACGGTCAATAGACGCCAAAAATATGCTACATAGAACAGGTGCAACGCAGGAGCCAATACAAATGCCCTTTTTTTTGAATAAACAAATCATTATTAAAAGCGACAAAGGTGCTGCGAAGGCAAAGTTCCAAAAGTGACATGAAGTTGTTAACGGATACGTCAGAATCATTGATAAACATTGTGCCCCCATGCTTATCGATACAGTCCCTTACACAAGATAAAATTCATTATAAGGTACTGAATCAAAAGATCCTCAACGTCAATCGAAATAAGATAACTGATGTCACTTCGGCTTTTCAAGAAATCTATGACGTCACTATAGCTTTTTGTTGCGAATGGATCTACAAACGCTAACGTATTTAAATTCTTCAACAGATAGCGACTCACTTTCACAACAGATAGCGACTCACTTTCAACTGCCAAGTGCCATTTTCCGTCACAATTGACATAAACGGCATGTTCATTTTGTGCGTTTTTACATTGAAAAAGAACTCCAAAGTAGTACTTTTGCATTCGGAAACTGATTTTGCAAGATTGGCTAAATTAAGACTCTTGCACAATTCAATAGCACGACCTTTTACCTTTGACGCTTTGACAGTTGTAGGCGGAAAATTCTTCATAACAGCAGAACTGGCTTTTTCCTCGCAACTGGAAGTAGGCATAACCACAAATTCGCCTTCTTTGTCTGACTGAAGAAGGGAAAGTTCGTGCTCCTTGAAATACCAGACAACTCGCCCCATGGTCAACTTGGGACGGTCATTGCTACGGTTCCGCAAAAGCGGGTCTGCACCTTCAAGCAGGCACCGCTCACGATTTTCCTCGTCAGCACTCCGGGAAATACCTCGGTTCAAGGAAAGCAATTCATGGCGAGGGTCATGTCTGGTGGAAGTTTAGCCCTAGAACGAGAAAGCGACTTCTTTCATATATTTCTGCGCATTAGAAAGTACAGCTGCTATGTGTTTCAGTTCTGCGTTGTCCAAGTCATGCGAGCACACAGTGTGTGATACTGTTTTTCTGTCAGTGATCGCGGCTTACTGCAGCCGAGTTCTTATTCGGTCTTAGTGTGTCCGAAACATTGCTTCAGAGGCTGGAAGGGGAACGCAGGAGGCCAGAGCTATTGCAAGGACAGAGAAAAAGACCGCACGTTGTGCCATACATGCACAAAATCTCCCACAACCTAAAAAAAGGTTGCAAATCGGTACCACGGGCCGGTGGTCTTCTCTGCTCCGAATGAGCTTTCAAGGCTCTGTGCCCGCATTTCTTTGAGAGGTGCCAAGGCGGCGTGCAATAAGAAGCATGCAAAGCCCTTTCTGCGTTGTGCCGTGGGCCCTGTTTATGAAATCCTCCTGACCTGTGGCAAGGTCTATAGGCGATGCGCAAAGCGACGACCACGCCATCTGCCGCCATGGCTCGGAAGCGCTCGCGGGACCCGGCGAACAGTGTTTCAGCGAGCGTCTACGCGAGTGCATGGATGTTTGTGTTTTTCAATGTGATTTAACGACTCTCTCGGGCTTCAGCGATGTCGAGAACAACTGCTGCGTTGTCGGCTGCTCAAACACGTACAAAAACTCTCCAGGAACGCACTTCTACACGTTTCCGGTGCTGTTTCATGAGCGAGAGCGACGGCGACGGTGGATTGCGGCTGTCCGACGCAAAAGGTAAGCAATCGCGCTTTGTTTAGGCAGTGTTAGAACGATTACCGTGTTTTTATTTCTCCATTTATGTCGCTACCTCTTCAACGAACGCTACTACCTTTACATTTGGTCACCTCGCCTGCATTGTAGACGCTACAATGCACATGAGGTTGTTATCACTGATAAGACACGATGCCTAGGCTCTCTTGAAAAACGAATGGCGCGAAGCGCTATGCCAGAGAATGTGGGGAAGGTGGCGGCTCCTTTACAAAAGCGCCGTGGAATCGCACGTGTGCTGCACGAAATGGGCTGCATTCTACCTAATGATGGCACTGGAATGCGATCACCGCTGCAGAATGTTCGCTGTGCGCTCGCCTCAACTGTATGCATATTGGCTGTAAAACATGGCACCTGTTCGCACTGAAGCCTTTTGACAGGACATTCAACCGATTCAACCTCCCTTTGCATGCCTCGTAACATGACTTCATGCTAATAAAAAACACCCTTGATGTATCCCACTAATACTCATTCGCTTTACACAAGCTGTGTTATGAGTTGGGCCATAGGCGTCCTCACAGGGCGTGGGGGCTTTCCTATTTGCCTAAGAGGGGGGGGGGGCGCAAAATCTGCCCCTTTTGCCCCATCTGTCTGTCTGGCGCGGCTAAGACGCCACTCCTCCTGAAGGCGCACGCCAGAAGAGGCCTCATCCATCAGAGAAACCGTCATTTTGTGCCAGAACTGTTTCAACCGCTTCAAACAGACCGCCGTAGAGTCTCTGGATGCATCTCATTCTGACGAAAATTTTGTTCCCGAACAAATCGCTGTCGAAGAGCTAAACGTATTCGTGAAGACAACAAAATATATTTTTTTCAGCGAAATTACAGGGGGTCGACGGACATGCACCGACGTTCTTCTCTGAAGACACCCAGCAAATACGTAGCCAAGCTGCTATGACAAGCTAGGTGACCACCAGCTCCGCAGTGACTCAGTCCCGCGCCACTAGCGCAAGCTGCCGAGATATTTTTTCGCAAGTTTATCGTGCTGGTTTCAACGTTTTACCAACGCTGACCCTTCGCGTGGCCGCACCCGTGAAATCCATGCGCCGGCGCGACAGCGCTCCCTCAATATCTACTATATAAACACATGGCACGTAAACGAAGCTACTGTGTCGAGAAAAAACGTTGGTTCATGCGTCAACGCATGCAGGCATTAGTGACCGGGACGTTGTAAAGAAAGCGGTGTACTTACGGTGAGCTCCACTTCGTAAGGAAGCTTGTTGACGCTTGTCTGTGGCAAACACTTGGTGCGTATAGTGACAGTGTCGTCCCACACAGCTGTTACATCGGACACATGTCCACTATTATAAAGCGCGGCGCCTTTGCGCACACTATCGCCGCAAAAGTAATAATTTGGTACGTGCACAAGCGGCACATCGCACGCGCGCAGTTCCGTCATGCTTGCAGTGAAAGGAGGCGTTCGCTACGCGTCCCGCGTGCGGTTCCAACGGCCGCCGCTACGCGGCTTTCAGTGGCGCCCCTATAGGCGCTGCGCATCGTGAATATTGGCCAGACAGGGCGCTGTACTAATGACCGTTTAAGGGAGCATTTTGTATCAATTGGGAATAGAACAGGGTCTTCCCTGTGCCCTTCCATTGTGCTTCGTGTGGCTGCACGCCGCAGTTCGATCGCACGCGACTGCTTGGAAGGAGCCCGGATGCGTTGGCGCGGGAGTTACTGGAAGCCTTTGACATAATCATGAAAGGTGAATCTTGCGTCAGCGTGTCGGCAGTTTTGCAGCATAATAGTGAATTCCAACTGTTGGATATAGATGTACTTTAGATCGTTTTGATAAGAAGTGTCTGTCAATCACTGTATTTTTTTCGACCTTTGCGCAGGTTAGTGTTCTCGTTTTTTTGACGTCCTTACATTAGGATATAGTTGTTTGTTGTTGGTTCCCAGATGCCATAATTGCGATCTTCGTTTTTGAAACTCGTCTGTTCATTCCGGCACGTGCGGTGAGTGAAATGTTCTGCGCATGTCCTCCAACAGCCTTTATATTGTGGATGCTTCATGAACATAAACTTAGTTGTGAGTTGGCGTTCTCTCTTTCTCTTCTTGTTTCTTCTCAGTGACAATCTTGCGCCACGTATTTCAAGTAACGATGCACCAACTAGACCAACATAACGTACCGTCAAGCTCCTGTAACATCATTCACTTCGTGGATATGGCGGTGATATTTTTTAACTATGAATACAATCAACTCGCCCAGCTGTCCATTTTAGGATAGTTTCCTGAATAAAGCCGGTTCCACTAAGTGTCATTTTGAACAATGCGAACTTTTAAAATGCACATGCTGCTGGAAAGGTTGCACGCAGTATCATGCATAACACTCTACATCAATCCCAGTATTTGCCCAAATGCTGTAAGGTGTACGAAATGTTCGAAATAGTGTGCAATGAGGCACAGCGGAGTGTTCCCATAATACACTGTCTCGTACACAAGCATGTGGGCGAGCAACTCTTGCTACTTTTCCAGAAATGTCTTCCGAAAAATGATACAAAAAAGAAGTCCATTAAGCTTTCTCTATCCACAAAAATGAATATCTTGCCAAGGACTCACACTTTCCAAGGACTCAACCAACACTAGGGGTGCTATGCAGGATGGCCCGAGCTTCTCGGACACACGAGTTTGCTCCGAGCTCGCACTACGGCGGTCATGACAGGAAGACAGTGGGGAGGACGCGATAGCAGCGTTCAAAAAACGGCTACAAGAACGAGCATGGCGTCACAAACGTATGTGCGGCATTTGCGGCGGTTTTCAAAGGAACACCGAGTGCGAACGCGTGAGCGCCACCACTAAGTCAACATTTTGACAGTGCAGCGACTTCAGCGTGATTGTCGCGCTATCTTTTTGCCAACTGATCATCGCGCCTCCCACAGGCGTGTTCGTGGGCGTTTGTCCTCTTTCGGAAAGTTTTTCGTCCCACCTGCAGCATGGAAATTTCCACTCTCGAAGGCGACAAGGGCGCACACGCAGCTTTCTGGCGCAGCTGGTTTCGCTTCTCTGGAATATTATAGATAAATAAATGGACAGGTTTCCAAGGTCAATCTAAATAGGTCGCGAAAGTCGGAACGAAAAGTGGTCGGAAACCTATTGCGACAAACATCAACACCCGCGTGACGATTAAAGCGCTACTAGGTGAGGGGGGGGGGGACAAATAATGAAAACAAAAAATTAATTAAACGTTTATTTTCATTACTTTTATTTTATTTGTCACGAATTAAATTAGTAGATTACTTCAATCAAACTTTAGTCTTGGGTATGTGGTTGAGTGGCCAATTTTTTTCGTTTATTTTCAGAAACATCGGGCACATGCAGGCAGTCTGGTAACATGGGCCAACGGTATTGCGCATTTTCAGATGGAAATGGCGTCGCTCGTTTTTGCGCAGTACGTTTGTGCCTGTCATCCGTAGGTGATTTCCTCGCATAAGCGTTGTTTTCTAGTCGTGGTACTTGGCAGAGTAATGTGGAACAATCTTGGCAGAGAACAGCGCTTTGCGATAGGTGGCGAGACGCTGGAAGTTGTAAAGGAGTACGTCTACTTAGGACAGGTAGTAACCGCGGAGCCGAACCATGAGAGTGAAATAACTAGAAGAATAAGGATGGGATGGGGCTCATTTGGCAAGCATTATCAAATCATGAATGGTAGTCTACCACTATCTCTCAAGAGGAAGGTATATAACAGCTGCATCTTACCGGTACTTACCTACGGAGCAGAAACCTGGAGACTTACAAAGAGGGTTCAACTTAAATTGAGGACGACGCAGCGAGCGATGGAAAGGAAAATGATAGGTGTAACCTTAAGAGACAGGAAGAGAGCAGAGTGGGTCAGGGAACAAACGGGGGTTAAGGATATCATAGTTGAAATTAAGAAGAAGAAATGGATGTGGGCCGGCCATGTAGCACGTCGGCAGGATAACCGGTGGTCATTAAGGGTAACTGACTGGATTCCAAGAGAGGGCAAACGCGTGAGGGGAAGACAGAAAATTAGGTGGGTAGATGAGATTAAGAAGTTTGTAGGTATAACGTGGCAACAGAAAGCACAGGACCGGGTTGATTGGCGGAACATGGGAGAGGCCTTTGCCCTGCAGTGGGCGTAGACAGGCTGATGATGATGATGATGATGATGATGATGAATATAGGCCATCGCAGCCATCGGGAACCGTTTCAGTGACTGTGTTTTGCCAGCGCACGGCCGGCGTGCTGTCGCCCTTCGGGACGATGAGTCCGCCACGCTACGCGAAGAAACGCTGCGCTGTCTACGGATGCAAGAGGAACACGTGTGCAAGGTTTGTGTGCACGTTGAATTGTTATGCTACTTCTGATTTCTGTGTTATATATTTTGGGGTAATATCCTGATGATGATGATTATATCTGGGTTTTAACGTCCCAAAACCACGATATGATTATGAGAGACGCCGTAGTGGAGGGCTCCGGAAATTTCGACCACCTGGGGTTCTTTAACGTGCACCTAAATCTAAGTACACGGGCCTCAAACATTTTCGCCTCCATCGAAAATGCAGCCGCCGCGGCCGGGATTCGATCCCGCGACCTTCGGGTCAGCAGCCGAGCGCCATAACCACCACCGTGGCGGGGTTTGGGGTAATATCCTGTTCAACTGCAATATTTCGCCAATAAAATACACCTTATTTATCAAATCTGTCTTTTTCGTCTTCCCGTTATCTTGCAGGCTTCCATTATGGAGGCGTCATAGTGATAAGAAAGAGAACGTGCAGCTATAAAAAAAAGTAAGAAGCGGCGCCCTCTCAAAAAATTTTATAATTTCGTGCCCATCGCGTTAAAACGTGACGTCATTTCCGCTTGCGGTTGTGACGTCATCTTTTTCTTTTTTTTTAAATTCTGTTTGTCCCCTCCTCACATAGATGGCGACTGTTGCAACAAATAGCCACCGGCTTGACACGTGGGCTTCTACGGAAGTTACGCTACCAGTTTACATATACCTTGAGGTTCCTGCTATACTTAGATTACACGTCCGAAGCTTTTTCTGTAGTAATGAATCGGTAGAAACAATGTCTCCACAAACAAGTAAATCGTAACATTTCTCGCCGCAAATCCCACCAGGAGCGCTTCCTTCATAGCTGTGAGTGGTACGACGTGAGAGCGGTGAAATTGAATGCGAGACATCGTAGCCCTGTGATGATGTAACCTTTAGTTCTTCGTGCGTGTGTGCATAGTCTGTGTAATTAAGCTCATAGATGATACGTGCCGCTTGCTGGCGTTGCGGCGTGAGCACTGCTCCTCGGCAAGAGCAAACGTGGTGGGCGGAGCCGATCTTCGCCGCGGGCGTCTGTCAATCAAATTGATTGACGCGCGAACTCGGGCAAAAATTCGTTGATTCTTAAAAAGCCCCAGTTCAACAATGTGACCGTCATAGTGCCGATGTGCCTGTCAAGTGTTTCATGCGGTGGATGCTACTCAGAAACTTCTTTGCATATAAAATAATTTGGTCAGCTGGACGGAGCCGATCTTCGCCGCGGGCGTCTGTCAATCAAACTGATTGACGCGCGAACTCGGGCAAAAATTCGTTGATTCTTAAAAAGCCCCAGTTCAACAATGTGACCGTCATAGTGCCGATGTGCCTGTCAAGTGTTTCATGCGGTGGATGCTACTCAGAAGCTTCTTTGCATATAAAATAATTTGGTCAGCTGGACGGAGCCGATCTTCGCCGCGGGCGTCTGTCAATCAAATTGATTGACGCGCGAACTCGGGCAAAAATTCGTTGATTCTTAAAAAGACCCAGTTCAACAATGTGACCGTCATAGTGCCGATGTGCCTGTCAAGTGTTTCATGCGGTGGACGCTACTCAGAAGCTTCTTTGCATATAAAATAATTTGGTCAGCTTGCACTACTTGTGCAAGGATGGGACCATCGGAGGAGCCTGTGATCACCTAGCTTCTTCCAGCTTTTTACGTGGCTCGTCTACTCAGTATGCTGATCTGCTTCGGAGTATTGACCGTGTCAGTTCGGTCTCAATATTGGTGCTATTGATTAGGTAGGTCTTAACTAACATGATATTCAATAGTACTGTCCTAATTGGTAATGATTTATATACTACGACATTATTTACTCAGGTTTAATTAGTAAGGTCCTGAATAATACAGAGGTAATTAGCATAATCGCCATTTGCACAATCCTAATTAACACGACATCGGTGACTAAGGTCCTGATTATCGTGGCTTTAGTTACATGCTCCTAAATAAAGTTGTGTTAATTAGCTTGTTCTTAGATTTACACGGCTTCATTAGCATGGTCTTAGTAAGACGTGGCTTATTTAGCTCGGCCGTATCATGATTTGGCTCAATCAGCCTCGTCATAGCATGTCCTGACCTAGCTAGGTATAACGCCCAGCCAGTTAGCTAATCAGCCGGGCGCACGTGCTCGGGGAGCGAGCAGACGATGAAGAAGAGGACGAAGAGGGCGCGCGCCGGCCGAGCAACGCGCCAGAATGTACAGGCCGACCATACACGTTATTATACATGTGGCCTCGGCGATTTGCTCCAGCCGCGGTATTGTAAGGTGCTCGATCGGAACTGATCTCAGAGGCTACGGTGCTGATTATTCTAAAGGATAGTTAGTGCAGACATTAAACGCTTGAAAATGAATTCAAACGGCCCGCGCACACATAAAAAATATAGTTAGTAGAACTTTCTGCCACTTTTCTTTCATGGGTGCACTTCTGCACTCAGTGGAACGACAAACAAATGAAAGAAGGTGCCTCTAGTTTGAAGACACCACTCAACCTTCTCGACCGCCCTTGACGTGACGCCACGTTCCATCGTAACCAATGGAACGGAGCGCGCGCTCAGGGTTGGATTTCACCTTCTCGTACTGATGATGATGATGATGAAAAATATTTATTATAAAAAGAAAAAGAAAGAGAGCTTGGGTGCCAAAGCATGAGCCCGCTACATGGTCGGCGTCCCTAGTCCGTGACACCGCATGACAAGGCCCCGTCTCGCGCCCGTCGCACCAGAGCCCGTTGCGACTCCAGTGAGGAGCAGTTGAGGAGAGCAGTCTCCCATGCCTCTCGTGAAGGGGTAGGGGAAGGGGGCAGGTGGGGATTTTTAGTACGTGCCCACACCATGTGGAAGATATCACAGGTCTCCCCACAGTGTGGGCACTGTGCATCCGTGTTCGGATTGTAGTGTTTTAATATTGCAGGACAGAGTAGAGTACCTGTCTGCAGGCGCCTTAGAGTTCGCTCATCCGCCTTACTCAGCCCCTTTGCAGGAGCCGGGAAAAGGCGGTGAGTGTCGCGATAATGCGCGAGAATTTCTTTGAACCGCTGTTAGCTCGTTCAAAATAGGGTGTCGCCAGAGGTCGGCCCATCCTACATAGCACCCCAGAAGTGCTACTCTTGTCCTGTGTACCACCATTCGGGTAGATTTTGATGTCAGTCAAGTTAGCATTATAGTGTAAAGGGATGTAAATGTTAGTGAGGTTCACTTTGTATTTAAACACGTTGGACACTAGCTTCTTGATGAACCACAGCTGCTCTGTTTAGGAATGAATATTGGGCGACTTGGTACCGATACATGGGAAAAATTAACAGCGTACTTGTAATCAGGACAGAAGAAGACCTGGACACAATAGAAGCGCTTTTACCTTGTAATTGTGTCAACAGTGAGAATACTGCGTACAGTTCGTGAACACTATGGCACATAATGCAAAACAAAATAACGAGAGGGAACGAACAAGATTATTCAGCTGACCTATATATCAATGTGATTAAAATAGCTGCGGGCAAAGCGCCCGTGGCAATGAGACTCATCAAGAGGGTGTCCAACAGAAGAGCGGGAATGAAGGAGGAGAGCCTGACTAGGCTCGTTCAGTCCTTTGCAGTTAGCCACATAACGTAGGTGGCGGCCTCCCACAACTGTAACAAGATAGACGCCACTATGCGCAAGGTGTTTAAGGCGGCACTCGGTCTCCTCGGGAGCACGAGCACCGAAAAATTCATGGCGCTGGGAGTCTACAACATGCTGGACGAAATAGCCGAGGCACAGAGAACGGCGCAACTCGAGCGTCTCTCAAACGACAACCGGAAGGCAGATACTGCGGTACCTTGGCCTCGAGGAGAGGGAAGGCAAGCAGCAGAACGACGTACCTATACCGGATAGCATCAACAAAAAACTCAGGGTCTGCGCGATCCCGAAGAACATGGACCCCGAGCACAACAAGGAGCGGAGTAGAGTGACTTGTTGGGCGAGTTGGTTCATTCTTATGGTAGAATTAGCGCAAATAGCACGACGAGAGAAGACGGGAGTCGAACAAGCGCTCGTTCGTCTCCCGTCTTCTCTCGTCGTGGTATTTGCGCTAATTCTACCATAAAAAGGAGCGGAGATTGGCAAGGGCCAAGGCTCTCGTGGACCTCCACGCCAGAGAAGGCGCCGTCTACGTGGACGCGGCAGATTACCAGGGAGCAGCGACGCATACGCGGCGATGGTCGTCGGAGCATCTACGGGTGCAACGAAGACCGCAGAGAGCGTCCGGACTCGAGAAGCGCACAGTGCGGAGGAGGTGGCCATCGCCTTGGCCGTCTCCGACCCCGAATGCACTATGTTGTATCCTGTACATAGTTCCTGCAGTTTCGGTTTCAGTGTTTAGGTAGGCAACACTGTGTCCTTGTGCTTGTATATATTTGTGGAGCGTCTAATAAAACGGCGAGTATGCAAACGCTAACCGTGAGTGCGAGTCACGTCACTCCTTCACTACAATGGCGACGAGCGTTTGAACCCCGTCTGATGTAGTTCCCGGGGGATAACCAGCCACGCTTCCCAGATGGCTTTCGCCGGCATCGCCCCACCGGATCTGTTCCTTCCGACACCGGGTGGCCCCGTGCCGCCATGGTCCCGATGGCACGACATGTTCAAGGTCTACCTGCTGGCTTACGGTGCTTTAGAGTTTTTCCCAGAGCAACGCAAGGCTATTCTACTACATTGCTTCGGACCCGAAGGTCAACGTATTTTCAATACCCTGTCTGTTTTGCAGGCGGCCGAAAAGACAGAGGAGGAAGAAGGGACCGGAGCTACGCCCGACGTGTATGACTCCGCGGTAGCGGCACTGGCTAAGCACTTCGATACCACCTGCAACCTGGTCGTAGAGCGCCACCGATTTCACCGTCGAATTCAGTTCCCAGGCGAGTATATTCAAGAATACGTGACCGCGCTAACTGAGCTGGGCGCGATTGTAGTGTCGGCAACACGGCGCGACTGAGGACAACGAACACACTCAACCCATGCCACACAGGAACCCCTTTATTCCGGTGACAGTCGTATTTATATGTGTCAGAGGTGGCGCCATCTCTTGATGACAGTTGAACATAACTAAAGTCACCTAGTGTCGACCTTCGACACTACATCTACTCCTCCCTAAATATATACATATTTACACAAAAATAATTACAAAAAGAGTCAATGTTCACATCATGGTACATTATACATAGTCCTGAAATCTCGTGGGTTGTCTTCGGTTTCTTGCGGACCTACGAAGAGGTGGTGGCTCACCAGCCGGTTCGGTGCCAACAACTGGAGCACAATCACCATCACCATTCACTGGAGCACTATCACCATCAACATCCACTGGAGCACTATCACCGTCACGATCATCATCATTAGGAGCAGGGTGCTGGTGAAGCTCAGAGGAGAGAGTCGGTCTGCCAGGCGTCGGTGGACTTCGCACGGTATCGTGGGAGTGTCCTTTGTCATTCCATATTAGCGCATGGTGCGGCAGGGCTTCCTTGGGAACTGCAGTCAATTGAGAGGCATTCCACGTGCGACCATCTTCCAGGCAGAAGGACCAGCGTCCTATTCGCTTGAGAATTTTCAAAGGAGGTCCAAAAATGGGAGTGCCTTTCGGACCAGGGACTGGCTTCTTGACCCTCACGTACTTTCCAACTTGGAACTTGGGTACTCGGGCAGCTCTCCGTCGGTCAACATAATCCTTGCTTTTAAGCTGGCGCTCTTTCACCCTCTTCCGAAGTGAGGACATCTCCTGAGCGGGATCTGCGAAGAAGTTTGCAGTGGGATAGCCAATGACGTCCAAGGATGTCCTCATGTGCCGGCTATGTAGAAGCACTGCCGGAGAGAGTCCAGTGGTACTGTGAGGAGTGGCTCTGTAGATTCCCAAGTACTCTGTAACAGTATTTTTTATTGGGCGCTGCTCCAGTATTGCCAACTGAATGTATGATTTGAGGACACGGTTAAACCTTTCGACCTGTCCGTTGGCTTGGGGGTGATATACAGCCGAAAAGCTGTGCCTGATACCTCTGTCTTGAAGAAAGGACTCGAATTCTTCAGATGTAAACTGTGGTCCGTGATCCGAGACGAGTTCAACCGGATAGCCTTCCCGTGCAAATATCGACAAGAGGAAGTCAAGCACTGTACGGGAGGAGGCTTCACGACAGAAAGCTATTTCCGGCCACTTTGAGAAGTAATCGACTACAGAGATGACAAAACGACAGTCAGCTGATGCACGCTCAAATGGCCCAACAACATCAAAGCTATCTTGCTCCAAGGCCGGTCGGGAAGAGCTACTGGCTGCAGTGGAGTGGGGTAGCTCTTAACACTCTTGTCTGCAGCTTGGCAGGTTGCGCAGCTGTGGATAGCACTCTCAACCTGCTTGTCCAGACCTGGCCACCAGTACTTTTCGCGAACACGTTGCTTTGTCTTCACTATTCCCGGGTGTGATTCATGGGCTAGTTGAACAAATGTGAAAACTTAGCCCATAACAAAGGTGGCATATCGAACTTCGGCGGGCTTGCAGGAACTGCGCCGCCCGTATGCGCAGATGTTGCTGTTTTCTGACTCATGGTCTCTGAAGCTTCGGCAGCCGTGCACAGGCAGCGTAGCTGCGCGCCCACAATGTGCAGTCCTAAAGCTTGCACCGCGTCCAGACCCAGAAGAGAAGTTCCTCCGGGGGTGACATGAATGGCGATCACGGCTGTTTCCCTTTTAAACGAGATGCTTGCTTTAAACTGGCCCAGTACGGGGATCTTCCGGCGTTGGAAGTCCAACAATGTAAGGGCAGAGCTGGTCAACTGAACCCCTTCAAACATGTTTCGAAATTCTTGTTCCCGTTTAATTGACACAGCTGATCCCTTGTCGACCAAAAACTTAGCAACGCGCGGTTCTGAGCTCGAGGCGACTGGCGTGACTACGACATCAATGTAGACGCCCTTGCGCTTGTCTTCGTGAACAGTCAGTAGGCTAATGACATCTGATGCATCTTGTTCAGGAACTACTTCTTGGATGTGAGTCGGGCGTTGTCCTTGTGCTCTGCGTGAGCTACGACACACTCGCATAAAGTGGCCACGGCGGCCGCATGCGAAGCAGGTTCTACCGCGAGCGGGGCATGCCGTCGGTTCACAGTGACGTGTGCCGCAATTACCACAAGCCTGCGTATTTTTGCTGTACTGAACATCGGCAGCGTTGGTATCTGAAGATGGCGAGCTCGTTTGACGAGCGTGCGGCAAGCTAGGGCGGCTCTGATAAAGGGGGCGTGCCTCGTTGTTGTACCGGCGACTATCGCGCGTGCTTTGTTCGGAAGCGTCATACTGACGTGGATGTTGGCGTGTGATGCGCTCAACGGAATTAAAAAAAGCTTCCGACTGCAGCTGGGCTCGCTCGCTGAGTAGCGCAATTTCAACGGCACGGTCGAACGTCGACGTGTCACCTTCCAAGAGCAACCGTGATCGCAACTGCGGGGATGCAACTCCGGTAACGAACTGATCGCACATATTATCGTTGGCTTGCTCGGCGAAATCGCAAGAGGCTGCCAGTTCACGAAGCGCGAGGGCGAAGTCGGGGATGGACTCACCATGTAGCTGACGGCGCTCTCGGAAGTGATGTCGTTCTAGGCGAATGTTGCGCGCGCCGGCGAAATGTCGTTCCAGAATCTCGCGGGCCGCGTCGTATACGTCTGGGAGACTCGTCGCTGCTGCTTCTTGCTTGGAGGGCACGCCACGGTCTTTGACTTCACCGGTTGAGGTAGCGGCGGCGGCCAACGGCTCAGTCGTCGGTAGCTGGGGTGCGGTGGGCGTCGGTGGAAGCGCATCGAAAATACGTTGTCCTTCCGGGCCCAGGCAGTGCAACAGCAGGGCTCGACGGCGGGGCGCAGGCAGGTCGGCCGCTCCAGACGCGAGAAGAAAATTCTCGAAGAGGCGTATCCAGCGGGTCCATGGTATGGCTGGAGTGCCCGGGGCGGCGAGAAAGGGGGGCGGCGGCGAAAGCGCGGCGGAAGCCATCGCGGTGTGATCGAAAACCTCGTCGCCAGATTGTAGTGTCGGCAACACGGCGCGACTGAGGACAACGAACACACTCAACCCATGCCACACAAGAACCCCTTTATTCCGGTGACAGTCGTATTTATATATGTCAGAGGTGGCGCCATCTCTTGATGACAGTTGAACATAACTAAAGTCACCTAGTGTCGACCTTCGACACTACAGCGATCTGCTCATTTACATCGCAAGAAGAGTCATTACGTGACCAGTTTGTTGCCGGTGTGTCCTCGCATCGTATTCGGGAACGTCTTCTGTTAGAAGGGTCATCGCTTTCGTCCAGCAAGGCAGTTGCTCTCGCGAGTCAAATCGAGCATGCAGCAGTAGAAATGAAGGAATTTTCCATATCTGTGCAACCAGTATCTGCGCAGTCGGGCACAAAAGGCAGTTCATCGTTGCAGTCACTGATTTCACGGCCGCGTGCTCGCACTTTCAGTCAATGCGATAAGGCAGCTACATTTGGGAACCGCCCCCCATCTCTACAGCGCTGTCCATCGAATTCGCAGCGACACGTGAATTCTTCGCATTGCTTCAGATGCGGTTCCAAGCAGCATCGCGCTTCTTGGAAACGCTGCCCAAGTAAAGGAAAAAAATGCTTCTTTTTTATTTATTTATTTATTTATTTTTATTCAGTACTGCCGATTTCTATGCGAAGTCGTAGGCAGGAGTGGGTACATATATATGCATTTGTCATTACATTTTACAACAAAAGAAAACAACAGGATGAGATATAAGAAAAACAATGCGTCGAGGAAAGAAGAAAAAAAAATCTAGAAAAAAGTTCCAGCTTAGAAAACATTGAAAACATAAGTCAATGTAACATGTTTTGCCTCTTTTTGACAGATTAAGCGAGTTTTGCTTGAAAAAAGACACAAACTACTGATACAGCAAAACAATGACCGAAAACGAACAAAAGACTAATTGTCACAATGAACAAAAGTAACAAGTGTGCACAAAGTAACATACAAACGAGCTAGCGCTTAATATAAAAAAGCAATACATCTCATACACACAGAAGAAATTTAGATGCAGTGCCAATAATAATATTAATATTAATAATAATGAGAAGACATCAATCAAAGGATGGAAGGCAGATTCGCTATGGAATTCATAAATGACGAAACAGTTGTGGATGATGCAGCTTCATCGGGCAGTGCGTTCCAACTACGCACTGTTCGAGGAAAGAATGATTTTTGAAAAGTGGTTGTCTTACATGAAAATTTAACTTTCTTGCTATGGTGCGACCGTGTTGCTCGCGATTGTGATGGTTGAATATATTTGCCTGTATCAATTTTTAGGTTGTTGTGATAAATCTGATAAAATATTTTTAGTCTTTCACAGGCGCGCCTGCGCTCTAAGGTTTCCAAGTTGGAACTTTCCAGGAGGGCTGAAGGGGACGTGCTTCTACTGTAAGCGTTGCGAATGAACCTTACGGATTTTCTTTGTACGGATTCCAATTTTTTAATATTTGCTAACGTGTGAGGGTCCCATACAGCAGACGCGTATTCCAGAATGGGTCGCACGTACGTTTTGTACGCCAACATTTTAATTTCCTTAGTAGTCTTGCCAATGGTTCTTCGTAAGTACCGAGCTTTTGTGACAGTATCGGAATTTTGAAAACGTCTGCAACCAGAAACGGTCGCAAGCAGCTGTCCACGGGGCTTCAGTAGATAGCCAGTTGCAGGATGAAACTGCAGATGTTCTTGTGGTTCAACACCCTCTTGCATCTGGAATTCACATTAACGTTCGAGTCGGGCAGGTCGCTATGAAGCTGTTAGTCGATTCTGGCTCTTCCGTTTCCATTCTTTCAGGCAAGGTGTTTGACCACCTTTTCTCTGGTGAGCAGCTTCATCCCGTTCCTCGTGTGACGCTTCTGGATTATTCCAAAAGACCAATTTAGGTTCGAGGCTGCTTTTTTAGATGCGAAGTATCTTATGGCGGAGTTCAATCCGGTGGTGGTGGTGGTGGTAGTGTGCGGCGTGACCACCCTTACTGCGCATGCGCATACCCTCTCCCCTCCCCCTCTCTCCTCTCCACTTCCCCTCTCCACTTTCTCTCTCTCTTCCCCCTTTCCACTCTTCCTCTGAAATGCGGGCTAGACATGCCGAAATTCCCTCTTGCGCAACGCCGCGATGAGCACCACCGCATGCCCGTCCCCTCCCCCTCTCTCTCCTACGCTGCCCCCCTCTCGCACGCCTGCCGACTGCGTTCCCCACTCGCCCTGTGAGAATTAACGGCCAGGCTAGAGGGAAGACAAGACGCGCGTACCGGTTCTCTTCGCGTTCCACGACGCGAGGTCGGTAGCATGCCCAAAGAACGCCAACGGAACGCGATCGTGCAAGTGCTCCGGCTTCGCATCGCCTAATGGTCCCCTTTAGCGGAAAATGGTGTAATTTTTCTGAGGTCTTTTTCGAGAATCGCAGCGCACCGCTTTTGTTTTATGTTGTCGAACAGGGTACTTCTGTCGTTGGCCTGGATGGTATTAAGGCTTTGAAGCTGCGCATTGAAGGGTCTGAGCTGCTGTGCTTTAAAACCAGCACGGTACCGAACGCCGAAGTACCTCGGACATGTCCGATAGAGTCATCCATGCAGCTGCCATCCGCACTTCAGCAAAAATTTTCTCGCTCTTCAAAAACGAGCTGGGTCTTGCAAAAGGTGCGGTTCACAGGATTAAGACACGTGCGGGTGTTCAGCCAGTAGCGCAAAACTTCGCCGGCTTCCTTTCACGTTACGACCACGCATGTCTTCCGAACTGCTGCGCTTGGAAAGCTTGGACATCATTGAACGCAGCGATGCGTCAGAATGGGTGTCCCCTATTGTACTCATTCAGAAGAAAGATGAAAGTATTAGGCTTTGTGTAGATATACACGAACCTAACAAGGCCATCGTTCCGGACAGCTCTCCGCTGCCTCACACAGATGAGTTGCTTCATGCCTTGGTGGGTGCCACGCACTTTTCGAAACTCGACTTAGCGTCTGCCTACAACCAAGTTCCCCTGGATCATGAGAGCAGGGATTTGACAGCTTTTATAACACATGAAGGGCTGTACCGGTTCAAACGAGTTTGTTTTGGGCTATCCTCAGCACCTGCTGCTTTCCAGAGTATGATGGCTCGAATCATTCGCAATTGTGCGGGTGTCCTCTTTTACATCGACGATGTCATTATTTTTCATTCTAAAAAGAGACAGGGCGTGCAAACACGGACACAAGAGAGATATCAGGACACCACAAACGCCGACTAACAACTGAAGAGACGCACAACGGCTGAAAAGAAAGAAGGCACGAAAACTTATCTGCGCATGCCCATGCAACCGGCGAACCTATCAATCCGGCACGCGTGGCGGTCTACGTAGAAGATAACTGTTAAGGCATTTGATTTCATCTTTATGCAAGTTAATCGACGGTTGGCTCACGCATGCGCTACCACTATTCTCGATATGCCATGCTTCAATCATCAGGCGCGTTTGTTCATTTCTATGACGGTACAACACCGCGCATTCATCGAATTTTGGCGTGCACTTACAATCTCGACAATGTAAAGATAGATTAGAAGGTGAGCCTCCTGTTAGCGATCTCTTATGTTCCAACAATCTCTGGTTAATGCATCTGCCCGTCTGTCCTACGTAGAAGCGGCCGCAGCTGAAAGGGACCTTATACACCACACTCGTACGGCAATCAGTGAATTTGTTGGTGTGTTTTACGAAACAATTATCGGTCCGCTTCTTGTCTTTTACTCGCTCATTCTTCCTCTGCACAGCGGCACAAATCTTACCTAGCTTATTGGCAGCCGTGAAAACAACATTAACGCCGTATCTACTTCCTACTTTCTTTAGCCTGTGAGATATGCAATGGATGTACGGAATACCTACGACACGTTTCTTCCTATCGCTTTCTGCAACCATGCTCGGACTTAACACAATAGACTTCTTTAAACGCTCAGCGACCGTGGCCACTGCATCACGAGGATACCCTACATCTAAAAGACGCGTAACCTGTGCGCTAAAGCTATCACTCATTTTGTGCTCACATGACTTGGTGAGGGCTGAATTAAGGCAAGACATGGCGATGCCGTTTTTTACAACCTTCGAGTGCTTCGACGAAAAATTTAACAGCGGTTTGGAAGATCTAGGAGAATACTGCCAGCACACGTGGTTCTTCTGGAACGTTAAGGAAATGTCTAGAAATTGTATTCCATTATTCTGAGGCACCTCTTTAGTAAAGCTCCGCCCTCCTCCATTTAATTCAAATTTTTCGCTCATGGAAGTTACCACCTTTTCAAAGTCCTCATCACTACAAAAAATCAAGTAGTCGTCCACATAACGAAAAACCTTAATAACCGAATTACCTAAGGCGCCTTCCAAAAGATTGTCAATCTTGCTAAGGTATAAATCACTAAGAACCGGAGCAACCTCAGAACCAATACATATCCCTGATTTCTGCACATAAACGCCTTCCTTCCAACCTACCAGCGTCGACTTTAAATACATGGAAAGGATTTCTAGAAATGCCCCGGTAGAAACACCACATTTATCGGTGAAACCCGTCTGGTCGCCTTGTTCGTTAATACATTCATTAACACATTTTAACAAGTCCTTATGCGGCAAAGAATAATATAGGTCTTCAATATCCATACTAAAAGCTTTACAACAGCCGGGGTTCTCCTCTGAGAGGAACTGAACTAGCGCCTGAGAATTACGCATACGAAAAGGGTCTGAAAAACTTAAAGAGGTTAAGCAGTTCTGCAAATAACTAGATACAGCGACTTGCCAGGTGCCTTGCTCTGAGACGATTGCTCGAAACGGAATCTCGTTCTTATGTGTTTTGACTGAAAAAAACAATTCTAAAGTAAGTGATTTAGCCTTCTTGACATTACAAGCTATTCTCTCAAGATTATGTCTTAACAAAAGGTCGACAGCACGTTGCCTAACTACCGATGGCTTAAGTTTTACCGTCCTAAAATTCTTTTCTATGGCTGTTAATGCTTTTTCTGAGAACAAACTGTCCGGCATAATTACAAAATACCCTTCCTTATCTGAAATTACTGGCCTGAGTTTCTTCTCGACACAGTAATTAACCAAAGGCCGGATAGGGTCAGAACACTTGAGATGCATATTAGAACCCTTGATGCTAGCAACGCAGTCTGAAATGCAGTGGGAACGCTCTTCTTCAGAAACAAGTCTAGTGATTGTACGCGGCAAATTTAAAACGTCTATTGGTTTCAGGTTCGGCTTAAAACAGTATTTAGGACCTAAGGCTAGGGTTCTGCAGTGACTATCTTCTAAGGCAGCTCCTCCAAGGACCAGCAAGTTATTTTGCGGTGAAACAGTAGAAATAATCTTCCTCTTACATGGTTGAAGTTCTCGAAGTTTTACCCTCCATATGAATTCCGCACGCTGGTTAGCTACCCTCATCCAGTCGGCGTATATCTGCTTCTGGCGGCGGTCGTCACGTGAAGTCGAGCAACGGACCTTGAGGCATTCCTGGTAAAATCTCACTTGACGCCATGATTCCGCGGTCAATATGGCACATATCCTCCTGGCATGTCTGGTAGATGGTTGCAGAAAGCCGCACAAAAGCTGAACTTCAACTGGGCAAACTCTATTCTTAGAAAACCACGAAAAAGTTCTAGCACGGACCAAGCAAATAGCAATTAAAGAAGCCAAAGAGGCAGGATTGTTCAGATAAGTAGGAGAACACGGAAAAGCGCTCAGAGTACTAGAAATGAAGCTTAGAATAACAGAGAGCTGAGCTAGTTTGTACGTATTCATTCTAAAAAGAGACAGGGCGTGCAAACACGGACACAAGAGAGAGATCAGGACACCACAAACGCCGACTAACAACTGAAGAGACGCACAACGGCTGAAAAGAAAGAAGGCACGAAAAATTTTTGGTAAATCAGCTGAGGAGCACCTGAAGAACTTGGAAGCAATGTTACAACGTATCAAAGATGCAGGTCTGAAGCTCAACAGCCAATGTGTGTTTGGTGTGCAGGAGCTCGAGTTTTTGGGCCACAAGGTGACACCTTGCGGCATTTCGCCACTGTCAGGGAAAGTGGACGCAATTGTGGAAACCCCAGTTCCAAGAAATGCCGCTAAACTCCGCTCTTTTCTTGGGTTGGTGGAATACTACGCCAAGTTTGTGCCACACTTGGCCGAGATGGTAGTACCAATGAGGGCACTTCTTAGAAAAGGCGAAACCTTCACCTGGTCTCTTGACGTGGATAACAGTTTCCGCGCGGTAAAGGCGGTGTTATCGTCAGATCTTGTCTTGCACATGTTTGATCCTGCGCTTCCAATTGTCATTTCCACTGATGCGTCTGAATGTGGTCTAGGAGCAGTCCTCCAGCAGCACGCCGGTAATAAGCTTCGTACTGTTCCTTTTGCATCACGTACGCTATCTCCGGCTGAAAGTACGCAGTTGGCGAGAAGGAAGCACTTGCATGCATCTGGGCATGCGACTATTGACATGCATACCTGTGGGGACGGAGCTTCACTCTCCGAGCAGACCATCAGGCGCTCGTTTCGCTTCTGTCTTCGCAGAGCTCAGGCCGACGCCCACTTACAATTGCACGTTGGTGCACAAGGCTACTACGTTACAATTTGACGGTGGAGTACCAGAAAGGCTCGTTCAACAGAGTAGCCGGTGCTCTTTCGCGGTTACCTGTTCATATGGCAGATGTAGACCTGACTTTTGAGGAAGAAATTGTTTCCATGGTTCAACCAACTTGCCTGAGCAAAGAGCAGTTTGAAAAAGCGGTTCTTGCTGACGCCACTCTTCAAAAGGTGTAGGCGTTTGTAAATGGGTCTTGGCCCTCGCACAGAGACTTGCCGGAAGGTCTGGAACAATATTTCAGAGTTCGAGACAAATTGTCAGTAGTGAGCGAATTGTCGTTGCGTGCAGAGAGGCTTGTCTTCCATTGTCTCTCGTGGCTGAACTCGTGGCAACAGCGCATGAAACTCACCAGGGTATCGCACGCACGAATGCCAGACTTAGGGAACAATTTTGGTGGCCCCGCATGGACATTCGCGTGGAAGAAGCAGTCCACAATTGTAGCATCTGTCAAGCAGCTGATAAATCGGCAAAGACGTCGCCTGCCCCGCTGCAACCTGTCGAGTTACCAGAGAGACCATGGCAGAAACTTGCAATGGATATCGTTGGTCCCCTGGAAAGGGCGTCTCCAGATTGCAGATTTGTCCTGACACTCGTAGACTACTTCTCAAAATGGCCAGAAGTACAGTTTGCAAGGAAATTTTCTACAAGAACCGTGACCGTATACCTGCTCAACGTATTTGCACGGGAAGGATATCCTGAAGAGATAGTGTGTGATAATGGGCCCCAGTTCACATCAATGGAATTTGTGAACTTCCTACAGGAACGAGTGATCCATCTGTCGCATTTATCTGTTTATTACCCGCAGGCAAACGGACAGATCGAGCGGTTAAACCGCACGTTCAAGACTTACCTGCAACGTCGGCTGCGAACTGCTGTACGGGATTACCTCGCCGCATACAGGTGTACACCCACGCCACAACAGGAGTGGCCCCTGCGGTACTGTTACATGGAAGGCCGCCAAGAACGAAGCTTGACATCTTCGGCTTATCGCTCCAGTCCTTCTCAAAGGCACCCTACCAGGAACTGGCCAGGCTGCGGCAACGTGTCAAGCGCAGGCAAGCGTACAGCAAAGCCTACACCGACAGGAGGCGAGCGGCAAAACCGACAACAGTGGCAGTAGGAGACATGGTGCTGCGGGTGAAGAAACCATCGGTTTCATTCAAGGGTGACATGTCTTTCTCGAAGCCAAGGAAAGTCATCGAGCAACGCGGTCCAGCATCTTTCATTCTCGACGACTGCAAAACATGGAACGCGGCAAAGCTGTGCAAGGTGCCTGCTCGGCGCCCTGGTGACAATGGCATTCAGCAACACTCCGCAGGGAGTGAATCTTCGTTCCATCACGATCCCTTTGATGCGACGTTTCTCGCTGCAACATGGCAGCCAGCGTCTGCCGGGGCAAGTATTCCCGCAGCGAAACCTGTGCCTTGTGCAGACTGCGATTCCGGGTCGCCAACGAGATCAGCCGCCGGACAGTTTCCTGCTTCAGAAACTGTTTCACGCCCGCCCTTGAACGCTGCAGAAGAACTTGGGGTATCGTGCTCACCTGGTCGTCGCATTCAGCCGCACCGAGAGAGACGGCGACCGGGCAGATATGGTTATTAAGTGTGAATGTATAAATATTCCTTTGTTGGTGTACATGTTACCTAATGTATTCAATATTTTTGCATGTGTATAGATCATTTTGTGTGTATATATTGATGTGTATTTCTAGTTCCACATATAAACTGTGCGCGATTAACCTGTACTAACACTTTCACAAAATCAAAAATAAATGAGCGAGGTAAAATGTTGTATCCTGTACATAGTTCCTGCAGTTTCGGTTTCAGTGCTTAGGTTGGCAACACTGTGTCCTTGTGCTTGTATATATTTGTGGAACGTCTAATAAAACGGCGAGTATGCAAACGCTACCCGTGAGTGCGAGTCACGTCACTCCTTCACTGCACACTACAGTGCTGTGTGACTCTAGAACGGCAGTGAAGAACTGCGCCAAAGTTAGGGTATGTAGTGAGGCCGCGCGCATACTGCGCAAGGTCGAAGACAACGGACGCAAAAGTGCTGCGGTGATCAAGTGGTTTCCGGCCCACGTGGGCAGTGATGTGCCACATTGGCCGTCTCGTTGTGGTTCCGAGAGAAGCCAGTGAGAAGACGACGATCCCGCCGCAGCTAGAGGCTGCAACGAGGATCTATGATCAAGACACACAACTCAAGGCCGTCCAGCAGGTCTCGGCAGCTCTAGAGAGACAGCGACGGAGCGAAACCGAGGAGAAGGGGGGTGGCGCCCCAGGAAGGGGGCTGCGGCACTCTCGGATCCGCGGAAGTAGCTCGCGAGTAAGGCCTCAAAGAGCACAACGCACGAGACTGACGTAATGGCCACGTCGCGATGAAAGCTCGTCCTCCCTGCGTGGAGGGAGCCTAATCGTCTCTGCAGGCATTTCATAAAGTTGCTCTCTCTCTCTCTCGAAAATAGCTGTGCACAACTGACACATCTCTTTTATCGCAAGTAACTCTGGCAAGTTCCAGTGCTGATATGCGACTAATGAAGTGAGAGTACCATAATATGCATGTACTTCGACTCCCTGTCACTTAGCAGATGTCTGTCACATCATGTGGCCATAATTATGTCTCATCATGTGGTCATAATTGTACGACGATTATGTCACACGTTAACGCGCACAAACTGACATCAGGACAAGGCATCAAAACAAGCAAATCAAGCATGAAACAACATAAACAGAAAGCAAATTTGACCTCCATGCAAATTTGATCACATGACAGCGTGATAATAGCGGCCTTTTTCTTTTGTTGTTTTTTTTTTTGCTCCAGTGTATACTCCCTGAAAGCACTATGCTTCATTTATGCTTCATCGCAAGCAAGGAAATTATGTAGTACAAACATCTTTTTCGAGGCGCACTCACGCATCGATTGGCTAGCCGTGCGAAGCATATGGTATATTGACAGTAGTTTCTGAACACGCATCCCACATCGTCGCTATGTGAGCTTAAAGGGTGGCGCCATCAAATTTCGAGGCTATAACAAGCCTGTTGTGGGTTTGCTCTGAATGCAAGGACACTCCACACGAAGGGTCGGACACAGCAAACCTTTAGAATATATTTTAATTCACTTCCAAAGTGTACCTATGTGTCCATTCTCCCGATCGAAACCCATCGCTAGCGCGGCAACACTGAGGTAGCTCTGTAGGATGGGCAACGAAATTTGTAGTGACCTCACAGCAGATCTGCTCTAGTGACGTGAGTGACCGCCGGACCTCCGCCACCTCCGCAAACGTACGTACCGGCTGTAGTGAACTGGAATATTGCCACGCCCACTTCTTGTCTTGTTTTGATGTATTCGGGTTTGACCGCCATGGACGGTTATCAACGCTCGACGCTGTCGGCGAAGTAGTGTTCTAGAAGCGTCGCGATTGTTGTAGATCGGTTTGTTAAGATTGCGCCCCGCACGCGAATGTTCCAGCTTTGTCTAGAGATTACGCCGCCACCAGCGATATTGCTGGAAAGTTCGATAGCGCCTGTATAAAAGCCGACTCGCGTGACCGCTTGTCAGTTGATCGACGGCCGACGCTCTGTTCGCCGCTATCAGTTTATTGCTGTAAACTGGAGTTTCATTTTCCCGGCCACAAGTTCGGCCTAATAAAGAGTTTCATCTCGGACGTGCTGACTGCTGCCTTCGTCGACGTCACGACCACGTGACATCTGGTGGAGGTGCTGTTCCTTCATGATCCGGACGCCCCCGTCAAACCGTGAACCCAGCCCCCAGCGCGGAGAAGACATCGACGCCAACCACGACCAGCGATCTAGCCGTAGGCAACAAGGCCTAGCACCGGAGTACGGGCCTCTACCCGACAAGACCAGGAAGACCCCGACCATGCCCACCACATCAGCGACGCCGACAGCACCCATTGTGCCTGCACCTGTGCTGCTACATCAGCCGAGGAAGCCACCTACCTTCCGTGGGTCGAAGACCCGGAAAGTTGGCTTGAAAGGTACGACCGCGTCGCCCTCTCCAACAACTGGACTGATAACGACAAGCTACGGAACGTGTACTTCGCCTTGGAAGACACCGCTCGAACATGGTACGAGAACCGAGAGGCCACGCTCACAACCTGGGACCTTTTTCGCGCCGCTTTCCTGGACACGTTCACAAGCGTCGTCCGGAAGGAAAGAGCCGAAACTCTGCTAGAGACTCGTGTGCAGCTGCCGAACGAGAACATCGGCATGTACCTTGAAGAAATGGTCCGCCTTTTTCGCCATGCTGACCCCGCTATGTCCGAGGAGAAGAAGATCCGCTTCCTAATGCCAGGAGTCAAGCAGGAACTCTTTGCCGGCCTTGTTCGTAACCCACCTAACACGGTCGCGGAATTCGCCTCGGAAGCCACAACGATCGAAAAGGCGCTTGAAATGCGTACGAGGCAGTACAACCGCCGGATTCCCACGACGACCTACGGGGAGGTTCAAGCGCTGCAATCCGACGACCTGCAAGACACAATCAGAGCTATCGTGCGGGAGGAGCTGCGAAAACTGTTGCCGTCCTCGCAGCCTGAAGTAGACTCGATTACTGACGTCGTGCGCCAGGAAATACAGCAATCCCTGCGAGCACCTCAACTAGTGCAGCCTGAGCCACAAGGGATCAGCTACGCCGCTGCAGTCCGCCGCAACGCTCCTCCTCGCCCGCGTCAAGACGCCGCGCCGCCGCAGCAGTTACCGCCGCCGCCACCACCGACGACATACCGCCCGCCAGCCGGCCAGCGCTCCGCGCCGAGGAAGACCGACGTTTGGCGCGCCTCTGACAACCGCCCGCTCTGCTACCACTGCGGGGAGGCCGGCCACACGTACCGCCACTGCCAGTACCGACAGATGGGACTACGAGGATTCGCCATCAACGCGCCGCGACCGCAGCCAGGCGAACGGCGTCGCGACATCGACGACTACCTAACCGGAACGCAGTGGCAAGAACGACGTCCTTCACGCTCGCCCTCGCCCGGCCGCTACATGTCACCGCACCGCCGGCCGTACACTGGCCCAAACCGGGGCCGGTCGCCTAGCCCGTATCCGGAAAACTAAGGGCAGCAACCGATGGAGGTGCGGTTGCTGTACGACGAACTACCGACGATCCTCCGCCGACGACGACGACGTCGCGACGAAACCTTCAGAACACGACGCGAACCAGACAGACCCCTGACGACGAGGTCTTGCGGACCGAAGAAGACCCGACGACGCAACATGGAAGCAGCGGAACAAACCGACGCAGCCGTGACCCGACACCGAGACCCAACCGCAACGCAAGACGAACTAGCGACCTCGACGTTCTCATCGACGGCCACAACGTCACCGCTCTTGTCGATAATGGAGCCGACTATTGCGTCATCAGTGGGCCCTTCGCCACGAAGTTGAAGAAAGTTAAGACCGCTTGAGAAGGCCCCGAAATCCGCACCGCTGGAGGCCATCTAATAACGCCGTCTGGAGTTTGCACAGCAAGAGTCACAATCAATAATCGCACGTATCCTGCGAGTTTCGTAATCTTGCAACACTGCTCCAGGGACGTCATACTTGGCATGGACTTCTTAAATCATCACGGCGCCGTCATCGACTTAAGAACCAAATCGATAATTCTATCGTCGGACAAAACGACACCGCCGGATACGAGTCCATGTCAACATGCCCTTAACGTGCTCGAGGATCAAGTTACCATCCCGCCTCGCTCGAGCGTCATAATTTCCTTCAGCACAGAAAATGCTGAAAACATCGAAGGTGTTATCGAGAGCGATCAGCGTTTGCTGCTAGACCGTGACATTTGCGTCGCAAGGGGCATTGCTCAGTTGCATGAAGGAAAAGGAAGCGTGATGCTAACGAACTTCAGCCAGGAATACAGACACCTGAGCAGGGGCACGACGATTGCATACATCGACGAAATCTTGGCCGTCAGCGATGCGTTTGCCTTTTCAGATTCTGACGAAGCTACGACGACGATCCCTGAGCCACCCTTCGACGTAAACCCAAGTCTTCCTGCTCACCAACAGCAACAGCTTCGACACCTTCTGCAGGAATACAGGGACTGTTTCTCGTCGTCATCGCGGGTCCGACAAACGCCCCTTGCTAAGCACCGCATCATAACAGAAAAAAATGCTCGACCACTCTGTCGGAGTCCCTACCGGGTTTCGACGCGGGAACGGGAGGCCGTTAAGAAACAAGTCGATGAAATGCTACGCGACGACATCATCCAGCCGTCCAACAGCCCGTGGGCGTGTCCCATGGTGTTAGTGAAGAAGAAGGATAGGACCCTACGTTTCTGCGTCGATTATCGTCGCCTGAACAAAATCACAAAGAAGGACGTGTACCCTCTCCCACGTACAGACGACACCCTGGATCGACTCCACAACGCGAATTACTTTTCGTCGATGGACCTCAAGACCGGCTACTGGCAAATTGAAGTCGACGAGGGAGACCGAGAAAAGACCGCCTTTATAACACCGGACGGCCTGTTCGAGTTCAAGGTCATGCCTTTCGGTCTTTGCTCGGAACCTGCGACTTTTCAACGAGTCATGGATACTGTATTAGCTGGCTTGAAGTGGCAGACTTGCCTTGTTTACTTGGACGACGTCGTTGTGTATTCCTCGAACTTCGACGAACACCTCCAGCGACTTCAATCCGTACTTCAAGCAATCAAGAACTCCGGGCTCACCCTGAAGCCAGAAAAGTGCCGCTTCGCGTACGAGGAGCTCTTCTTTTTGGGTCACGTGATCAGCAAGACTGGAGTGCTCCCAGACCCGCAGAAAGCAGCTGCCATCGCCGCTTTCCTGCCACCCACCGACAAGAAGGCCGTGCGCCGATTTCTCGGCTTGTGCGCCTATTACAGACGCTTTGTCAAAGACTTTTCACGGATCGCCGAGCCACTAACGCAGCTCACGAAGACCGACGTCGAATTCAGGTGGCAAACAGCGCAAGTCGAAGCATTTCATGAACTGAAACGACGCCTGCAGACACCTCCGATACTTGCGCATTTCGACGAATACGCCGATACGGAGATTCACACCGATGCAAGCAGCATAGGACTCGGCACCGTCCTTGTGCAGCGGACGGGCGGACTGGAAAGGGTTATCAGTTATGCTAGCCGGTCGCTGTCTAAAGCAGAGGTCAACTATTCCACAACAGAAACGGAGTGCCTCGCCATCATCTGGGCTACGTCAAAGTTTCGCCCCTACCTCTACGGCAGGCCCTTCAAAGTTGTGAGCGACCATCACGCCTTGTGTTGGCTAGCTAACTTGAAGGACCCTCCAGGTCGCCTCGCACGGTGGAGCCTAAGACTTCAAGAGTTTGACATTACTGTCGTGTACAAGTCCGGAAGGAAACACTCCGACGCCGACTGCTTGTCTCGTGCCCCCGTCGACCCACCAACGCCCGACGACCAAGATGATGACAGCTTCTTGGGAGCCATAAGTACCGAAGACTTCGCCGAACTACAGCGAGCCGACCCGGAACTGAATGGTCTAGTGGAATACCTGGAGGGCAGGACCATCGTTGTTCCAAAAGTATTCAGCCGAGGATTGGCATCATTTTCCTTGAAAAACAACGTCCTCGTAAAGAAGAACTTCTCTCCGGCCCGAGCCAGCTACCTTATCGTTGTACCTTCGGGACTGCGACCAGAAATTTTGCATGCCCTGCACGACGACCCAACGGCTTGACACCTCGGACTTTCCCGAACGCTCGCACGAGTACGGGAAAAGTACTACTCTCCGCGCCTTGCCGCCGACGTCACTCGCTACGTAAAGACGTGCCGAGACTGTCAGCGACGGAAGACACCGCCCACAAGACCAACAGGCTTCCTTCAGCCGATCGAGCCTCCTCGGCGACCATTCCAGCAGATCGGTATGGACCTCCTGGGACCGTTCCCAACGTCGACTTGCGGAAATAAATGGATCGTCGTGGCTACCGACTACCTCACCCGCTGCGCCGAAACAAAAGCCCTGCCCAAAGGCAGTGCCGCTGAGGTAGCCAAGTTCTTCGTTGAGAACATCGTTTTCGGCACGGCGCCCCAGAGGTTCTCATCACCGACAGAGGTGCGGCGTTCACGGCTGACCTAACTCAGGCGATCTTGGAATACAGCCACACAAGCCACCGCCGCATCACCGCGTACCACCCACAGACCAACGGCCTCACCGAGCGTCTAAATAAGACCATCGCCGACATGCTGGCTATGTACGTCGACGTCGAACACAAGACGTGGGACGCCATCCTCCCGTACGTGACCTTCGCGTACAACACGGCCGTACAGGAAACGACGCAGATGACGCCATACAAGTTGGTCTACGGACGGAGCCCGGCAACGACGCTCGACGCCATGCTACCAAACGTGACCGACGAGGAAAACATCGACGTGACCTGTGAGTGCTTGAGTACGCCAGTACGGTTTGGGACCGCTGGACACAAACGAACATAGACAAGCTTGAACGAATACAGAGTAAAGCAGTGCGGTTCGTTTTTCGCAACCATTCAAGGCAATTCAGTGTATCCGAGGCAAAAACGTTAATTGGATGGGACAGTCTTCAAAAACGACGCTGTACTCATAAATTGAAATTTGTCCATGACATCTACCATTCACGTACTGGAATCGACCGCGAGAAATATTTCCATGACCCTGATTATGTGTCTACGAGAGTGGACCACGATTTAAAAATAAAAGAAATATTCTGTAGAAGTGCCATGTGTGACGTAATGCAGTCATGCGCACGCGCGCTCGGTTGGCGGCAGCGCCCCCTTTGATAGGATGCATATATAAGAGCGCGTTTTCGTTCAATAAACGTTCCTTTGACGCACACGACCCCGTGCAAGCCACGTGGTGTCAGAAGTGGCCGGACTGCAGCCGATGTACGCAGCCGGCGAAATTTTTTGAAATCAGGCCTGCGAAGACGACAGTCGACAAGGTGATTGCTGCTTTCGCAGACATATTCGCCACTCCTGGCTTCCCGCAGCGCCTATGCACGGACAATGGACCGCCATTCAGCAGCCAGAGCTTTCGTGAATTTGTCGGTAAGATTGGCTTGCACCATGTTCGTTCCAGTCCGTATCACCCTCGATCAAACGGAATGGCTGAACGTGCTGTGCAAGAAGCCAAAAATTGCTTGAGTTCGCATCGGAACCTATGAGCATTTAGTAATTTTAAAGGAGATGGTAGTGAATTCCAAAAAGTAAGCGCTGAAATATGTGAAGTCTGCTTACCGTAGTTGGTGCGAACGATGGGTAAAATAAAATTATTTTTGCTTGCAAATCTAGTGTTATTAGCATTAACGAGGGATTTCTTTGGTATTATGGAAAGAGGAATATTATTTTGTAGTGCCTTATAAACAAGAATGGCGAGGTTTTATTTATTTATGGCGTAGGTATCGACAATTAGTCGATACGTACACAAGAATACAGGGTAATTCTGAAACAATTGTGGACCTCTTCTTTGTAAGTGCGAGCATCAGTAGTCACTCTACGTGCGATGTATTGCCCGGTATATCAGATCACGAGGCTGTGTTATTAACAATACATAATATGAATAGAAAAGGCAACTCTAACGCTGTCCCTTTCCACAACTTCTCCCGAGCTGATGATGTCTCAATTATAGAGGTGCTTTCGTTTAACCTAGATTCATTTTCAGAAACTGTTGTAGACCTGCATGAACTATGAGAACGCTTTAAATATATTGTTAATGAGTGCATTGAAAAATATGTAGCAACCATTGTTAAGAAAGGAAAAAAGAATCCCTGGATTTCTCGTGAGACGCTGAGATTGAAAAGGCAGCTTAAGAGGTTGAAAAATAAAATGAAAAAATCAACCATTGCTTCACCAGATCAACGAGAGAAATTTCTCTGTCTTTCATCGAAGCTTCGTATTCAACTAACAATCGATAAACATCGTTACTAAGGGGAATCGTTGCATAAATTCATCACGGCGTCTCCACAGAAATTTTGGAGGGAGGTGTCGCCGAAGCAATACCAATGCGATGTATTTGAAGTTGATGGCATTCACTTGAATGATGAACAACAAATTGCTAATTCATTTAATGAGCACTTCCACTCCGGTTTTACTTATGATGATGGTGTCTTACCTGTATTAGAGAATGATTTGTCACCGATTCCTGATTTGTCAGTAAGCGAGCAGGTTATATTCCACATGCTTTTCAAACATGATGAGAAGAAAAGTTCTGGCCAAGACAATATACGCAACGCTTTCCTAAAAAGGTATGCCGAATGGGTTTGGAAATACTTGTACACTGTGTTTTTACGTTCCTTAGAAGAAGGTCAACTCCCGAATGACTGGAGAACAGCCCGAGTGATACTACTTCATAAAAGCGGTGTCGCAGAGTCTATAAAGAACTACCGACCGATATCTTTAACCTCTAACACCTGCAAATTATTAGAGCACATCATACATAAACATATCGTAGATTTTTAGACTCATAACATATTAACAGAATGCCAGCATGGGTTTCAGAAAGGGTACTGCACTTGTACACCGCTAGTTGCTACCATCCATGATTTTGCCATATCAATGAATAATTTCAAACAAATTGATGCAATGTTTATGAAATTTTCGAAGGCGTGCGACAAAGTATCACACGGTAAATTATTACTGAAATTACATAGTCTGCTTACAAATTCACAACTTGTTAATTGGATTTCAGCGTACTTGACCAATCGCCCCCAGTTCGTCGCATTTAAAGGCCATCAGTCTAACCAACTACAAGTGCAACCAGGTGTCCCGCAGGGGTCCGTGCTAGAACCACTCCTTTTTCTTATTTATATCAACGACATAGTAAAATACATTTCCGTCAAAAGAAAAATTCGCAGCATATCCACGGGCGAATGATGAAGAGCTTGGGCGAAGCTCCTGAAGCAATCATGGTTACACCATGAAATCTTCAGTGGTTTCGCCTAGCAGTAATGAAAGCGACATCATCAAAGACGTGACAAACACTGCATATATTTATACAAGAAATTTTATTAATCGTAAGTGGTAGCTACACGTGGCTTCTGTTCCCCCTTCATTATCACGGCTTTATGGTCGGTGAAGTGATGGATCGGTGATGGGTTGTAGTGGGATGTTTGCAAAGACGAAGTAGTGGGCAGTTTGCAAAGGATCGGCGATGGGTCGTAGTATACTGCCGGTTACGCCTTACGCCAGACAAGGTTAGACTAAGAGGAGCTTCGCCCCTAAAACTGTTCGCAGACGACTGTGTTCTCTGCACGGACGTTAATGATCAATCGGATCAGGTGTTGTTCAAGGATAACTTTGGCGTGTTGCTTCATGGGGTCAGCGGTGGAAGACATGTATAAACTTCGACAAGACAGCTTTTATGCGGATAACTCGAAAGAAAAAGCCGTTAATGTTTGCTTTTAATTTTTACAATGTCATTTTGGCTGAGGTGTCACAATACAAATATCTTGGGTTATGGATATCAAACAGTATTAGATGGGATAAACACATCCCTTACGTTACATCTAATGCTTACAGAAAATTATTCTTTTTAAGGAGAACGCTAACTCTGGCTACCCCTGCAGTAAGGAAATTAGCATACAAATCCATTGTCCTACCAGTCTTAGACTATGCTGCTATAATATAGGACCCCTATAGAAGAGCTAATATTCTCAAGATAGAAAATGTCCAGAAGAGAGCCATACAGTTTATTTATAATGATTTTAGACGCAGCTCAGTGACTGAACTACAAGCTCGCGCTAAGCTAACCCCGTTATGTGAAAGAAACCGCTCATCACGTCTGAAATTCTTATATCAATTAGTCAAGGGGCACTATAACGTGGATGTTAGCGAATGGATTTCATTCTCTTCCGGTTATTCAACGCACCAAAGGCATGGACTAAAAATAACAGCTTTTCTTTCTCAAAATTATTCTTTCAAGTATTCTTTTTTTTCCGCGAACAGTCATACAATGGAATAACCTTAGTAGCTACATTATTCAAGCAGATTCTATGTCAGCATTTTCATCTCTTCTTGATGACTAAACATAATTGGCTATATTGATAGCGATTGTGTGTATTATAGCTGTGTTGCCTGTTCGTCTATTTTTTAGCATATGATAATGCTTTGTTTATTGATTGAACCTGAATTTGTGTTTTTCTAGTGTTTTTTTACTGTAACCTTTGCATGTACATATATTTTGAGTGCCATTATATTGTATCTTCATTCATGTATACTGTATTGCACCCTGCTAAAACCCCGATGGGCGTTGCTGTACCAATAAATAAATGAATACGCCCGCGATACCATACGCGGCTTCGCACACGAGCTTCGCAACCTACCGCGGAGAGCGGCGAGATGAAAGAATCGCCAAACTCTCCCGAAGGGTATATGTGGCTCTACTGGAGGCTTGTCGTCTTTTAAACCAAAACTGACACTGGCCCCACCAGCGTGCGGAACACGCAAGCAAAGTCGTCATGGGATTACGTTGGCCTTGTGAACGCCGCTTCTGAACTGCCCAGCTGCGTCAGCCGTATGTGCGCGTTTTGTGCCTGCTCTCACCACTGGACGTGAAATGCGTGGTTTGATGACAGAACAACATGTCATACTGCGATAACGATGATGTGGTAATGACCTGGCGACGCAAGCGAGCATGCCGCTGTGTATATTACCATGCAGATGATGGGCACGCTGCGCTCGCGGCACCACCAAGAACAGAAATAATAAGTACTTATGTTTCCTCTGTTTGCGCGTCCTAATCATCGCTCCGAGAGCTGTAGGTGTCGCTCTGCACACTGCGTCGCGTGAGAAGTGCAATGAAAATGGAAAGAAAAGGAGAAAAGCCATTAAAGGGGTGATGGTACCATGTTTGGGGCTTGCACATTCTTTGCTCTAAGCGTTTCCTATAGCTCCAGGAAGCGTGATGCACGCACCAAGATTCATGTATTCTCTCTAAATAATTTAATATCGCCTTTTGATGTGAACAAATTTCGGTTTCGGTTTCTGGGCGCCGAGGTTGGGCAGTGACGTAGAAGTTTCTGTGTAGAAGTTTCTTTCAGTGACGTAGAAGTTTCTGTCCTGTCCTTACTTTTTCCTTGATGGTACGCGTCTTTTTGGTTTTTTCAGTAAGCATGTGCCAACTAGTCCAACAAAAAGTTATATTAAGTGACGTAGAAGTGTAGGAGGCTTGGTCACGTAACCACACACGGCTGTGACGCACTTAGCTAGGAAGCGATCGAAACTCGGCGAGTGATGTAGCAACCGATGCTTTGCTGGTACTAAAGTTAACTAGAATATATTGTCACGTGGTCGGGACGTCGACGAAGGCAGCAGTCAGCATGTCCGAGACGAAACTCTTTATTAGGATGAACTTGTGGCCGGGAAAATGAAACTCCACTTCACAGCAATAAACTGATAGCTGCGAACAGAGCGTCGACCGTCGATCAACTGACAAGCGGTCACGCGCGTCGGCTTTTATACAGGCGCTATCGAACTTTCCAGCAATATCGCTGGTGGCGGCGTAATCTATAGACAAAGCTGGAACATTCGGGTGCGGGGCGCAATCTTAACAAACCGATCTACTACAATCGCGACGCTTCTAGAACACTACTTCGCGGACAGCGTCGAGCGTTGATAACCGTCACTGGCGGTCAAACCCGAATACATCTAAACATAACAAGAAGTGGGCGTGGCATTGCCCCCCTCTGAAAAACCATCGTCCCGATGCTTGTGAAAGAACATAGAAGAGGAAAAAAACAAGTGCATACACAAATAAATTACAATAACAAAAGAAAAAAATACAGTCCCCAGGCTCGCTAACGCGCAAAAAACGGCTTAAGGCGCACGACATGGACGGCTTCAGGTCGCGCACGGCGCCGCTGAGAGTTCGTAATGCCGTCAGGGACAACCTCATAGTCGAGTGCGCCGAGGCGTCGAAGTACCCTGTACGGTCCGAAGTATCGTCGAAGAAGCTTCGCACTAAGTCCTCGTCGGCGTATTGGCGTCCATACCCATAGAAGGTCACCGGGTTGGTATTCCATGTGGCGTCGTCGAAGGTTGTAGCGGCGGCTGTCAGTCGTCTGCTGGTTCTTGATCCGTAGGCGGGCGAGCTGTCGTGCTTCTTCGGCGCGCTGTAGGTAGGTGGTCACGTCGATGTTTTCCTCGTCGGTCACGTTTGGTAGCACGGCGTCGAGCGTCGATGCCGGGATCCGTCCGTAGACCAACTTGTATGGCGTCATCTGCGTCGTTTCCTCTACGGCCGTGTTGTACGCGAAGGTCAGGTACGGAAGGATGGCGTCCCACGTCTTGTGTTCGACGTCGACGTACATGGCCAGCATGTCGGCGATGGTCTTATTTAGACACTCGGTGAGGCCGTTGGTCTGTGGGTGGTACGCGGTGGCGTGGCGGTGGCTTGTGTGGCTGTATTCCAAGATCATAGTTGACATCATAGTTGAAATCAAGAAGAAGAAATGGATATGGGCCGGGCACGTAGCACGTCGGCAGGATAACCGGTGGTCATTAAGGGTAACTGACTGGATTCCAAGAGATGGCAAACGCGCGAGGGGGAGACAGAAAATTAGGTGGGTAGATGAGATTAAGAAGTTTGCAGGTGTAACGTGGCAGCAGAAAGCACAGGATCGGGTTGATTGGCGGAACATGGGAGAGGCCTTTGCCCTGCAGTGGGCGTAGACAGGCTGATGATGACTCCAAGATCGCCTGAGTTAGGTCAGCCGTGAACGCCGTACCTCTGTCGGTGATGAGAACCTCTGGGGCGCCGTGCCGAAGGACGATGTTCTCAACGAAGGACTTGGCTACCTCAGCGGCACTGCCTTTGGGCAGGGCTTTTGTTTCGGCGTAGCGGGTGAGGTAGTCGGTAGCCACGACGATCCATTTATTTCCGCAAGTCGACGTTGGGAACGGTCCCAGGAGGTCCATCCCGATCTGCTGGAATGGTCGCCGAGGAGGCTCGATCGGCTGAAGGAAGCCTGTTGGTCTTGTGGGCGGTGTCTTCTGTCGCTGACAGTCTCGGCACGTCCTTACGTAGCGAGTGACGTCGGCGGCAAGGCGCGGCCAGTAGTACTGTGGCGACACACTGCGCACAAACCGGCGCAGCCTCCGCCTCGTCACTCGCTAGCCCAGCGTGACACGGCTGCATGCTACACCACGTCTCCGATAAGGGACAGCACCACCGCAGCGTCACCGCAGGCTTACGTCATCGACGGTGGCTTTAAAACCAAGCTGCCAAGCTCGGAAGGCATCATTCCTTCGCTACCCGACTGAGCGCAGCGTCGCTATGCTCGCACCGCCGCTGCTACTACGCTAATAAACAGTCGTTATGTTTTATGTTGGGATGCGTCCTTCCATCGACACGGCATCCCACATCTGGTGACCCGGAAACCGAACAGACCGCACCGCCATGGCCGACCCAGAGGCCCTCACCGCTCTGCGCCAGCGGGTGCAACAGCTTCAGCAGGAACTGCAGACCCAGCGACCCCAGCACTCTCGCAACGCCTCCACAACCGAGGCCGCGCCTGCCGGCTCCGCTGAGGACGTCAGAGCTCCCACAGAGCACCCTCACGCTGCCTCATGTGACACCTGGCGTATCGCTGTCAGGCTTCCGCCGCTTTGGGCGGACTCGCCCGAGGTCTGGTTCGCCAAGGTCGAGGCCCAGTTCTCCCTGGCGCACATCACGCAAGACCGGACCCGCTACAATTACGTCGTCGCCCACCTGGACGCACGTCATGCCTACGAGGTCCGATATATACTTGCCAACCCACCAACGGTCAAACTCTACGAACACCTGAAGGCTACCCTTATCCGCCGCCTGTCGCTCTCCGAAGACCAGAAGGTACGCCAACTTCAGGCCGCAGAGCTTGCCGAGCGCAAACCTTCGCAGCTCCTGCGCCACATGCGTGCGCTCGCGGGCAACATACAAGTCCAGCATTCCTTCCTGCGAGCGCTTTGGATCCAACGACTCCCGCCGCACGTCCACGCAATTCTGCAGGCTCAGCTTGGGCTACCTCTCGACAAACTTGCGGAGATTGCCGGTGGCGTCATCGAGGTCTCCTTGCGACAGTTGTCGCCCACCACCCAGGCCATCGCTGCACCGCTGAACACCGCAGAGCTTGCACGCCGTATCGACGACATCGATCGACAGATCACCTGCATTCAACAACGCTTGGGTGAACGTCTTCCGATGCATCAGCGCCGCCACTCGCAAAGGCGCGACTGTAACACCACTTCGTCGCGGCAACGCGATAACAACGGCCCGTGTTACTACCACCGACGCTTCGGGGACAGAGCCCGCCAATGTCGACCACCCTGTTCCGCTGGGCATGCGGGAAACTGCAACAGCAGCTCGTAGAGACGGCCGCAAGCTGCCAACCCGGACTCCGTCGCATCTTCGTCACCGACCAAATCACGAAGCAGCGGTTCCTTGTCGACAGTGGTTCCGACATTTGCTGCTACCCGCGATCCCATCTCCAAGGTCCTCGTCCGCCTACGTCTTTCGAGCTCAGTGTGGCAAACCGCTCAACAATCAAGACGTACGGCTCGCTCCGCCTGCACATCCAGCTCAGAAACTTACGCCGTGACCTTCACTGGAAATTTGTCGTCGCCGACGTCAGCGAACCAATCATCGGCTCAGACTTTCTCGCCCACTACAACCTCCTTCCGGACTGCCGCAACGACCTCCTCATCGATGGGACAACGGGACATTCCATACCTGGCCAGCGAACGACCGCCAAACAGCCAAGCATCAAGGTACTCAGTGTCGACAATCATTCGCCGTACCATGCCATCCTCGCCGAATTCCCCGGATTTACGCGCCCCAGCGGACTGCCACGCAATGTGCAGCGCACCACCGTGCACTACATCCGGACTACTTCAGGCCCCCCGGTTTTCTGCCGCGCCCGTCGCCTTGCCCCGGACCGCATGCGCATAGCCAAAGCAGAGTTCGAGGCCATGCTGCGCGAAGGAATCGCCCGCCGCGCTGACAGTCCATGGGCCTCGCCACTTCACCTCGTTCCGAAGAAGACCGAAGGCTGGCGGCCCTGTGGGGACTACCGTGCCCTCAACGCACGCACCATCCCGGACAGGTACCCCGTCCAGCACATACAGGACTTCGCCCATCGCATTCATGGCTGCCACGTCTTCTCCGTGCTTGACTTGGTGAAGGCCTACACACAGATACCCGTTCATCCGGATGACGTCCCGAAAACGGCAATCATCACTCCCTTTGGCTTGTTCGAGTTTCCCTTCATGAGCTTCGGCCTGAGGAACGCTGGACAAACCTTTCAGCGCTTCATCGACGAAGTCGTCCGCGGCCTCGACTTCTGCTTCGTTTACCTTGACGACATACTGGTATTTTCCCGCGACGCCGAAGAGCACCACAGGCACCTTCGTCTGCTGTTTCAACGCCTCGACGACCACGGTCTACTCGTCAATACCCAAAAAAGTACGCTAGGCGCTTCCGTCGTCCGCTTCCTCGGCCACGAAGATTCATCTGAGGGAACTCGGCCCTTGCCCCAACGCATCTCGGACCTGCAAAGTTACCCTCAACCCACCACCGCTAAAGACCTTCGCCGTTTCCTTGGCATGCTGAACTTCTACAGGCGTTTCTTGCCACACGCAGCCGACTACCAGGCTCCCCTCCATGATGCTTTGCCTGGCCTACGAGGAAACCAATCCGTCGCGTGGACACCGCCATTAGCGAAAACGTTCGAAGAATGCAAAGCCGCCCTCTGCACCGCCACGCTTCTCAACCAACCCGTGCCAGACGCTCCCTTGGGACTCTTCACGGACGTATCTGGCTTCGCCATCGGCGCCGCACTCATGCAACGCGTGGACAACACCTGGCATCCTTTGGGGTTCTTCTCCAAGAAACTCGCAGCTCGGAAAACTACCCCTTCAACCACCAGTTCCGCCGACGAAACCACGACCACCGCCCCTACAACTCTGCCAGACTACTACAGAGAACTTCTGGCGATATACGAAGCAGTACAACACTTTCGCCATGTTCTCGAAGCACAGAATTGCACCATCTATACCGACCACAAGCCTCTTACCTACGCCTTCTCTCAACGTCGCGACAAGCTCCCGCCCGTACAGCAGAACCAACTCTCGTTCATTGCACAGTTCACCACCGACATCCAACACGTCAGCTGGAAAGACAACGTGGTCGCCGACGCGCTTTCACGTGTAGCAGCCATCAGCTCTGTGCAGATAACAGCGGACGTCCTCGCCGTGGCTCAGACTATGGACGCCGAACTGCCGAACTTCTCAAGGGCAGGTCCTCACTACAGCTGCAACAAGTCCCCATTCCAGGGTCTACAACCACAATCTGTTGCGACATGTCGACAGGACGAAGCAGGCCCTATGTACCCCTCTCCCATCGCCGTGCTCTTTTCAACCAGCTCCACAACCTCAGCCATCCCGGTATACGCGCCTCTACACGCCTCGTGGCTGACCGCTATGTCTGGCCCTCCATGCAGCGGGATTGTCACACCTGGGCGCGCTCCTGCATTCAATGCCAGCGCGCTAAAGTCACCAGGCACGTCACATCTCCACTCGGAACATTCCCTCAGCCCTCCGGTCGGTTCGAGCACGTCCACCTCGACATCATAGGACCCTTTCCCCCGGCTGGACCCTATCGCTACTGCCTCACCGCCATCGATCGCTACACTCGATGGCCCGAGGCATGGCCCCTCGAGGGAATCACCGTGGAAGACGTCGCCTCGGCCTTCTTCACCGGCTGGATCGCTCGTTTCGGCGCCCCCCGCCGCGTAACCACCGACCAAAGACGACAGTTCGAGTCGCACCTTTTCAGGCTACTCGGGCTGACCATCGGTTTCGAACGCTTGAGGACCACCAGTTACCACCCCTGCGCCAACGGAATGATCGAGCGTTTCCACCGACAGTTCAAAGCAGCCATTATGTGCCACCCGGACTCAACCTGGCTCGAGGCCATCCCAGCCGTCATCCTCGGTCTTCGCGCCACCTTCAAGCCGGACATCCACGCTACACCAGCAGAGCTCGTCTACGGGGAATCACTCCGTCTCCCAGGCGAATTCCTCGCTGCACTGCCATTCAGGGCTATGACGTCAGATCTCACCGACTTCGTCGCCTGACTCCGACGCACCATGGCTGCCTTACGCCCGTCACCTGCAGCCCACCATTGCAAGCCTACACCTTTCCTGTTCAAGGAGCTAGCATCGTGTACGCACGCTTTCCTCCGCGATGACACCGTCCGCAGGCCTTTCCAGCCACCTTACAGCGGACCCCACCCGGTCGTCCATCGCGACAACAAAAACTTCACTCTGCGCCTGAACGGGAACGACGTCCGCGTCTCGATTGACCGACTCAAGCCCGCATACATCGCCTCGCATGAACCGGGCAGTACCACTCCTTCCACAGGCATCTATCCGCAGCCGCCACCGACGCCGCAGCCCGCTCCGGTCACGACACGCTCTGGACGTGTGGTACGCCTTCCATATTTCTACAGACCCTGAGGGCTCTGCATTCCGCGGGGGGGGGGGGGGTGATGTGGCGACACACTGCGCACAAACCGGCGCAGCCTCCGCCTCGTCACTCGCTAGCCCAGCGTGACACGGCTGCATGCTACACCACGTCTCCGATAAGGGACAGCACCACCGCAGCGTCACCGCAGGCTTACGTCATCGACGGTGGCTTAAACCAAGCTGCCATCATTCCTTCGCTACCGGACTGAGCGCAGCGTCGCTATGCTCGCACCGCCGCTGCTACTACGCTAATAAACAGTCGTTATGTTTTATGTTGGGATGCGTCCTTCCATCGACACGGCATCCCACAGTATTTTTCGCGTACTCGTGCGAGCGTTCGGGAAAGTCCGAGGTGTCAGCCGTTGGGTCGTCGTGCAGGGCATGCAAAATTTCTGGTCGCAGTCCCGAAGGTACAACGATAAGGTAGCTGGCTCGGGCCGGGGAGAAGTTCTTACGAGGACGTTGTTTTTCAAGGAAAATGATGCCAATCCTCGCCTGAATACTTTTGGGACAACGATGGTCCTGCCCTCCAGGTATTCCACTAGACCCCTCAGTTCCGGGTCGGCTCGCTGTAGTTCGGCGAAGTCTTCGGTACTTATGGCTCCCAAGAATCTGTCATCATCTTGGTCGTCGGGCGTTGGTGGGTCGACGGGGGCACGAGACAAGCAGTCGGCGCCGGAGTGTTTCCTTCCGGACTTGTACACGACAGTAATGTCAAATTCTTGAAGACTTAGGCTCCACCGTGCGAGGCGACCTGGAGGGTCCTTCAAGTTAGCTAGCCAACACAAGGCGTGATGGTCGCTCACAACTCTGAAGGGCCTGCCGTAGAGGTAGGGGCGAAACTTTGACGTAGCCCAGGTGATGGCGAGGCACTCCTTTTCTGTTGTGGAATAGTTGACCTCTGCTTTAGACAGCGACCGGCTAGCATAATTGATAACCCATTCCAGTCCGCCCGTCCGCTGCACAAGGACGGCGCCGAGTCCTATGCTGATTGCATCGGTGTGAATCTCCGTATCGGCGTATTCATCGAAATGCGCAAGTATCGGAGGTGTCTGCAGGCGTCGTTTCAGTTCATGAAATGCTTCGACTTGCGCTCTTTGCCACCTGAATTCGACGTCGGTCTTCGTGAGCTGCGTTAGTGGCTCGGCGATCCGTGAAAAGTCTTTGACAAAGCGTCTGTAATAGGCGCACAAGCCGAGAAATCGGCGCACGGCCTTCTTGTCGGTGGGTGGCGGGAAAGCGGCGATGGCAGGTGTTTTCTGCGGGTCTGGGAGCACTCCAGTCTTGCTGATCATGTGACCAAAAAAACAAGAGCTCCTCGTACGCGAAGCGGCACTTTTCTGGCTTCAGGGTGAGCCCGGAGTTCTTGATTGCTTGAAGTACGGATTGAAGTCGCTGGAGGTGTTCGTCGAAGTTCGAGGAATACACAACGACGTCGTCCAAGTAAACAAGGCAAGTCTGCCACTTCAAGCCAGCTAATACAGTATCCATGACTCGTTGGAAAGTCGCAGGTGCCGAGCAAAGACCGAAAGGCATGACCTTAAACTCGAACAGGCCGTCCGGTGTTATAAAGGCGGTCTTTTCTCGGTCTCCCTCGTCGACTTCAATTTGCCCGTAGCCGGTCTTGAGGTCCATCGACGAAAAGTAATTCGCGTTGTGGAGTCGATCCAGGGTGTCGTCTGTACGTGGGAGAGGGTACACGTCCTTCTTTGTGATTTTGTTCAGGCGACGATAATCGACGCAGAAACGTAGGGTCCTATCCTTCTTCTTCACTAACACCATGGGACACGCCCACGGGCTGTTGGACGGCTGGATGATGTCGTCGCGTAGCATTTCATCGACTTGTTTCTTAACGGCCTCCCGTTCCCGCGTCGAAACCCGGTAGGGACTCCGACGGAGTGGTCGAGCATTTTCTTCTGTTATGATGCGGTGCTTAGCAAGGGGCGTTTGTCGGACCCGCGATGACGACGAGAAACAGTCCCTGTATTCCTGCAGAAGGTGTCGAAGCTGTTGCTGTTGGTGAGCGGGAAGACTTGGGTTTACGTCGAAGGGTGGCTCAGGGATCGTCGTCGTAGCTTCGTCAGAATCTGAAAAGGCAAACGCATCGCTGACGGCCAAGATTTCGTCGATGTATGCAATCTTCGTGCCCCTGCTCCGGTGTCTGTATTCCTGGCTGAAGTTCGTTAGCATCACGCTTCCTTTTCCTTCATGCAACCGAGCAATGCCCCTTGCGACGCAAATGTCACGGTCTAGCAGCAAACGGTGATCGCTCTCGATGACACCTTCGATGTTTTCAGCATTTTCGGTGCTGACGGAAATTATGACGCTGGAGCGAGGCGGGATGGCAACTTGATAATCGAGCACGTTAAGGGCATGTTGACATGGACTCGTATCCGGCGGTGTCGTCTTGTCCGACGATAGGGTTATCGATTTGGTTCTTAAGTCGATGACGGCGCCGTGATGATTTAAGAAGTCCATGCCAAGTATGACGTCCCTGGAGCAAAATTACGAAACTCGCAGGATACGTTCGATTATTGATTGTGACTCTTGCTGTGCAGACTCCAGACGGCGTTATTAGATGGCCTCCAGCGGTGCGGATTTCGGGGCCTTCCCAAGCGGTTTTAACTTTCTTCAACTTCGTGGCGAAGGGCCCACTGATGACGCAATAGTCGGCTCCAGTATCGACGAGAGCGGTGACGTTGTGGCCGTCGATGAGAACGTCGAGGTCGCTAGTTCGTCTTGCGTTGCGGTTGGGTCTCGGTGTTGGGTCACGGCTGCGTCAGTTTGTTCCGCTGCTTCAGTGTTGCGTCGTCGGGTCTTCTTCGGTCCGCAAGACCTCGTCGTCAGGGGTCTGTCTGCTTCGCGTCGTGTTCTGAAGGTTTCGTCGCGGCGTCGTCGTCGTCGGCGGAGGATCTTCGGTAGTTCGTCGTAGCAGAGTTTCGGCTCTTTCCTTCCGGACGACGCTCGTGAACGTGTCCAGGAAAGCGGCGCGAAAAAGGTCCCAGGTTGTGAGCGTGGCCTCTCGGTTCTCGAACCATGTTCGAGCGGTGTCTTCTAAGGCGAAGTACACGTTCCGTAGCTTGTCGTTATCAGTCCAGTTGTTGTAAAGGGCGACGCGGTCGTACCTTTCAAGCCAACTTTCCGGATCTTCGAGCGGTGACCCACGGAAGGTAGGTGGCTCCCTCGGCTGATGTAGCAGCACAGGTGCAGGCACAATGGGTGCTGTCGGCGTCGCTGATGTGGTGGGCATGGTCGGGGTCTTCCTGGTCTTGTCGGGTAGAGGCCCATACTCCGGTGCTAGGCCTTGTTGCCTACGGCTAGCTCGCTGGTCGTGGTTGGCGTCGATGTCTTCTCCGCGCTGGGGGCTGGGTTCAAGGTTTGACGGGGGCGTCCGGATCATGAAGGAACAGCACCTCCACCAGATGTCACGTGTTCGTGACGTCGACGAAGGCAGCAGTCAGCACGTCCGAGCTGAAACTCTTTATTAGGCCGAACTTGTGGCCGGGAAAATGAAACTCCAGTTTACAGCAATAAACTGATAGCGGCGAACAGAGCGTCGGCCGTCGATCAACTGACAAGCGGTCACGCGCGTCGGCTTTTATACAGGCGCTATCGAATTTTCCAGCAATATCGCTGGTGGCGGCGTAATCTCTAGACAAAGCTGGAACATTCGCGTGCGGGGCGCAATCTTCACAAACCGATCTACTAATATCGCGACGCTTCTAGAACACTACTTCGCCGACAGCGTCGAGAGTTGATAAATGTCCCTGGCGGTCAAACCCGAATACATCAAAACAAGACAAGAAGTGGGCGTGGCAATATTCCAGTTCACTACAGCCGGTACGTACGTTTGCGGAGGTGGCGGAGGTCCGGCGGTCACTCACGTCACTAGAGCAGATCTGGTGTGAGGTCACTACAAATTTCGTTGCCCATCCTACAGAGCTACGTCAGTGTTGCCGCGCTAGCGATGGGTTTCGATCGGGAGAATGGACACATAGGTACACTTTGGAAGTGAATTAAAATATATTCTAAAGGTTTGCTGTGTCCGACCCTTCGTGTGGAGTGTCCTTGCATTCAGAGCAAACCCACAACAGGCTTGTTATAGCCTCGAAATTTGATGGCGCCACCCCTTTAAGCTCACATAGCGACGATGTGGGATGCGTGTTCAGAAACTACTGTCAATATAGCATATGCTTCGCACGGCTAGCCAATCGATGCGCGAGTGCGCCTCGAAAAAGATGTTTGTACTACATAATTTCCTTGCTTGCGATGAAGCATAAATGAAGCATAGTGCTTTCAGGGAGTATACACTGGAGCAAAAAAAAAAACAAATGAAAAAGGCCGCTATTATCACGCTGGCATGCGATCAAATTTGCATGGAGGGCAAATTTCCTTTCTGTTTAGGTTGTTTTATGCTTGATTTGCTTGTTTTGATGCCTTGTCCTGATGTCAGTTTGTGCGCGTTAACGTGTGACATAATCGTCGTACAATTATGACCACATGATGAGACATAATTATGGCCCATGATGTGACAGACATCTGCTAAGTGACAGGGTGTCGAAGCACATGCATATTATGGTACTCTCACTTCATTAGTCGCATATCAGCACTGGAACTTGCCAGAGTTACTTGCGATAAAAGAGATGTGTCAGTTGTGCACAGCTATTTTCGAGAGAGAGAGAGAGCAACTTTATGAAATGCCTGCAGAGACGATTAGGCTCCCTCCACGCAGGGAGGACGAGCTTTCATCGCGACGTGGCCATTACGTCAGTCTCGTGCGTTGTGCTCTTCGAGGCCTTGCTCGCGAGCTACTCCCACGGATCCGAGAGTGCCGCGGCCCCCTTCCTGGGGCGCCACCCCCCTTCTCCTCGGTTTCGCTCGGTCGCTGTCTCTCTAGAGCTGCCGAGACCTGCTGGACGGCCTTGAGTTGTGTGTCTTGTTTATAGACCCTCGTTGCAGCCTCTAGCTGCGGCGGGATCGTCGTCTTCTCACTGGCTTCTCTCGGAACCACAACGAGACGGCCACATTGGCCGTCTCGTTGTGGTTCGCGTTCCCGCGTTCCGACACATCACTGCCCACGTGGGCCGGAAACCACTTGATCACCGCAGCACTTTTGCGTCCGTTGTCTTCGACCTTGCGCAGTATGCGCGCGGCCTCACTACATACCCTAACTTTGGCGCAGTTCTTCACTGCCGTTCTAGAGTCACACAGCACTGTAGTGTGCAGTGAAGGAGTGACGTGACTCGCACTCACGGGTAGCGTTTGCATACTCGCCGTTTTATTAGACGTTCCACAAATATATACAAGCACAAGGACACAGTGTTGCCAACCTAAGCACTGAAACCGAAACTGCAGGAACTATGTACAGGATACAACATTTTACCTCGCTCATTTATTTTTGATTTTGTGAAAGTGTTAGTACAGGTTAATCGCGCACAGTTTATATGTGGAACTAGAAATACACATCAATATATACACACAAAATGATCTATACACATGCAAAATATTGAATACATTAGGTAACATGTACACCAACAAAGGAATATTTATACATTCACACTTAATAACCATATCTGCCCGGTCGCCGTCTCTCTCGGTGCGGCTGAATGCGACGACCAGGTGAGCACGATACCCCAAGTTCTTCTGCAGCGTTCAAGGGCGGGCGTGAAACAGTTTCTGAAGCAGGAAACTGTCCGGCGGCTGATCTCGTTGGCGACCCGGAATCGCAGTCTGCACAAGGCACAGGTTTCGCTGCGGGAATACTTGCCCCGGCAGACGCTGGCTGCCATGTTGCAGCGAGAAGCGTCGCATCAAAGGGATCGTGATGGAACGAAGATTCACTCCCTGCGGAGTGTTGCTGAATGCCATTGTCACCAGGGCGCCGAGCAGGCACCTTGCACAGCTTTGCCGCGTTCCATGTTTTGCAGTCGTCGAGAATGAAAGATGCTGGACCGCGTTGCTCGATGACTTTCCTTGGCTTCGAGAAAGACATGTCACCCTTGAATGAAACCGATGGTTTCTTCACCCGCAGCACCATGTCTCCTACTGCCACTGTTGTCGGTTTTGCCGCTCGCCTCCTGTCGGTGTAGGCTTTGCTGTACGCTTGCCTGTGCTTGACACGTTGCCGCAGCCTGGCCAGTTCCTGGTAGGGTGCCTTTGAGAAGGACTGGAGCGATAAGCCGAAGATGTCAAGCTTCGTTCTTGGCGGCCTTCCATGTAACAGTACCGCAGGGGCCACTCCTGTTGTGGCGTGGGTGTACACCTGTATGCGGCGAGGTAATCCCGTCCGGGTGTTCGCAGCGGACGTTGTTCCAGACGAGCCAGTTGCAGGTAAGTCTTGAACGTGCGGTTGAACCGCTCGATCTGTCGGTTTGCCTGCGGGTAATAAACAGATAAATGCGACAGATGGATCACTCGTTCCTGTAGGAAGTTCACAAATTCCTTTGATGTGAACTGGGGCCCATTATCACAGATTATCTCTTCAGGATATCCTTCCCGTGCAAATACGTTGAGCAGGAATTCGGTCACGGTTTTTGTAGAAATTTTCCTTGCAAGCTGTACTTCTGGCCATTTTGAGAAGTAGTCTACGAGTCTCAGGACAAATCTGAAATCTGGAGGCGCCCTTTCCAGGGGACCAACGATATCCATTGCAAGTTTCTGCCATGGTCTCTCTGGTAACTCGACAGGTTGCAGCGGGGCAGGCGACGTCTTTGCCGATTTATCAGCTGCTTGACAGATGCTACAATTGTGGACTGCTTCTTCCACGCGAATGTCCATGCGGGGCCACCAAAATTGTTCCCTAAGTCTGGCTTTCGTGCGTGCGATACCCTGGTGTGGTGTATAAGGTCCCTTTCAGCTGCGGCCGCTTCTACGTAGGACAGACGGGCCGATGCATTAACCAGAGATTGTTGGAACATAAGAGATCGCTAACAGGAGGCTCACCTTCTAATCTATCATTACATTGTCGAGATTGTAAGTGCACGCCAAAATTCGATGAATGCGCAGTGTTGTACCGGCATAGAAATGAAGAAACGTGCCTGATATTGAAGCATGGCATATCGAGAATAGTGGTAGCGCATGCGTGAGCCAACCGTCGATTAACTTGCATAAAGATGAAATCAAATGCCTTAACAGTTATCTACCACGTAGACCGCCACGCGTGCCGGATTGATAGGTTCGCCGGTTGCATGGGCATGCGCAGATAAGTTTTCGTGCCTTTTTTCTTTTCAGCCGTTGTGCGTCTCTTCAGTTGTTAGTCGGCGTTTGTGGTGTCCTGATCTCTTTCTTGTGTCCGTGTTTGCACGCCCTGTCTCTTTTTAGAATGAATACGTACCAACTAGCTCAGCTCTCTGTTATTCTAAACCCTGGTGAGTTTCATGCGCTGTTGCCACGAGTTGAGCCACGAGAGACGATGGAACTACAAGCCTCTCTGCACGCAACAACAATTCGCTCACTATTGACAATTTGTCTCGAACTCTGAAATATTGTTCCAGACCTTCCGGCAAGTCTCTGTACGAGGGCGAAGACCCATTTACAAACGCGTACACATTTTGAAGAGTGGCGTCAGCAAGGACCGTTTGTTCAAACTGCTCTTTGCTCAGGCAAGTTGGTTGAACCATGGAAACAATTTCTTCCTCAAAAGTCAGGTCTCCATCTGCCAGGTAACCGGTAACCGGACAGGTAACCGCGAAAGAGCACCGGCTACTCTGTTGAACGAGCCTTTCTGGTACTCCACCGTGAAATTGTAACGTAGTAGCCTTATGCACCAACGTGCAATTGTAAGTGGGCGTCGGCCTGAGCTCTACGAAGACAGAAGCGAAACGAGTGCCTGATGGTCTGCTCGGAGATGGAGCTCCGTCCCCACAGGTATGCATGCCAATACTCGCATGCCCAAATGCATGCAAGTGCTTCCTTCTCGCCAACTGCGTACTTTCAGCCGGAGATAGCGTACGTGATGCAAAAGGAACAGTACGAAGCTTATTACCGGCGTGCTGCTGAAGGACTGCTCCTAGACAACATTCAGACGCATCAGTGGAAATGGCAATTGGAAGCGCAGGATCAAACATGTTCAAGACAAGATCTGACGATAATACCGCCTTTACCGCGCGGAAACTGTTATCCACGTCAAGAGACCAGGTGAAGGTTTCGCCTTTTCTAAGAAGAGCCCTCATTGGTAGTACCATCTCGGCCAAGTGTGGCACAAACTTGGCGTAGTATTCCACCAACCCAAGAAAAGAGCGGAGTTCAGCGGCATTTCTTGGAACTGGGGTTTACACAATTGCGTCCACTTTCCCTGACAGTGGCGAAATACGGCAAGGTGTCACCTTGTGGCCCAAGAACTCGAGCTCCTGCACACCAAACACACATTGGCTGTTGAGCTTCAGACCTGCATCTTTGATACGTTGTAACATTGCCTCCAAGTTCTTTAGGTGCTCCTCAGCTAATTTACCAAAAATAATGACATCATCGATGTAAAAGAGGACACCCGCACGATTGCGAAGGATTCGAGCCATCATACTCTGGAAAGCAGCAGGTGCTGAGGATAGCCCAAAACAAACTCGTTTGAACCGGTACAGCCCTTCATGTGTTATAAAAGCTGTCAAATCCCTGCTCTCATGACCCAGGGGAACTTGGTGGTAGGCAGACGCTAAGTCGAGTTTCGAAAAGTGCGTGGCTCCCACCAAGGCATGAAGCAACTCATCCGTGTGAGGCAGCGGAGAGCTGTCCGGAACGATGGCCTTGTTAGGTTCGTGTAAATCTACACAAAGCCTAATACCTTCATCTTTCTTCTGAATGAGTACAATACGGGACACCCATTCTGACACATCGATGCGCTCAATGATGTCCAAGCTTTCCAAGCGCTGCAGTTCGGAAGACATGCGTGGTCGTAACGTGAAAGGAAGCCGGCGGAGTTTTGCGCTACTGGCTGAACACCCGCACGTGTCTTAATCCTGTGAACCACACCTTTTGCAAGACCTAGCTCGTTTGTGAAGAGCGAGCAAAATTTTTGCTGAAGTGCGGATGGCAGCTGCATGGATGGCTCTATCGGACATGTCCGAGCTACTTCGGCGTTCGGTACCGTGCTGGTTTTAAAGCACAGCAGCTCAGACCCTTGAATGCGCAGCTTCAAAGCCTTAATACCATCCAGGCCAACGACAGAAGTACCCTGTTCGACAACATAAAACAAAAGCGGTGCGCTGCGATTCTCGAAAAAGACCTCAGAAAAATTACACCATTTTCCGCTAAAGGGGACCATGAGGCGATGCGAAGCCGGAGCACTTGCACGATCGAGTTCCGTTGGCGTTCTTTGGGCATGCTACCGACCTCGCGTCGTGGAACGCGAAGAGAAACGCTACGCGCGTCTTGTCTTCCCTCTAGCCTGGCCGTTAATTCTCATAGGGCGAGTGGGGAACGCAGTCGGCAGGCGTGCGAGAGGGGGGCAGCGTAGGAGAGAGGGGGAGGGGACGGGCATGCGCTGGTGCTCATCGCGGCGTTGCGCAGGAGAGAATTTCGGCATGTCTAGCCCGCGTTTCAGAGGAAGAGTGGAAAGGGGGAAGGGAGAGGGGAAGTGGAGAGGGGAGAGGGTGTGCGCATGCGCAGTAAGGGTGGTCACGTTGCACACCACCAGCACCACCACCACCGGATTGAACTCCGCCATAAGGTACTTCGCATCTAAAAAAGCAGCCTCGAACCTAAATTGGTCTTTTGTAATAATCCAGAAGCGTCACACGAGGAACGGGAAGAAGCGGCACACCAGAGAAATGTTGGTCAAACACCTTGCCTGAAAGAATGGAAACGGAAGAGCCAGAATCGACTAACAGCTTCATAGCGACCTGCCCGACTCGAACGTTAATGTGAATTCCAGATGCAAGAGGCTGTTGAACCACAAGAACATCTACGGTTTCATCCTGCAACTGGCTATCTACTGAAGCCCCGTGGACAGCTGCTTGCGACCGTTTCTGGTTGCAGACGTTTTCAAAATGTCCCATACTGTCACAAAAGAAGCATTTTTTTCCTTTAGCTGGGCAGCGTTTCCAAGAAGCGCGATGCTGCTTGGAACCGCATCTGAAGCAATGCGAAGAATTCACGTGTCGCTGTGAATTCGATGGACAGCGCTGGAGAGATGGCGGGCGGTTCCCAAATGTAGCTGCCTTATCGCATTGACTGAAAGTGCAAGCACGCGGCCGTGAATTCAGTGACTGCAACGATGAACTGCCTTTTGTGCCCGACTGCGCAGATACTGGTTGCACAGAAATGGAAAATTCCTTCATTTCTACTGCTGCATGCTCGATTTGACTCGTGAGAGCAATTGCCTTGCTGAACGAAAGCGAAGACCCTTGTAAGAGAAGACGTTCCCGAATACGATGCGAGGACACACCGGCAACAAACTGGTCACCTAATGACTCTTCTTGCTTTCCCCCTTTCTTGCGACGCAGCATCCATTGGCTGCATCATAAGCAACTCATGTTGATGTTTCAGTACCATTTGTTATTTCTTTTGACTGTCGGACTTGCCTTTGTAATATTTGGTTCATATTTTGATAACTACTGTTTAAATTCTGAGTATACTTGTATTTTCATATTTGTTATTGTATTGATGTAATTTGTATTGTAATTCCCACTCTGTTGTTGTGAAGCCTTACAACCCAATCTGTAACGGCCGTATGGCCAACAGTATTGTGAATAAAAAAAAAGTCACAGTTTCGCCGCAAGGGCGAAGCAATGAGTGCGATAGCAAGAAACTAATGCTATATGAAGCGAGGCTCGCCAATGGATACTCTAAGTTTGAACAGCGCTCCTGTTGCAAAGGTGGCCGAAGCAGCGAAAGAAACTAGCGTGCTTCAAGTGTCGAGCTGTGACACTTGATAGTTCGCGCTCATCTTCTGTTTGTTCGTTTAGCGGCGTCCCTTGAGCTCGAGTGGCTTTCGTACGCTGCGTAACATGAGCGCGGACATCACGGTGAAAGCGTGAAACACTCCTCTTCCCCTCAGCACAAGAAAACCACGCGAGCAGACAGCGGAAGGGCAAGGTTCTCCCTGCGCAAGTATAAGAAGAAGCGCGCGCGCGAGCTGACTACTTTTAAATGCCCCTGTCGTGCTCCTAACGCCATCTCGCTGGTAATGAAGAAACGCTGATAAGCGCAGCCGTCTCTGAGTCCGTCCAGAGCTAAAGGGTGTGTATATAACGCTCGCCGTTACCTACGTGGAGGATCTGCGTTTCGTGGTGTAGTGGCTAGCGCCACTCGCTGCGGAGGAAGAGGTCCCTGGTTCGATTCCGCGCCTCGGAAGCATTTTTCTGAATTATTTTTCTTTGGGGCTTTTATATATATATATACATACTTATACATATACGGTGCATGACGGCGACGGCGACGGCAAAATTCAGCCGAGACTGTCCATATAATTGCTATCGCAATAAAAAATGAGCACATCGCGGCAAGCTCAGTTAGCGCGGTCAGGTATTCTTGAATATACTCGCCTGGGAACTGAATTCGACGGTGAAATCGGTGGCGCTCTACGACCAGGTTGCAGGTGGTATCGAAGTGCTTAGCCAGTGCCGCTACCGCGGAGTCATACACGTCGGGCGTTGCTCCGGTCCCTTCTTCCTCCTCTGTCTTTTCGGCCGCCTGCAAAACAGACAGGGTATTGAAAATACGTTGAGCTTCGGGTCCCAAGCAATGTAGTAGAATAGCCTTGCGTTGCTCTGGGGAGAACTCTAAAGCACCGTAAGCCAGCAGGTAGATCTTGAACATGTCGTGCCATCGGGACCATGGCGGCACGGGGCGACCCGGTGTCGGAAGGAACATATCCGGTGGGGCGATGCCGGCGAAAGCCATCTGGGAAGCGTGGCTGGTTATCCCCCGGGAACTACATCAGACGGGGTTCAAACACTCGTCGCCATTGTAGTGAAGGAGTGACGTGACTCGCACTCACGGGTAGCGTTTGCATACTCGCCGTTTTATTAGACGTTCCACAAATATATACAAGCACAAGGACACAGTGTTGCCTACCTAAACACTGAAACCGAAACTGCAGGAAATATGTACAGGATACAACATAGTCAGTGGCGCACCGACGGGGGGGTTTAGGGGGTTGTAACCCCCCCCCTGAGGCCGACCAACCCCGCCCCCCACCCCCCGTAACCGCCCCGCTGTCCTCACCGGTAGTCCAAGGTTCATATCCAGAGGTGTCCTGAGGTCGACTTTTCCTGACTGGCTCTAGAAATGTGTTGTATTCACTCATCTACTCCTAAAGTGAGGAGTGCTCTATGGCGTGCTCTATGGCTCTGCGTTCCTAAATTTCCAGGGAAGCAGCTTTCCAATAATAATATCTGGGGTTTAACGTCCCAAAACCATGATATGATTATGAGAGACGCCGTAGTGAAGGGCTCCTGAAATTTTGAACCCCTGGGGTTCTTTAAGTGCACCTAAATCTAAATACACGGGCCTCAATCATATTTTCGCCTCCATCGAAAATGCAGCTGCCGCGGCCGGGATTCGATCCCGCGACCTTCGGGTCAGCAGTCGAGCGCCATAACTTATCACTAGACCACCGTAGCGGGGCGCAGCTTTCCAAGAAAAAATATGCTTTCACGGGTTGTCAGTCTGGCCCCTTTTTTATTTTCTTGCCCCTTTGATTACTACAATAGAGCATATGCCACGGCAAATATAAGAATGGAACACATCGAGGGACGAGCTCTCATTTCACTCCAGCCGCAACCAAAAATATTTCCCAGATACGTCTAAACGACTGTTTTTCGATCGTCAAGAGATCCTACGTCATAATTTTTCTCTCATATAAATTACATTGAACGAGAATTCAATTCGCCCTTAAAACATAAGACTCTCGGCCGTGTTTGGATGTTCCCGTAGCCTGAAAATAAAGCTCTGCAAAAACACCTACACAAGTTGATTTCTTCGGTTTTCTTCAGATACCCCCAAAAAGCGGAATATATTAGTCTTAGACATTAATACGAAGAGCCGGAACATACTGCAGCGCGCAACGTGAAAAAACAAAAGAAAAACGGATGATATATTCAAGAAACTCACCAAGAACAGCTACGGAAAGTCATTTATTCAGAAAGCAGTTCACTTCTAAAAACACGACGCAAGCTGATAAATCCAGCAACACCCCCCCCCCCCCCCTTTTCCAATCAACACCACCACAGAAATGCATCAGTCTCTACTATCCGAGTAGTGATCGAAACCATCGCTCCCAATGACCGGCCGCCGAAAGAGAAAATTCAAGACAACAGCTGAACCGAGAACCTGAAAGAAAGGCGGGAATCAATTTTGCAAGAGATCGCAACTCATAGCCGAAGATTCCGAGGACGCGGACCGCCGAATCAATTTTCCTGAAACAACAGTTTTCGCAGTTGAAACCAACTACCGGAAATGAATCCTGACATATGTTAACGACCCAAACAACGTGAACCGCGCTCAATGCAACCTACCCCTTGTGTACAGCACACAAAAAAAAGAAAGAAAAAAAAAGAGAGAGAGAGGCATCCGCGTACCCACTTCGACGCGTCCGTCTAAAAAGCTCCTCACCCCCTTCACTGTTCAACTCATGCCTTCCGGTCAAGCCCTTGCACTGCTCTGTTCTTTTGCCGACAAGCACCGCCGCCGCCTGAAGCACCCTTCCATACCCGCCGAACAAGAAAAGAAGCCCTTTTCATGTAGCCAGGTCGACAGTTGGGCTAGTTGGTAAGGTTCCATAATATTTTAGAGCAGCGCAAAAGACGGGACAAAGGACAAGAAGTTCACAGACGAGCGCTTACTCGCAACTGGCAGATTTATTAGAAGAACCAAGGAAAAGAAAACATACAGAAGGTGACCCAAATGATCTGTGTTATCGCCGCCACGTGGGGATCATACTAACATGCGCAAGGGCAAGAAAACCAAAAGAACCAAGAAATAGCGATAGGTAAAACTCTACCGTCATAATACCAGATAGGCAGCAGCAAGGTAAGCCAACAAAACCATAAAAAAACACAAAAGCCAAAAAGCGTCCATCTACCCCGCCTCCAAAAAAGTAATTTCGGTTCGCGATAGCGCCACTGAAGGAGAGCTGATGCAACTCTCCCCAGCATTCTTAATGAAGAATGCTTCCATAACCTCACGCGCCGCATCATCCCTGTGCCTAAAAATAACAGTAGTTTTATGAAAAAGAGGCGTGCATTTGCAACCTTTACAGTGGGCAGCTAGATGTGACCCATAATTGTTACTTAGATTATTTTTATGCTCTCTAAGACGGGTATTTAGGCAGCGTCCCGTCTGTCCAATGTAACAACGCCCACACGTCACTGGGATGCTATAGACAACACCTGAAGCACACGGCACAAACTGATTTTGATGCTTCGTGATGCAATCCCCTTTTCATGAGGTAGAACTTCTCTCAAGTTTATTGTGAACATCAGCGCAAATCTTTCCAAGTCTGTTAGGGGCGCTAAAAACCACTTGCACGCCGTAGCGGGCACCAACTTTTTTTAGACAATGGGAGAACTTGTGCACATAGGGAATGACAGCGACGTTTATTTTTGTGTTTTCATCCTTCCTTTGTGATACAAACTTCTCTTTTACCTGCTTCAGAAGCTTTTCACATTGGACAATCAAAGTCTGAGGCGGGAAGGCAGAACCCAACAGTCTATCTAACTGAAGGGAGAAGCTAGTGCTAATGAGGTGGCTACATGTTTTAGTGAGCGCTGAACGGAGGCAGGAAAGCGCAATGCCATCTTTGACTGTTTTAGAATGTGATGAGTTGTAACTTAAAAGTGTTTTTTTTTTGTTCTGGGGCAGAACATCCAACACGTGTGGTCATGGGAAAATACTAATTTTAGATCTAGAAACTGTAGACGTTGGTCTTTTGGGAGTTCAAACGTGAAGGTAAGACCAGAACTAACTTCCTTGAAAACCTTAAGAATATCTACAGCTAACCTACAGGTGTCAAAATTCGGAATAAAAATAAGAAAATCGTCTACATAACGGAAAATTCGCTCGCTTAAGCCATTCAAATTATGTTCCAGCATCCTGTCAAATTTGCTCAGATAAATGTCACACAAGATGGGCGCAACCCTAGATCCTATACAGACCCCCGACGACTGTAAGAACAAATTTCCATCCCATCCTACTAGGGTTGACACAAGGTAAAAAGACAATAATTCCATAAAACCTTCAACACTGATGCCAGCTTTATCGCGGAAGCGAACTTCATCGTTATCCTCGCAGATACATTCCTTGACATTTTGCAAAAGACGCTCATGTGGCAAGCAGTAGAAAACATCTTTGACGTCTATGCTGAAGGCAGAGCATGGACCTGCGTTTGTAACCTTAAGATACTGAACAACAGCTTCGGAATTGTGAGCACGGAACGGATCGGCTACAAAAAGAGCCGATAGGTGCCTCTGAAGGTAGCTAGAAACTGCATATTGCCATGTTCCCCGTTCAGACACTATTGCTCTGAAGGGCATACCCTCTTTGTGAGTTTTTATAGAAAAAAAGATTTCCAAATGAAGCCCTTTGGCCTTCTTCACCTCGTTAACAGTTCTGGTGAGGTGAAGTTCCTCTAGAAGCACTAGGGCCTTTTCCTTAACCTTTTTTTTCTTTAAGTGAGGTCAACTGGAGATTCTTCTGTAAGGCTTCAGATGCCTTTTCTCCAAAGAAGCCCTCGGGTAGCACAACAAAAAACCCTTCTTTGTCCGAAGTCAGAATTCTAAGTTGGTGAGAAACGGCGAAATTAACAAGGGGGCGGAGGCTTGCCTGATTGCGAGGCTCACACGAAGAACGACCGATAACACCAGCACACTGTTCGATGCACCCAAGCTTTTGGTCCTCAGGGACGAAACGGGAAACAGTCCTTGCAATACATACTTTTTCGACAGGCGTAGGTGTGGCATCAAAGCAGTACTTTGGTCCCAATTGGAGTAACTCTTTGTACTTGTCCGGAACTTGAGCTCCGCCTAAGGTCAACACCGTCGCCTCCGTTGCAACATTCTTCGTCTTCCTAGGCAGATGGGGAAGCACCGACAACCACAAGAAATCCGTAATTTGCTGCGAAGTCCTGTACCATCCGCTCAAAGCTCGGTAGTGATGCTTGTGATCATACTTGACACAACACACAGTACGAAGGCAGTCCTTGTAGAAACGCACCTGGCGCCACCATTCCGAAGAAAGGATCCGACAAAGCCTCCGGGTATGTCCCACTGACGGTTGCAGGGGACCGCAGATGAACTGAAGGTCGGGAGGGCAGAGGCCTCGCTTGGCATACCAAGTTGCTACCCTGGCCTTGCAGACACTTATGGCAATGAGCGACGTTAGCAGATCTGGCTGAGTCAAGGAAAGGTTAGCACATTGAAGAGAGCCCGGTGTACAAGAAATATATTGCAGCAAGGTCGACAGTTGGGCTAGTTGGTAAGGTTCCATAATATTTTAGAGCAGCGCAAAAGACGGGACAAAGGACAAGAAGTTCACAGACGAGCGCTTACTCGCAACTGGCAGATTTATTAGAAGAACCAAGGAAAAGTAAACATACAGAAGGTGACCCAAATGATCTGTGTTATCGCCGCCACGTGGGGATCATACTAACATGCGCAAGGGCAAGAAAACCAAAAGAACCAAGAAATAGAGATAGGTAAAACTCTACCGTCATAATACCAGATAGGCAGCAGCAAGGTAAGCCAACAAAACCAGAAAAACAAAAACACAAAAGCCGAAAAGCGTCCATCTACCCCGCCTCCAAAAAACTAATTTCGGTTCGCGATAGCGCCACTGAAGGAGAGCTGATGCAACTCTCCCCAGCATTCTTAATGAAGAATGCTTCCATAACCTCACGCGCCGCATCATCCCTGTGCCTAAAAATAACAGTAGTTTTATGAAAAAGAGGCGTGCATTTGCGACCTTTACAGTGGGCAGCTAGATGTGACCCGTAATTGTTACTTAGATTATTTTTATGCTCTCTAAGACGGGTGTTTAGGTAGCGTCCCGTCTGTCCAATGTAACAACGCCCACACGTCACTGGGATGCTGTAGACAACACCTGAAGCACACGGCACAAACTGATTTTGATGCTTCGTGATGCAATCCCCTTTTCGTGAGGTAGAACTTCTTTCAAGTTTATTGTGAACAGCAGCGCAAATCTTTCCAAGTCTGTTAGGGGCGCTAAAAACCACTTGCACGCCGTAGCGGGCACCAACTTTTTTTAGACAATGGGAGAACTTGTGCACATAGGGAATGACAGCGACGTTTCTTTTTGTGTTTTCATCCTTCTTTTGTGATACAAACTTCTCTTTTACCTGCTTCAGAAGCTTTTCACATTGGACAATCAAAGTCTGAGGCGGGAAGGCAGAACCCAACAGTCTATCTAACTGAAGGGAGAAGCTAGTGCTAATGAGGTGGCTACATGTTTTAGTGAGCGCTGAACGGAGGCAGGAAAGCGCAATGCCATCTTTGACTGTTTTAGAATGTGATGAGTTGTAACTTAAAAGTGGTTTTTTTGTTCTGGGGCAGAACATCCAACACGTATGGTCATGGGAAAATACTAATTTTAGATCTAGAAGCTGTAGAAACTGATCTAGAAACGATAAAGCTGGCATCAGTGTTGAAGGTTTTATGGAATTATTGTCTTTTTACCTTGTGTCGACCCTAGTAGGATGGGATGGAAATTTGTTCTTACAGTCGTCGGGGGTCTGTATAGGATCTAGGGTTGCGCCCATCTTGTGTGACATTTATCTGAGCAAATTTGACAGGATGCTGGAACATAATTTGAATGGCTTAAGCAGGCGAATTTTCCGTTATGTAGACGATTTTCTTATTTTTATTCCAAATTTTGACACCTGTAGGTTCGCTGTAGATATTCTTAAGGTTTTCAAGGAAGTTAGTTCTGGTCTTACCTTCACGTTTGAACTCCCAAAAGACCAACGTCTACAGTTTCTAGATCTAAAATTAGCATTTTCCCATGACCACACGTGTTGGATGTTCTGCCCCAGAACAAAAAAACCACTTTTAAGTTACAACTCATCACATTCTAAAACAGTCAAAGATGGCATTGCGCTTTCCTGCCTCCGTTCAGCGCTCACTAAAACATGTAGCCACCTCATTAGCACTAGCTTCTCCCTTCAGTTAGATAGACTGTTGGGTTCTGCCTTCCCGCCTCAGACTTTGATTGTCCAATGTGAAAAGCTTCTGAAGCAGGTAAAAGAGAAGTTTGTATCACAAAAGAAGGATGAAAACACAAAAAGAAACGTCGCTGTCATTCCCTATGTGCACAAGTTCTCCCATTGTCTAAAAAAAGTTGGTGCCCGCTACGGCGTGCAAGTGGTTTTTAGCGCCCCTAACAGACTTGGAAAGATTTGCGCTGCTGTTCACAATAAACTTGAAAGAAGTTCTACCTCACGAAAAGGGGATTGCATCACGAAGCATCAAAATCAGTTTGTGCCGTGTGCTTCAGGTGTTGTCTACAGCATCCCAGTGACGTGTGGGCGTTGTTACATTGGACAGACGGGACGCTGCCTAAACACCCGTCTTAGAGAGCATAAAAATAATCTAAGTAACAATTATGGGTCACATCTAGCTGCCCACTGTAAAGGTTGCAAATGCACGCCTCTTTTTCATAAAACTACTGTTATTTTAGGCACAGGGATGATGCGGCGCGTGAGGTTATGGAAGCATTCTTCATTAAGAATGCTGGGGAGAGTTGCATCAGCTCTCCTTCAGTGGCGCTATCGCGAACCGAAATTAGTTTTTGGAGGCAGGGTAGATAGACGCTTTTTGGCTTTTGTGTTTTTTTATGGTTTTGTTGGCTTACCTTGCTGCTGCCTATCTGGTATTATGACGGTAGAGTTTTACCTATCGCTATTTCTTGGTTCTTTTGGTTTTCTTGCCCTTGCGCATGTTAGTATGATCCCCACGTGGCGGCGATAACACAGATCATTTGGGTCACCTTCTGTATGTTTACTTTTCCTTGGTTCTTCTAATAAATCTGCCAGTTGCGAGTAAGCGCTCGTCTGTGAACTTCTTGTCCTTTGCCCCGTCTTTTGCGCTCCTCTAAAATATTATGGAACCTTTTCATGTGCTTCCCTTCCTCAAACTCCGAAGAGGGAACCGTATGGTTTCGGGACAATGCTCACTCAAATTTTAAAGATAACAAGGCGTCGGCGGCATCTGATCCATCCGCCAAGCTTCGACGCACGTGTTTTCTATTTTCTTCGGGGCTGCTGGTGAATGGTACCGTCTGTCGCTTAATGGCTGCAACGGAGTTGTCGCGCATTTTTTTTTCTGAACCTCGTTGACAGCGGACGAACGAGACGTGTTAGTGCGGCGAGAAGAAAGGCCACCTCGCAAGCGGCTCGTTCATCAAAGCGACCGCGAACCCACGGAGGCTGTTTCTGAGCAAGCCTTGGAGCAACTAGTGTGTGCGTCACCAGCCATTGTCGCAGCATCGCACGCACACAGTGACTCTAAGCATGCCCACGACCGGTCTGGAGGCGCGCGCCGGCCGTGGCATGCCATGCGGAGTCTGGCCGTCACAAAGATGGGAGGAGCAAGAAGCCGTGGCAGAAGTAAATGTTTTTAACGACGTCTGCTAAGAAAAAAAGAACCTTGGGAAAGTGCGGAAGGTCTGTTGGGGCGGCACGTTTTCTTTTTCTCAGTAAACGTCTCTCGCCCTCTCTTTTTACCACTTCTTTTTTGCATGTACATCGGACGGAAACTACAACGTTTGATGTGCACACATGCGTGCACGTTCAGTTTGCTTGCTAGAACTTATTGCTGTGTTTGCTGCGTGAATCTGAAGCCCTCTCTCGAAGCGCCAGTCGAAAGAGGCTATGGTCGAACACATCCTCACCTGCTACCCAAAAAGGATTTCGTGTTCATATTCAAGCGACGCAGCAACAACACCGGAATGCCCGATTACGTCCATAGAGGAACCGCTAACTCAGCAGATATCGTCGTCTCATGCGTCCATTAACCAGTCAATTTTTACTAAGGATGGTTCAGCCGCCGAACCTATATGCGCCGGAGTGACCTGGGAATCTACGCTGGAAAGTCAGTAAGTGCGGCTCTAATGCAGTTTATCCGTGAGCTGAGAATTGTACTGTACGTGTGCTGCATTGAACTGTACATGCTATTTATAATCAATACTATGTAGTTTATAAGTAATATTTATGGTGCGCTTTGAAATTTATTGTTTGGTGAGACTCCAAGGAAGCGTAGGAAATTATAAGCTGCAACGTTTTTTAAGAGTTAAAGTTGCCACGTATGCGGGCTTGTTCGTATGGCATTTTCTTATTACACTGGCAGTGCAAATACACGGGACACAAGAAACGCACACGAAAACACACACACGGCGCTGGGTGTCTTCATCTGCATTTCTTGCGTCCTGTTTGTATGCGCTACCTACCACAGTAATAAAGTTTTAACATCATTGCGCGACCGCCAGCCAGCCGACATGTCGGTTCAATTTGTAGTTTATTTTCTACGTGCACTGCTCCACTGAACGGTTTTTTGGCCTTGTCAAGTTATTTCAAGACCTTTCTGTAAAACGCTGAATAATCATCATCATAATTCATGTTATTATTGTTATTATTATGATTATTATTATTATTATTATTATTATTATTATTATTATTATTATTATTATTATTATTATTATTATTATTATTATTATTATTTGGTATTTTATTTGTTGTCGCATTACTCCAGCTGAAGCAAGGAAATGTCATATTATGCAATGTGCTTGCCCCCCCCCCTGAGAAAAATCCTGAGTGCGCTAATGAACATAGTGCATTCGGGGTCGGAGACGGCCAAGGCGATGGCCACCTCCTCCGCACTGTGCGCTTCTCGAGTCCGGACGCTCGCTGCGGTCTTCGTTGCACCCGTAGATGCTCCGACGACCATCGCCGCGTATGCGTCGCTGCTCCGTTGGTAATCTGCCGCGTCCACGTAGACGGCGCCTTCTCTGGCGTGGAGGTCCACGAGAGCCTTGGCCCTTGCCAATCTCCGCTCCTTTTTATGGTAGAATTAGCGCAAATACCACGACGAGAGAAGACGGGAGACGAACGAGCGCTTGTTCGACTCCCGTCTTCTCTCGTCGTGCTATTTGCGCTAATTCTACCATAAGAATGAACCAACTCGCCCAACAAGTCACTCTACTCCGCTCCTTGTTGTGCTCGGGGTCCATGTTCTTCGGGATCGCGCAGACCCTGAGTTTTTTGTTGATGCTATCCGGTATAGGTACGTCGTTCTGCTGCTTGCCTTCCCTCTCCTCGAGGCCAAGGTACCGCAGTATCTGCCTTCCGGTTGTCGTTTGAGAGACGCTCGAGTTGCGCCGTTCTCTGTGCCTCGGCTATTTCGTCCAGCATGTTGTAGACTCCCAGCGCCATGAATTTTTCGGTGCTCGTGCTCCCGAGGAGACCGAGTGCCGCCTTAAACACCTTGCGCATAGTGGCGTCTATCTTGTTACAGTTGTGGGAGGCCGCCACCTACGTTATGTGGCTAACTGCAAAGGACTGAACGAGCCTAGTCAGGCTCTCCTCCTTCATTCCCGCTCTTCTGTTGGACACCCTCTTGATGAGTCTCATTGCCACGGGCGCTTTGCCCGCAGCTATTTTAATCACATTGATATATAGGTCAGCTGAATAATCTTGTTCGTTCCCTCTCGTTATTTTGTTTTGCATTATGTGCCATAGTGTTCACGAACTGTACGCAGTATTCTCACTGTTGACACAATTACAAGGTAAAAGCGCTTCTATTGTGTCCAGGTCTTCTTCTGTCCTGATTACAAGTACGCTGTTAATTTTTCCCATGTATCGGTACCAAGTCGCCCAATATTCATTCCTAAACAGAGCAGCTGTGGTTCATCAAGAAGCTAGTGTCCAACGTGTTTAAATACAAAGTGAACCTCACTAACATTTACATCCCTTTACACTATAATGCTAACTTGACTGACATCAAAATCTACCCGAATGGTGGTACACAGGACAAGAGTAGCACTTCTGGGGTGCTATGTAGGATGGGCCGACCTCTGGCGACACCCTATTTTGAACGAGCTAACAGCGGTTCAAAGAAATTCTCGCGCATTATCGCGACACTCACCGCCTTTTCCCGGCTCCTGCAAAGGGGCTGAGTAAGGCGGATGAGCGAACTCTAAGGCGCCTGCAGACAGGTACTCTACTCTGTCCTGCAATATTAAAACACTACGATCCGAACACGGATGCACAATGCCCACACTGTGGGGAGACCTGTGATATCTTCCACATGGTGTGGGCACGTACTAAAAATCCCCACCTGCCCCCTTCCCCTACCCCTTCACGAGAGGCATGGGAGACTGCTCTCCTCAACTGCTCCTCACTGGAGTCGCAACGGGCTCTGGTGCGACGGGCGCGAGACGGGGCCTTGTCATGCGGTGTCACGGACTAGGGACGCCGACCATGTAGCGGGCTCATGCTTTGGCACCCAAACTCTCTTTCTTTTTCTTTTTATAATAAATATTTTTCATCATCATCATCATCAGTACGAGAAGGTGAAATCCAACCCTGAGCGCGCGCTCCGTTCCATTGGTTACGATGGAACGTGGCGTCACGTCAAGGGCGGTCGAGAAGGTTGAGTGGTGTCTTCAAACTAGAGGCACCTTCTTTCATTTGTTTGTCGTTCCACTGAGTGCAGAAGTGCACCCATGAAAGAAAAGTGGCACAAAGTTCTACTAACTATATTTTTTATGTGTGCGCGGGCCGTTTGAATTCATTTTCAAGTGTTTAATGTCTGCGCTAACTATCCTTTAGAATAATCAGCACCGTAGCCTCTGAGATCAGTTCCGATCGAGCGCCTTACAATACCGCGGCTGGAGCAAATCGCCGAGGCCACATGTATAATAACGTGTATGGTCGGCCTGTACATTCTGGCGCGTTGCTCGGCCGGCGCGCGCCCTCTTCGTCCTCTTCTTCATCGTCTGCTCGCTCCCCGAGCACGTGCGCCCGGCTGTTTAGCTAACTGGCTGGGCGTTATACCTAGCTAGGTCAGGACATGCTATGACGAGGCTGATTGAGCCAAATCATGATACGGCCGAGCTAAGTAAGCCACGTCTTACTAAGACCATGCTAATGAAGCCGTGTAAATCTAAGAACAAGCTAATTAACACAACTTTATTTAGGCGCATGTAATTAAAACCAAGATAATCACGACCTTGCTCACCGATGTCGTGTTAATTAGGATCGTGCAAATGGCGATTATGCTAATTACGTCTGTATTATTCAGGACCTTACTAATTAAACCTGAGTGAATAATGTCGTAGTAATAAAAGCATTACCAATTAGGACAGCACTATTGAATATCATGTTAGTTAAGACCTACCTAATGAATAGCACCAATATTGAGACCGAACTGACACGGTCAATACTCCGAAGCAGATCAGCATACTGAGTAGACGAGCCACGTAAAAAGCTGGAAGAAGCTAGGTGATCACAGGCTCCTCCGATGGCCCCATCCTTGCACAAGTAGTGCAAGCTGACCAAATTATTTGATATGCAAAGAAGCTTCTGAGTAGCGTCCACCGCATGAAACACTTGACAGGCACATCCGCACTATGACGGTCACGTGTTGAACTGGGGCTTTTTAAGAATCAACGAATTTTTGCCCGAGTTCGCGCGTCAATCAATTGATTGACAGACGCCCGCGGCGAAGATCGGCTCCGCCCACCGCGTTTGGCCTTGCCGAGGAGCAGTGCTCACGCCGCAACGCCAGCGAGCGGCGCGTATCATCTATGAGCTTAATTACACAGACTATGCACACACGCACGAAGAACTAAAGGTTACATCATCACGGGGCTACGATGTCTCGCACTCAATTTCACCGCTCTCACGTCGTACCACTCACAGCTATGAAGCAAGCGCTCCTGGTGGGATTTGCGGCGAGAAATGTTACTATTTACTTGTTTGTGGAGACATTGTTTCTACCAATTCATTACTACAGAAAAAGCTTCGGACGTGTAATGAAAGTATAGCAGGAACCTCAAGGTATATGTAAATTGGTAGCGTAACTTCCGTAGAAGCCCACGTGTCAAGCCGGTGGCTAGTTGTTGCAACAGTCGCCATCTATGTGAGGAGGGGACAAACAGAATTAAAAAAAAAAAGAGAAAAAGATGACGCCACAACCGGAAGCGGAAATGACGTCACGTTTTAACGCGATGGGCGCGAAATTATAAGATTTATTGAGAGGGCGCCGCTTCTTACTTTTTTTATAGCTGCACGTTCTCTTTCTTATCACTATGACGGCTCCATAATGGAAGCCTGCAAGATAACGGGAAGACGAAAAAGACAGATTTGATAAATAAGGAGTATTTTATTGGCGAAATATTGCAGTTGAACAGGATATTACCCCAAACCCCGCCACGGTGGTCTGGTGGTTATGGCACTCGGCTGCTGACCCGAAGGTCGCGGGATCGAATCCCGGCCGCGGCGGCTGCATTTTCGATGGAGGCGAAAATGTTTGAGGCCCGTGTACTTAGATTTAGGTGCACGTTAAAGAACCCCAGGTGGTCGAAATTTCCGGAGCCCTCCACTACGGCGTCTCTCATAATCATATCGTGGTTTTGGGACGTTAAAACCCAGATATAATCATCATCATCAGGATATTACCCCAAAATATATAACACAGAAATCAGAAGTAGCATAACAATTCAACGTGCACACAAACCTTGCACACGTGTTCCTCTTGCATCCGTAGACAGCGCAGCGTTTCTTCGCGTAGCGTGGCGGACTCATCGTCCCGAAGGGCGACAGCACGCCGGCCGTGCGCTGGCAAAACACAGTCACTGAAACGGTTCCCGATGGCTGCGATGGCCTATATTACCTTCTGCCAAGTACCACGACTAGAAAACAATGCTTATGCGAGGAAATCACCTACGGACGACAGGCACAAACCTACTGCGCAAAATCGAGCGACGCCATTTCCATCTGAAAATGCGCAATACCGTTGGCCCATGTTACCAGACTGCCTGCATGTGCCCGATGTTTCTGAAAATAAACGAAAAAAATTGGCCACTCAACCACACACCCAAGACTAAAGTTTGATTGAAGTAATCTACTAATTTAATTCGTGACAAATAAAATTAAAAGTAATGAAAATAAACGTTTAATTAATTTTTTGTTTTCATTATTTGTCCCCCCCTCACCTAGTAGCGCTTTAATCGTCACGCGGGTGTTGATGTTTGTCGCAATAGGTTTCCGACCACTTTTCGTTCCGACTTTCGCGACCTATTTAGATTGACCTTGGAAACCTGTCCATTTATTTATCTATAATATTCCAGAGAAGCGAAACCAGCTGCGCCAAAATGCTGCGTGTGCGCCCTTGTCGCCTTCGAGAGGGGAAATTTCCATGCTGCAGGTGGAACGAAAAACTTTCCGAAAGAGGACAAACGCCCACGAACACGCCGTGGGAGGCGCGATGATCAGTTGGCAAAAAGATAGCGCGACAATCACGCTGACGTCGCTGCACTGTCAAAATGTTGACTTAGTGGTGGCGCTGACGCGTTCGCACTCGGTGTTCCTTTGAAAACCGCCGCATATGCCGCACATACGTTTGTGACGTCATGCTCGTTCTTGTAGCCGTTTTTTCAACGCTGCTATCGCGTGCTCCCCACTGTCTTCCTGTCATGACCGCCGTAGTGCGAGCTCGGAGCAAACTCGTGTATCCGAGAAGCTCGGGCCATCCTGCATAGCACCCCTGGTGTTGGTTGAGTCCTTGGAAAGTGTGAGTCCTTGGCAAGAAATTCATTTTTGTGGATACAGAAAGCTTAATGGACTTCTTTTTTGTATCATTTTTCGGAAGACATTTCTGGAAAAGTAGCAAGAGTTACGTTGCTTGTTGGGCGAGTTGGAACGAGTCAGTCATAACGTAGTTCAGCGCAAAAAACAGGCAACAGACGAGCGAGAGGACAAGGACACAGCGCATGCGCTGTGTCCTTGTCCTCTCGCTCGTCTGTTGCCTGTTTTTTGCGCTGAACTACGTTATGACTAGCAAGAGTTGCTCGCCCACATGCTTGTGTACGAGACAGTGTATTATGGGAACACTCCGATGTGCCTCATTGTACACTATTTCGAACATTTCGTACACCTTACAACATTTGGGCAAATACTGGGATTGATGTAGAGTGTTATGCATGATACTGCGTGCAACCTTTCCAGTAGCATGTGCATTTTAAAAGTTCGCATTGTTCAAAATGACACTTAGTGGAACCGGCTTTATTCAGGAAACTATCCTAAAATGGACAGCTGGGCGAGTTGATTGTATTCATAGTTAAAAAATCTCACCGCCATATCCACGAAGTGAATGATGTTACAGGAGCTTGACGGTACGTTATGTTGGTCTAGTTGGTGCATCGTTACTTGAAATACGTGGCGCAAGATTGTCACTGAGAAGAAACAAGAAGAGAAAGAGAGAACGCCAACTCACAACTAAGTTTATGTTCATGAAGCATCCACAATATAAAGGCTGTTGGAGGACATGCGCAGAACATTTCACTCACCGCACGTGCCGGAATGAACAGCCGAGTTTCAAAAACGAAGATCGCAATTATGGTATCTGGGAACCAACAACAAACAACAATATCCTAATGTAAGGACGTCAAAAAAAAACGAGAACACCAACCTGCGCAAAGGTCGAAAAAAATACAGTGATTGACAGACACTTCTTATCAAAACGATCTAAAGTACATCTATATCCAACTGTTGGAATTCACTATTATGCTGCAAAACTGCCAGCACGCTGACGCAAGAATCACCTTTCATGATTATGTGAAAGGCTTTCAGTAACTCCCGCGCCAACGCATCCGGGCTCCCTCCAAGCAGTCGCGTGCGATCGAACTGCGGTGCGCAGCCACACGAAGCACAATGGAAGGGCACAGGGAAGACCCTGTTCTATTCCCAATTGATACAAAATGCTCCCTTAAATGGTCATTAGTACAGCGCCCTGTCTGGCCAATATAGACCTTGCCACAGGTCAGGAGGATTTCATAAACAGGGCCCACGGCACAACGCAGAAAGGGCTTTGCATGCTTTTTATTGCACGCCGCCTTGGCACCTCTCAAAGAAATGCGGGCACAGAGCCTTGAAAGCTCATTCGGAGCAGAGAAGACCACCGGCCCGTGGTGCCGATTTGCAACCTTTTAGGGGCGAAGCTCCTTAAGGCGGCACCCGTTCGTCCCTCGTAGTCGTAGTAGTCGTAGTGCGTAACCAGTCTTACGCTTTGACCTCGAAGGTGGTGCCGGTGGGAGATTTTTCCTGTGCGTTGTTGAACAATAAAAAATTCGCAGCGTGCGCGTTAACTAAAAGCCGAATTCTTCTGTCTCTCATTCCCCATTAGCAGCCATTGGTATGTTCCAGTAGGAAACGTTAGTAGAAGTAGAAGTGTAAGTGTTAGCTAAAAGCCGACTTCTTCTGTCTCTCATTCCTTTAGCAGCCATTGTTTACCTCCAAGGTAGTGCCTGGTGAGATTTCTCCTGTGCATGATTAAACAATAAAAAGTTTGTTCAAAACGCCGTTGATTGATGAAATAAACCAACGAAAGACGCCAGATGTTTTGTAAAAGCAAAACGAAAGAACGCCAGATGTTTCTAAAGCAAAACGAAAAGACGCCAGCTGCTTAACGAAAGACGCCAGATGTTTTCTAAGCAATGGTTTTCTAAACAATGAATATTCACAGCGTACATGTAAAATTAAAGTGCGCTGCAAGTCGTCATAACTCATCGAACCTTAAGTATAAACGCGCCCGATCTCACGTCGGTGATGATGTACTGGGCAGAATTCACGGAAGATTCACGGTTTACCGATGAACCTCCGCAGCTTCGCCCACTCATCATCATTCACTCCGTGGATATGCTGTGATTTTTTTAGGTTGTGGGAGATTTTGTGCATGTATGGCACAACCTGCGGTCTTTTAGGGGCGAAGCTCCTTATAGCGGCACCCGTTCGTCCCTCGTAGCGTAGTATGTAACCAGTCTTACGCTTTGACCTGCAAGGTGGTGCCGGTGGAAGATTTTTCCTGTGCGTTGTTGAACAATAAAAAATACGCAGCGTTAGCTAAAAGCCGACTTCTTCTGTCTCTCATTCCCATTAGCAGCCATTCTTTACCTCCAAGGTAGTGCCTGGTGAGATTTCTCCTGTGCGTGATTAAACAATAAAAATTTTGTTCAAAAAGCCGTTGATTGATGAAATAAACCAACGAAAGACGCCAGATGTTTTGTAAAAGCAAAACGAAAGAACGCCAGATGTTTCTAAAGCAAAACGAAAAGACGCCAGCTGCTTAACGAAAGACGCCAGATGTTTTCTAAGCAATGGTTTTCTAAACAATGAAAATTCACAGTGTACATGTAAAATTAAAGTGCGCTGCAAGTCGTCATAACTCATCGAACCTTTAGTATAAACGCGCCCGATCGCACGTCGGTGATGATGTATTGGGCAGAATTCACGGAAGATTCACGGTTTACCGATGAACCTCCGCAGCTTCTCCCACTCATCATCATTCACTCCGTGGATATGCTGTGATTTTTTTTCTCTGTCCTTGCGATAGCTCTGGCCTCCTGCGTTCCCCTTCCAGCCTCTGAAGCAATGTTTCGGACACACTAAGACCGAATAAGAACTCGGCTGCAGTAAGCCGCGATCACTGACAGAAAAACAGTATCACACACTGTGTGCTCGCATGACTTGGACAACGCAGAACTGAAACACATAGCAGCTGTACTTTCTAATGCGCAGAAATATATGAAAGAAGTCGCTTTCTCGTTCTAGGGCTAAACTTCCACCAGACATGACCCTCGCCATGAATTGCTTTCCTTGAACCGAGGTATTTCCCGGAGTGCTGACGAGGAAAATCGTGAGCGGTGCCTGCTTGAAGGTGCAGACCCGCTTTTGCGGAACCGTAGCAATGACCGTCCCAAGTTGACCATGGGGCGAGTTGTCTGGTATTTCAAGGAGCACGAACTTTCCCTTCTTCAGTCAGACAAAGAAGGCGAATTTGTGGTTATGCCTACTTCCAGTTGCGAGGAAAAAGCCAGTTCTGCTGTTATGAAGAATTTTCCGCCTACAACTGTCAAAGCGTCAAAGGTAAAAGGTCGTGCTATTGAATTGTGCAAGAGTCTTAATTTAGCCAATCTTGCAAAATCAGTTTCCGAATGCAAAAGTACTACTTTGGAGGTCTTTTTCAATGTAAAAACGCACAAAATGAATATGCCGTTTATGTCAATTGTGACGGAAAATGGCACTTGGCAGTTGAAAGTGAGTCGCTATCTGTTGTGAAAGTGAGTCGCTATCTGTTGAAGAATTTAAATACGTTAGCGTTTGTAGATCCATTCGCAACAAAAAGCTATAGTGACGTCATAGATTTCTTGAAAAGCCGAAGTGACATCAGTTATCTTATTTCCATTGACGTTGAGGATCTTTTGATTCAGTACCTTATAATGAATTTTATCTTGTGTAAGGGACTGTATCGATAAGCATGGGGGCACAATGTTTATCAATAATTCTGGCGTATCCGTTAACAAGTTCATGTCACTTTTGGAACTTTGCCTTCGCAGCACCTTTGTCGCTTTTAATAATGATTTGTTTATTCAAAAAAGGGGCATTTGTTTTGGCTCCTGCGTTGCACCTGTTCTATGTAGCATATTTTTGGCGTCTATTGACGCTGCTTTAGAAAATGTCGTTGACCGAGGCAAAGTCCCCAAGATTTTTAGATATGTGGACAATTTCCTTGTGGTGTTAACTTCTACTAACCCTGTTACGCACTCTGGCGTGGTAGATTTAGTCAGCGCCTCCTATATTTTTCTGTGCCTGGGCGAAGGAGCGGAGCCCAATGGGATTGATTGATTGAAAACTTTATTGGAGCGCAATGGGAACCGACCGTCGGCGTTAGTGCGGCGTTTAGCCGCCGGGCGCCTCCACTGTAGTAGACCTGCCGTCGCGTCGTCGCTCGCGGAAACGAATGCCGTAGCTGCATTCCAAGCTGCTATATGGTTCAATTTTTGGCTGTATTCGCGCTGTTTAAAGTATAATGAAAACTTGTAAGCTGAAATCATGAAGCACTTCTCGTTCTGGACAACCAGCCCATTTCGAAGGCGTGTGTCTTTCGCGGCTATTTGATCGAGACGCTCGCGCGTCGTCTGCTAGCCCGATACCAGAGAGCGCATGCCAGTGATGCGGTGAAAATTCTTTTGTCACCGTTACGTTCGCTTGACTGAGAGTCTGTTTTTGACTGTCGGAAAGTAGATTTTCGAAAGCAGAATTTGCCAAGAGCTAATACTGAAAGCTTGGGCACTTGAGGTTTCCCGATGCGTGCTACCGTCTACTGATGTAGCACACTATACGCAAGGCTGGAGTTCATGCGCTAAATAGCATGAAATGTCACTAGACTGCTTCCAGGGATATAGGTGATCGCCCGCTCCCTTCGTAAAGATTTTGAGAATTACATTTGTTGCAACCGGGCGAAAGCAACAGCTGGTGCCAGAAAAAGAGGAACTATGCCAAGTGATTGCATCATTTCAGAGCTTAAACCAGTTCAATCGTGGTGGTACGAAAAACACACAAAAAAGCTACATATGCCGCGCGCTTCCTGCGACACTGACCGATGTGTGTGAAGAAACGCTGTCGTTCCAGTATAAAGTCGTAGTGCCGACTCTCAACTTGAGCCAATGTGAAAGGCGTGAAAAATGGCGCAGCCCGTTGTCAGTTGATTGAGCTCGTCTTTGTATTTGTCGACAGATTGTTGTAGCCTCAGTATCTGGCTCCTCAGGTATCTCTCTTTTCTCTTCAATTTGCACTTTTCGGTAGTCAGCAAAGTATAGAGGCCGAATGGCTGTCGACCTGGACGCTTTTGTCGCATGGGGCAGCCTGCTCAGCCTTGTGCACTCATTTATTGTGACACTGTCTATAATGATTGTCGGTTGTTTGGCCGGTAGTGAATGTGGTGTCCGTGGGCTCCGATTCTTCAGCTTCGGGACCTAATGTCAGTGCTGCATGCACATGGCAGTCATCGCGAGGCAGCGTTGCTATTGGTACTACATGCATTTGTTGATTGTTCGGACGCAACACGGTCACGTTTAGGGATACTTGCCATGCTTGGTTCAATTGTTACCGTGGGCTGCACACGTGAAGGGTAGTCTGCAAAGAGTGACGCTACTGCATTCTGCTTAAGCCGCCGCTTCTTATATTCTATGAAATCTTCCCATTGTAAACGACGGCTGCATATTCTAGTGTAGTTTGAAAATCTATTAGGAGACCAATTATCCCGCCTAATTACGGCAAGCCACCTCTACCGAACACCAGACGCAGCTCGAATTTCATAGAACGAGAGCCGAACAGTGTATTAAGGCGAAAGCCTTAGATGCCTCATCAAACGCGAAAATTGAACGTCGGTGGCGTCAGCACGAGTGATGCAAAAAATATTTATGTGATGACGTCATCATATAACGTCACAGATAATGAAATTTTGTAACATCATCGTGACGTCACATCACGTAACGTCGTCATATTACATGTTCGCTTGGTCAAAATGGGCCGATCACGGAGGCAGTGCATGCCTCCGCTGATGTGCAGAAAGCTTTCACTGCCTCCGATCGTTGAGGCTGTAAGAAAACCACGTTAGGCGCAGAAATACCTCGAAGGGAGGCAGTAAATGTTCAATAAATTGACTAGAAGAAAAAGAAGAAAATGGCTTTCATCTTTCAGCCGTCTTAGATGAATGCATAAGGGACCCTGTGATGATGGATGGATGAATAAACTTTATTTCGGTCCCTCGGAACGCGCCCTAGCACGTTGCGGGCCGCTCCCACGTCGGAACAGAAAGACCAAGTCTCTCTGCTGCGTCGCGGGCCCGTTGGACTGCCCATAGTTGTGCTTCGAGTCCGGAGCTTGTAATAGCTTCTTCCCATTTTGACGGCGTGATGACTTCGCCGCCGTGTAACGCGGGGCACCGCCAGAGCATATGTTCGAGATTAGCGATATCTGCGCATAATGAGATTTTTTTCTTTATCAATGAAGGGAAATAAAAAAAAAAAGACAATCGTGATCGATTTCTTCCAGTCCCATTTGCAGAGTGAAACACAACAGTATGACATACTAAAGCATTGGGGCGGTTGCAATAGCTTGAAATAGAAAATAAAACGCGAATACTATCAAACTCGAGTGCAAGTATCGAACCGGCAGCACGGCCTGACCGACTACCTGCGGAATACGCACAGCGGGGATGGAAGGACACGCGAGCATGCGGCATCTGCATTCTTTGCTGTTTCGCATTTATTTTCAAGTGGTTATAGCCTAGATCATTAAATAAAATAATTAAAGAATAAAAATTAAAGAATAAAAGACCATCTAGCACCTTCTTATTGTCACCACAGTTAGAGCGTGATGAAAACAGCGCGCCGCTATATTCGCGTTTCTTTCCGTCCCCCTGCACCTGTGAAAGCCTGCAAGGAGCACAAATGCAATTAAACTCGGATGCAAACACGAATTCGTGAGCTTCGTGATACGCGCGGCCGTTCAGCGCCAGCTTCCCGTGGATGGATGGATGGATGCTATGAGCGTCCCCTTTATAACGGGGCGGTGACATGTCTGCCACCAGGCTCGAAGAAAAAAAGAAAAAGAAAAAAAAGCTTCCTTGTTTCATGCTGGCCTAATACCTTATCTACATTGATTAAATCTATGCTATTATACCAAAAAATATAAATTCACGGTCTATGTCTCTGCCTCTTAAGGCAGAATGAACTTATTTTTCCCCCATTATTTATTTTTGTTCTTTATCTCTACTTTTCTGCCACCAATACTCTAACCGTCTCTTACTTATTTCTATCGCGGACGTGTTCAGCTTTCCATTGTTGTCCCTAAAACCCACGGCTTCATGTAGACTCGTGCCCACACGTATACCTGGGTAGTAGTCTACTTGCACAGCGCCACCACGCGGCAGGGGCGAGCGGACGCGGAACGCGCGCTCGACGGCCCGAGGAGAGCGTTCGCCCAGGCACTGAGAAATAGAGGAAGTGCTGATTTAGTTTTGAACCTGTTCCGACAAAATGCTAAATGACTGTTCATTAACCATGAACTGCCCATTGACAAGAGCTTGCAGTTTTTAGACATTAACTTGACTCGGGGCGAGGGTCATGTCTGATGGAAGTTTAGTACTAGAACGAGAAAGCGACTTCTTTCATAATTCTGCGCATTAGAAAGTGGTAAAGAGGGCTACAGCTGCTATGTGTTTTCGTTCTGGGCTGTATGACAGTTTTTTCCTGTCAGTGATCGCGGATTGCTGCAGCCGGGGGGTTTCCTTATTCGGTCTTAGTGTCTCCGAAACGTTGCTTCAGAAGCTGGAAGGGGAACGCACGAGGCCAGAGCCATTGCAAGGACAGAGAAAAAGACCGCATGTTGTGCCATACATGCACAAAATCTACCACAACCTAAAAATGGTTGCAAATTGGCACCATGTGCCGGTGGTCTTCTCTGCTCCGAATAAGCTTTCAAGGCTCTGTGCCCGCATTTCATCGAGAGGTGCCAAGGCGGCGTGCGATAAGAAGTATGCAAAGCCCTTTCTGCGTTGGGCCGTTGTGCCGTGTGGCAAGGTCTATATAGGCCAGACCGGGCGCTTTAGTGAAGACCGTTTAAGGGAGCATTTTGGATCAATTAGGAATGGAACAGGGTCTCATTTACCCTTCCACTGTGCTTCGCGTGGCTGCACACCGCAGTTCGATCGCACGCGACTGCTTAGAAGGAGCCCGGATGCGCTGGCACGGGAGTTACTGGAAGCCTTTCACATTAGGAAGAAAGGTTATTCTTGCGTCAGCGTGCCGTCAGTTTTGCTGCATAACAGTGAATTTCAGCTGTTGGACCTAGATGTACTTTAGATGGTTGTGTTAAGAAGTGACTGTCAATCTTCGTGTTTTTTTTAGACCTTTGCGCAGGTTTGTGTTTTCGTTTTTTTTTTTCTGACGTCTTTACATTAGCATATAGTTGTTTGTTGCTGGTTCCCAGATACCATAATTGCGATCTTCGTTTTTAAAACTCGTCTATTCATTCCTGCACGTGCGGTGAGTGAAATGTTCTGCGCATGTCCTCCGACAGCCTTTATATTGTGGATACTTCATGAAAATAAACTTAGGTGTGAGTTGGCGTTCTCTCTTTTTCTTCTTGTTTTTTCTCAGTTGCAACCTTGCGCCACGTGTTTCAAGTTAGAGGAGCTTGCTCGGAGATGATCGGGTAACCCGCGAATCCTCCGTACACATTCCTCTACCATCATATATAGACGCGACAACGTTGCTATATATACATTAGCCCTCTTCGCTCCGGCCTCCCGGGCTCTCACCGTAGGGTCTTGGCGGCTAGTGCGAGCTGCTGCAGCGTTGCCAGGCCGCGCGCTGCGGCCTTGGCTGGGGTGTTCATGCTGCGGAGCGTCAAAGAAAAGAGTTTACTGAGTGTGCTCCCGGAGAAGAGAAAGGTAGTGCGCCAAACGCGAGCGCCAAACGAGAGGCGTGGCCATCTAGCGGTCACCTATCGAACTAGCGCATGCGCCGAGCATGGTGTGCGGCGCCTTGAGCGGCGGCGCGCCATCTAGTAAGCATTCTTTAAATCACCGGAGAGAGCGCAGCTGCGCCTATGGCGGGACCAATGAGAACTAGTGTACACGCCGCCGACAACGGACAAGCTCCTAAAATATTCAACTTCATAGCATATCAAGTCCTAGGATCCAATGTGCCAAGCCACCGGCCACTATATATAGGAAATATTTAATTTTAAGCACATGATTGCTTAATTTCAAGTTGACTTTGAAGCCATAATGCTGGGCTATATTTTCATTGTGACAATTATGCATTAGCCATGAAGTGAGGAATTAAAGGTGAAGAACTTTAAGTTGCAGATGGCACTGGCTGATATATTGTAAACATAGATATAGTAATTTTGCATAATAGAAGTATTGGTACATTACAGTCATGTGATAATACCGAGAAGTTCCCAAACATAATTCCAGAAATTTACGTTGGTGTTCAGATATCTGTGAGTAATTATGTGCATCATTATATGAAGGCAGCGTTGTGATTTTTAGGGCATTGCTGAATGCTTATATAAATCGTAGTAGGTGGGTTTGCAATCAATTTTAGACCTTTCTTCAGGAAACTCAACTGTCTGATCATGTGCGACAGGTTTTGATGCCATAGTGCAGTGATGTCTAATGCAATAAAAAAACTGGAACATGCCTATCTGCATGGTTGCATATTTCTCAAAAGTAAAGCTTGCCTTATTGTACTAATTTAGTGGCCTTCATGTGTAGGCAATCAGCAAGTTCCTTGTGCCTCTCATTTCTTTGGATTACGCTTAGATATTGGCACTGTGAAGTGCACATGTCAGTATGTATTATGGAATTTTACACTCTACTTTCATGTAGCTTTGCTGCTGTGAATTATATATAGTGCTTGGGCTGTAATGCATAACCTGTTCCACGTTTTCAGTATTGTTTGTACGTTCTGTGCACAAAGATGGAAATATACACATGCTTGCGCTGACATGAGAGCTACTACTGTTTGATTCCAATAAAATAGTGCAAACACTGTTTCTTGTGTCAGTTGAGGTATGACTCAAATGGAAGAAATGAACTTCTGCATGCAATAAAAATTGGTCAAACACTGCTCGTTCAATGTAAAGGCTTGTGTTTTATTACCAAACAAGAACAAATGATTTACACATTAGAGCACATTGTGGTGGAGAAATAGGCCACAGGCAGTTAGGCAACAATTCATCACAGTGTTCTAACGTAGAATGGGTGATGTTTCGTCAATGGCAGCATAATTGAAGGTTCCTGTGGTATAAGTGAACTTCAACATAATGTCAAGGTGACGAGGGGGTGCACATATGCCCAAGTTTTTCCAGTTTTGTGTCTATATGCTACAGTCCTCGTGTTTCTGTGTAATGTGTGTAAAATTATGAATTGCGAACAAGCCAACCTGTCTACTGGTGGGAATATAGTATACCATATGCAAACGAACCATTATTTTCTGAAGAACAGCTGTTTCATTGAGGATGACTGTAATACATATTTTTAAAAAATTCGTATGGCGTCATCTGTGCAAGAGGAGTGCCAAGTACACATGGACGTTCACAAAGAGAACTTGAAGTGCATTACCTTTTTTTATTTTGCGGAAGACATGTCACTGGTAAATTTGTCAGCAGTGGCAAAACCCAATCCTCTAAAGCTATCATGATGATGATTGTTTTCTGATAAGCCAAACACAAATTACGGCTAGCTTAGACAGCTTCCCTGGTAACAGTTCTTTAATAGATTCACTCGCTTTTTCACCATAGATGCCATCCGGCATTACCACAAAACAACCTTCTTTGTCAGCAATGAAAACACGCAATCATTTGGAAGCTATTATAATGATGATAGTTTTCTCATAAGCCACACAAGTTATGGCTACCTGAAGCAGCTTCCATGTGAACAGTTTTTTAATGGCTTCACTCGCTTTTTCACCATAGATGCCACCGGCATTATCGCAAAACAACCTTCTTTGTCAGCAATGACAACACGCAATATTTTGGAGGCTATCATGATGATCATAGTTTTCTGATAGGCCACACAAATTACGGCTAGCTTAAACAGCTTCCCTGTTATCAGATTTCTTAATGGCTTCACTCGCTTTTTCACCATAGATGCCACAGGCATTGCCACAAAAGAACTTTCTTTGTCGGCAATGAAAACACGCAATCCCCAAGAGGCTATCATGATGACGGTAGTTTTCTGATTGGCGACACAAAAAAATATTGCTAGCTGGAGCAGCTTCCCTGTGAACTGTTTTTAACGGGTTCACTCGCTTTTTCACTATAGATGCCACCGGCATTACCACAAAACAACCTTCTTTGTCAGCAATGAAAACACGCAATCCTCTTGAGGCTATCATGATGACGATAGCTTTTTGATAGGCCACACAATTTATGGCTAGCTGAAGCAGCTTCCCTGTGAACAGTTTTTTAATGGCTTCACTCGCCTTTTCAATATAGATGCCGTCCGGCATTAAATTAAAACAAACTTCGTTGTCAGCAATGACAACACGCAATCCTCTAGAGGCTTTCATGATGATGAGTGTTTTCTGATAAGCCAAACAAAAATTACGGCTAGATTAAACAGCTTCCCTGTTAACAGTTTTTTAATAGCTTCACTCGCTTTTTCACCATAGACGCCATCCGGCATTACCGAAAAACAACCTTCTTTTTTGCAATGAAAACACCAGGGCTGGGCAGTATCGCGATACAAGAGTATCGCGATAGTATTTCAGAGATACTTTTGAGTATCTGTATTTCTGTATCGAGATACATTTGAAAAATGTATTTGTATCTCAGTAGTGAAATACATTTACGATGTATCGCCTGTATCGCGATACTATATAAGACACGGGTATCTCGTTACATTGTTTTTTTGTCGTAAATCAGTTGAGGCGTGTTTCCAATGGGGGAATGACGTTTTTTTTTTCTTTTTTGTGCCAAGACAAGCAAAGGCCCGCCGCCTGTCGCCGACAGATAGGGCGGCGATGGTTTCCCCTCAAGCACAGAATGGTCCATGTGGTAAAGCGCGCGGCAACGCACACGGCAGAATCGCGGGGGCACTGTTGTCGGCCTCTGCCGACGAAAGTCGCTGTCTCTCAAGGTCAGTGCAGCACGTCTAATTTTTGTCGGGTGGCAAGCCATTACTTCGTGATCTCCCGCGCGGATACCGCCTTGGAACAGGCTTTGCAATGCTTCACGGGCTTTCAGTTCTCAAAGCGGCGACACTTCCAAAAGCAGTTCCCGTAGGCGCGGCGGAAGTGACTAGAAGATGGCTATCTTTGACGCGCTTTCAGCCACCTCTCCAATGTCAGGGTGCGTTCCTAATTGATGACATGCCTGAAACGCTCTTTTGTGGTAGCAGGCTCCCCACCGCCCGAGCCGACTTCGCCTGTTGCGGCTTTCTAAAATGGGTGCTGGTAGCGTCGGTGGTGGTGACAGTTTCATTGAAGCCGACAGGGTCAGAGGGCTGAGGATTCCGAAGATGGGGACCGACTTCGGATTCTGAACAGTCAGAACAACCTAAGTGAGGGCGGAAGTGTTTCGGTATCTAGATGACCAGAGAAGAGATATCGCCACGCTGCAGGGCAATCCGGCTATGAAGGCGGTATTTATTCACTATAACACGAATGTGTGCTCGCCTTCAGCGGTAGACACACTTTTTTTTTTCGTGAGGCTGAACCGACGCTGTTAGAAGACAGCCTATTTGAGAAGCCTACACAGCAACCTTCTTAGCAAAGCAGATCTTCAAAATAAATGTGTGCTTTTTCTCAATTCACTGAGGTTCATTAGTGCACTAGAAGAGATTCACTAGTGATTCGAGTGATTTGCTTAGTGTGATATTTCTAGTAAAGCTTAGTTTCTTCGCCAAGTATGTCGATTTCGGTGTCCAATCCTTGTTACTGTTGCTGTGAAACAGTGTATTTCTATTGAAATTGATACTTGTAATTATGTCATTATTACTAATTATGTACTTTGTCCGCCCCCCTACCCTGCAATGTCTTAATGGCACTGAGGGTACTGTAATAAATAAATAAACGAACTGAACATTTCGATGCGCTGTAACTTTATTTACAACATCATGCTGCACTAATAAGTGTCTTTGCGTACTATGAGCATCCTTGAAATAAAGTATTCCAGTATCTGTATCGCTGTAACTGTATTCCGGAATACTTTTTTCGTCTTATTGCAAAAGTATCTCCGAAATATCCCGTTACGTTAAAAGCAAATGTATCTCAGTATCTGTATTTTAGGCTTCCAGTTCATGTATTGCGATATCTGTATTCCGGAATACTTTTCTGAGTATCTCTGCCCAGCCCTGGAAAACACGCAATCCTCTAGAGGCTATCATGATGATGATAGTTTTCTAATAGGCCACACAAATTACGGCTAGCTTTAACAACTTCCTAGTTAACAGTTTTTTAATGGCATCACTGGCTTTTTCACTATAGATGCCATCCGGCATTAACATAAAAGAAACTTCTTTGTCAGCAGTGACAACACGCAATCCTCTAGAGGCTTTCATGATGATGAGAGTTTTGTGATAAGCCAAACAAATTACGGCTAGCTTGAACAACTTCCCCGTTAACAGTTTTTCAATGGCATTACTGGCTTTTTCACTAAAGATGCCATCCGGCATTAACATCAAATAACCTTCTTTTTCGGAAATGACAATACGCAATCGTATAGGGGCTATCATGACGACGATAGTTTTCTGATAGGCCACACAAATTACGGTTAGCTGTAACATCTTCCCTGTTAACAGTTTTTAATGGCTTCATTCGTTTTTCACCATAGATGCCATCCGGCATTGCCACAAAACAACCATCTTTGTCAGCAACAACACGCAATCCTCTAGAGCTTTTCATGAAGATGATAGTTTTCTGACAAGCCAAGCACAAATTACGGCTAGCTGAAACAGCTTCCCTGTTAACGGTTTTTTAATAGCTTCGCCTGCTTTTTCACTGCAGATGTCATCCGGCATTGCAACAAAACAACCTCCTTTGTCAGCAATGACAACAGACAATCCTCTAGATGCTATGATGATGACGACAGTTTTCTGATAGGCCACACAAATTCCGGCTAGCTTAAACAGCTTCCCTGTTAACGGTTTTTTAATAGCTTCACTCGCTTTTTCACCATAGATGCCATCCGGCATTACCGAAACACAACTCTTTTTGTTAGCAATGAAAACACGCAATCCTCTAGAGGCTATCATGATGATGATAGTTTTCTGATAGGCCACACAAATTTCGGCTAGCTTTAACAACTTCCCCGTTAACAGTTTTTTAATGACATCACTGGCCTTTTCACTATAGATGCCGTCCGGCATTAACACAAAATAACCTTCTTTGTCAGCAATGACAACACGCAATCCTCTAGAGGCTATCATGATGATGATAGTTTTCTGATAGGCCACAAAAATTACGGCTAGCTTTAACAACTTCCCCGTTGACAGTTTTTTAATGGCTTCACTCGCTTTTTCACCATAGATGCCACCGGCATTACCACAAAAAAACATTCTTTTTCTGCAATGAGAACACGCAATCCTCTAGAGGCTATTATGAGAATGATAGTTTCCTGATAAGCCAAACACATATTACTGCTAGCGCAAAGATTCCCTGCTAACAGTTTTTTAATTGCTTCATTCACTATTTCCCCATAGATGCCATCCGGCATTAACACAACACAACCATCTTTGTCAGCAACAACACGCAATCCTCTAGAGCTTATAATGAAGATGATAGTTTTCTGAGAAGCCCAAGCACAAATTACGGCTAGCTGAAACAGCTTCCCTGTTACGGCTTTTTAGTAGCTTCACCTGCTTTTTTCAGCATAGATGTCATCCGGCATTGCAGCAAACAACCTCCTTTGTCAGCAATGACAACACACAATCCTCTATATGCTATGATGATGATGATAGTTTTCTGATAGGCCACACAAATTCTGGCTAGCTTTAACAGCTTCCCTGTTAACAGTTTTTTTTTTAATTTCTTCACCTGCTTTTTCACCATAGATATCATCCGGCATTACCAAAAAAACAGCCTTCTTTGTCAGCAGTGGCAAAACCCAATCCTCTAAAGCTATTATGATGATGATTTGTTTTCTGATAAGCCAAACACAAATTACGGCTAGCTTAGACAGCTTCCCTGTTATCAGTTTTTTAATGGCTTCACTCGCTTTTTCACCATAGATGCCACCGGCATTATCACAAAAAATCACAGCATATCCGCGGAGTGAATGATGCTGAGTGGGCGAAGCTGCGGAGGTTCATCGGTAAACCGTGAATCTTCCGTGAATTCTGCCCAGTACATCATCACCGACGTGAGATCGGGAGCGTTTATACTAAAGGTTCGATGAGTTATGACGACTTGCAGCTCACTTTAATTTTACATGTACGCTGTGAGTTTTCATTGTTTAGAAAAACCATTGCTTTAGAAAAATCTGGCGTCTTTCGTTAAGCAGCTGGCGTCTTTTCGTTTTGCTTTAGAAACATCTGGCGTTCTTTCGTTCTGGTTTTACAAAACATCTGGTGTCTTTCGTTGGTTTATTTCATCAATCAACGGCGTTATGAACAAAATTTTTATTGTTTAATCACGCACAGGAGAAATCTCACCAGGCACTACCTTGGAGGTAAACAATGGCTGCTAATGGGAATGAGAGACAGAAGAAGTCGGGTTTTAGCTAACACTTACACTTCTACTTCCACTAACGTTTCCTACTGGAACATGCCAATGGCTTCTAATGGGGAATGAGAGACAGAAGAATTCGGCTTTTAGTTAACGCGCACGCTGCGAATTTTTTATTGTTCAACAACGCACAGGAAAAATCTCCCATCGGCACCACCTTGGAGGTCAAAGCGCAAGACTTGTTACGGACTACGACTACTACTACTACCTAATACTTACGACGACGACGACTACGAGGGACGAACGGGTGCCGCCTTAAGGAGCTTCGCCCCTAAAACAACCTTCTTTGTCAGCAATGACAACACGCAATATTCTGGAGGCTGTCATGATGATGATAGTTTTCTGATAGGGCACACAAATTACGGCTAGCTTAAACAGCTTCCCTGTTATCAGTTTTTTTAATGGCTTCACTCGCTTTTTCACCATAGATGCCACAGGCATTACCACAAAACAACCTTCTTTGTCGGCAATGAAAACACGCAATCCACAAGAGCCTATCATGATGACGGTAGTTTTCTGATAGGCGACACAAAAAATATGGCTAGCTGAAGCAGCTTCCCTGTGAACTGTATTTAACGGCTTCACTCGCTTTTAGATGCGAAGTATCTTAAGGTGGCGGTTCCACTACCACCATCTTGCCAATAGTTCGAAAAACGACAACAGACGACGCCACTCATCCACGTTTGCAGAAAGCGAGAAAATTGCGCGCGCAAGTATGGTCAGCGTCGCCTCGCGCGTGTTTTATATGTTATATGTCGCGCTAGGTGACGGAAATCGGCCGACAAAAAGCAAGGAGCACAAACGCGGACGGCGTCTTTCACCTACAATCGGGGCCAACTGTTGGCGTCGTTTCAACGACATGACGATAAGTGCCGCAGCTTGTAAGGACAAACGCTCGCTTCCTATTGCAGCCCTTGAGAAAGGACAGCGCAGCGTCTAAATACAATCGCTTGAGAACAAAAGAAAAAAAAAACACGCACACACACGCACACTGGTGCGTACAACAGCGTGCACTCACACACGCACACACACACGCTCTCACCCACACGCACCGCGCTACGCTCTCACTAACGCACTTACTCACATAATATAATGTGCCTCAGTGAAATAGTATTGAACAAAACATCAATCAAACGCTTCGCAGCGTTTCAGTGGAATTGCACGGCCGCTACTAAAACAATCATTTTGGTTCATTTTAGCGACCGTGCCAGTGACTTTTATAGCATCGCGCGAGCGCATGTAATTTGTGTGTGTGTGTGTGGGGGGGGGGGGGGGGGCGTGCTTTTGCTTATTACAATTGGAGGAGGAAAAAATGGACAGACAGATTTCAGCAAATTATAATTCGAGAGTTATCTGCGAAATTTCATCCTCTCAAACTGCAATAAACGGTTACCAAAATAAAGTACATCTTGATGATCAGTTGAACACATGACTACCACTAATTACCGGAGTTAGAACCTCCTAGAACACATGCTTCTGCCAGCGAGACGTCTGACAATGAATGCGTTTGCGTGAGGAAGAAGACAATGATTTTTCCATGTGAGGCATGTTTTTTTTTTTCTCTTGGGAACAGTAATAAACCAAGATGGTTTGTGCGTTGGAGGGCAAGACACCCCGTTATTTTCGTCTCTTTGTTCTCATTTGTAACCTTTCGCGACGCTGTGCAGGCGCGTTCGTGGTCGTCTCGCACGAGCGTTTACAACGATGAAAGTCAGGCGCAAGACGCGCGTAGTCACACATACTGCTGACTGAACTTCTTGTATAGCTTCCACAGCGTTGCATATATTGTATGAAACTGAGTATAGGTACATCGGCCAGCGTAGGCGTGCACACGAGGGGGCTGCCCCGCCCCCCCCCCCCCCCTTGGGAGGGAGAGAATACAACATTTATTGGTAGCAATAAGTCGCTATTGGGGGTGGACCTCCTAGTCCGGAAGACCATTGGCTCTTGCCGCCGCCCGGGCACCACGGTCGACCAGGGCTTGTTGCTGCACTGGGTCAGAGCTGGACAGGGTCGCCTTGGGGGCTTACATGACCGGTCATGTAGGCTTTTACAGAATCCAGTTTTTATTTATGCTTGTTCTATAAAAGCATGAATACACTTATTTGTTGTGGAAAGCTTTATTTTGACTTACAGGCACCATCGACAAGTTTTCCATTTAGGTTGCCGCAAAAGTTTTTCAACAAAATGTTCGTCAGTAGCATATGTATCGGCACTATTTTGTTCATGTGGCCACTCTCACGTGCGTCTAAGTCAGGTTATTCTTCGTTGACCAGACATTGCACTGTCCGCCTTGTACTTTGCTACGAACTAGTTGTTATCCGATCATTAGTAGTAGTTCTGGCTACGCAGCAAGCCGCTTTACGACAAAGTAGCAGTGCGCAACAGCGTTATCACTAGGTAGAGTAGTCCTCCTCAGTCGAACTGTTTCCTGACACCGTAGCGCTCATTAGTGGCAAAGACAATGATCGTCTTATCCGAAGTGAGTGCGTCTTTTCACAAAGCACAATATAACTTTTCGAGGGTCCCGTACATTGAATATTCTGCCAAGTTGACTAGAACGTTCTGCATCTTCAACAAAGTCTCGCTTCTGTCGCATCGTTGCAACTAGGAGGTAATTACCTGATTGGGTACAACTTACCACTACTGGTCAGTGGAAGTTGTCGGCACAGTGCTCGACAGGCATACTTTGAAAATTCCGGCAATGACAAGCTTTCATACGTCCACCATCGTGTCCCCTTTGAAGCGGCGCTACATACGTATCATTCACACGGCATGTCAGCGTCCTTCCTTTCACAATTTCGAACCTCACAGGCACGAAAACACTCAAAGGAACGCGCAAAACACGAGCAGCTGAACCACAAAGAGATGCACATTACTAAAGACGTGCCGGGGAACACTGGTTCTAAGAACGCGTGACGAACGCGCAATCTTCCTGCATACCGAAACCATTTGCCGCTTGATGAGACCGCCCCACCTGCTGACGTGGGGCGAGTGGAAAGGGTTTATCACTAAGCCCTCCTCCTTTTACGGTTGGTGTTTGTTACGCGCGGCGACTAGACTTAGGTAGTGAAGCAAACTATGAGGCCTGGAGATATAATTCATGCCTGTTCTACCCGTTTTATTATGTTTAATTGCGCCACTTTTGGCGAACGCTTGAACTCGCATAAAGCAACTTGATGTTTCATTTCATAGATGGAGCTACCACCAAAAAACGCCTGTGAGACTTATGATTCATTGAAAATATTTGTTTGAAGCACTGAGTGGTCAAGTTAGTGAGCACAAGTAGATAAAAGACACAATATGCATCTACTAATGTGCAATACTCGTTGGCAATTAGCGTCTAAAAGAAAAAAAAGGCGAGTTTCTACGGGACTGGTCAGCAGGAAAATTACGTAAATTCACTGCTGTCTTGCAGGTTCCCTAATAAAGATAAAGAAATTTTCTCTTCATAGAATCATAGAAAGGGCCTTGCTTCTTCATTATGTAGAAGTTCACAGTATCAGCTTGTATAGCTTTGTCGCTTCATCGGTAATGCGTGACCAAGTACAGCCATAAACTGCCGCATTGACACAATAATAATTCATCAAGTTTTCATCAGATCACAAAGCAACTTCGCATGGAAAATAAGTGTAATGTAGTCTACGTAGCCACTAAATATTATTGTTCTGCTTTGAAAAGTAAAAAAGATATTCTCACAAAAACTTTTAATATTTTGCCCATTTTCATTGGAACGTAAATAAATTACTAATTATTTTATGGCTAATATCTCTTCATAGAAACCTTAAATAGCACTTCTTATAAAGGCACGGTAAATTTGGTCTTGTTATGTTGAACAGTTTCGCCGTACTGGCAGTACAACGGAGGCTTGCACAACGAAAATGCCTTTTGTTGCTCACACTATTTTCATTGCTATTAGGTAAGGCTTCCGAACAGGCATTAACACCAGGTGTCATTAGAAAGCGGAGATCATAAGCTTTCTGAATTATTACAATTAATATTTATTTGTCAAGCGCAGCGAGCACAGTGCGTCCGCAAACAATGCGTAAAATGCGGAGGGGGGTTCGCCGGAGTGGGACCGCCACCTTAAGGTCGAGCTCAATCCGGCGGTGGTGGTGGTGGTGGTGTGCGGCGTGACCACCCTCACTGCGCATGCGCATACCCTCTCCACATACCTCCTCTCCACTTCCCCTCACCATTCCTCTTCCCCTCTACCCCTTTCCCCCTCTCCACTCACCTTCTCCCTTTCCCCTCCCCACTTTCCCTCACCACTTTCCCTTTCTACTTTCCCTCTCCCATCCCCCTTTCCACTCTTCCTCTGAAACGCGGGCTAGACATGCCGAAATTCTCTCCTGCACAACGCCACGATGAGCTCGAGCGTATGCGCGTCCCCTCCCCTTCTCTCTCCTCTCCTACGCTGCCCCCCCTCTCGCCCGCCTGTCGACCGCGTTGCCCGCTCGCCTTGTGAGAATTAACGGCTAGGCTAGATGGAAGACACGACGCGCGTAGCGTCCCTCTTCGCGTTCCACGACACGAGGTCGGTAGCATGCCCAACGAACGCCAACGGAACGCGATCGTGCAAGTGCTCCGGCTTCGCATCGCCTCATGGTCAGCTTTAGCGGGAGATGGCGTAATTTTTTTCACTATAGATGCCATCCGGCACTGCCACAAAAATCCTTCTTTTTCAGCAATCAAAACACGCAATCCTCTAGGGGCTATCATGATGACGATAGTTTTCTGATAGGCCACACATATTATGGCTAGCTGAAGCAGCTTCCCTGCTAACAGTTTTTTAATTGCTTCGCTCACATTTTCGCCATAGATGCCATCCGGCATTACCACAAAGGACTTTCTTTGTCGGCAATGACAACACGCAGTCCCCAAGAGGCTATGATGATGACCATAGTTTTCTGATACGCCACACAAATTATGGCTAGCTGATGCCGCTTCCCTGTGAACTGTTTTTAATGGGTTCACTCGCCTTTTTCACTATAGATGCAATCCGGCATTAAATTAAAACAAACTTCGTTGTCAGCAATGACAACACGCAATGCTCTAGAGGCTTTCATGATGATGAGAGTTTTCTGATAAGCCAAACAAAAATTACGGCTAGCTTAAACAGCTTCCCTGTTAACAGTTTTTAATGGCTTCACTCGCTTTTTCGCCATAGATGTCATCCGGCATTGCCACAAAACAACCTTCTTGGTTGACAACACGCAATCCTCTAGATGATATGATGATGATGATAGTTTTCTGATAGGCCAATAAATTACGGCTAGCTGAAACAACTTTCCTGTTATCAGTTTTGTAATAGCTTCGCTCGCTTTTTCACCATAGACGCCATCCGGCATTACCGAAAAACAACCTTCTTTGTTAGCAAATGAAAACACGCAATCCTCTAGAGGCTATCATGATGATGATAGTTTTCTGATAGGCCACAAAAATTATGGCTAGCTGATGCCGCTTCCCTGTGAACTGTTTTTAATGGGTTCACCTCGCTTTTTCACTATAGATGCAATCCGCATTAAATTAAAACAAACTTCGTTGTCAGCATGACAACACGCAATGCTCTAGAGGCTTTCATGATGATGAGAGTTTTCTGATAAGCCAAACAAAAATTACGGCTAGCTTAAACAGCTTCCCTGTTAAAGGGCCCCTCACCAGGTGACCTAACGAATTTTAGTTACACATTGCAAGTTGTTGCGAGCCCAATAAAGAGCATTATGCCGCAAGAATTTTCTAATCGGGTCGGTTAGAAGCTGAGAAAAACAATAATTTGTAGCGGGCGCGAAACCATGATGCGAGGAGGCGAGCTGCAAACCCTCGCCGCTCGCCCCGCGTAGCCTTCGCAAGCCAAATCCCTTCCCTGCCCTCTTCGGCACGCGAGCGGAAGGATCACATAACGCATACGCATGAACACGTCATACGCACAGAATGTCACGAGCGCATGACGCGCCGGAACCAGCCCGAGCCCCCGAGACGCGAGCGGTGTTGTGGCGGCGTTCTTTGCGCTTCATCTCTGCAAGTTATGCCGAATGCGCCCTCGCCGATCACTTGGCTTTCAACCTATTACTGAGCACGAAAGCTGCAACATTTGTACGGACGCGAGACTAGCGGTGTGCCGCATGAACATCTAGTTAGACGCGGGAGGATAAATGAGCCTAATGAGCGCTGGAACGCGGTAGAAAATTAGTTTCGTTGTAAAGGCGTCTGCACGATGCGCAAAGCGCGAGAACACGAACGCGTGCGAAACGGAGGTAGATTAGTCTCGAATCTCGCTGCGATTCGCAGTAAAAATTAAAAAAAGAAAACGCACACATTCCGTTTGTGTGTTTTATTATTGCTCTCAAGTTTTATTCATCCATTCAAGCAACAAATTACAAAAACTACGCGTCGTGTCAAATAATTATTGCAGTGTCACGTGCTACTGTTGGCGACGTCAGAGCACACTCGTCTACGTAGAGGAGCGACGTCACAGCACTACCATCTACGTAGGGCCATTCTCTCATGCACGTCATCCCCTCATTCTCTGGGTGCGTGGACGCGAGAAGAAGGGCAAGCAGCGTTCAGCTTGAAATTTGACCCATTTACGCGGCGCGTAGCGTTGCAAATTTTGGCAGACGTAATGGTGAACGCCTAGTGCATGGATTGCGCTCGTCAGCTCAAAACTGTCAAACCTGGTGAGGGGCCCTTTAACAGTTTTTAATGGCTTCACTCGCTTTTTCGCTATAGATGCCATCCGGCATTGCCACAAAACAACCTTCTTGGTTGACAACACGCAATCCTCTAGATGATATGATGATGATGATAGTTTTCTGATAGGCCACGCAAATTACGGCTAGCTGAAACAACTTTCCTGTTATCAGTTTTTTAATAGCTTCGCTCGCTTTTTCACCATAGACGCCATCCGGCATTACCGAAAAACAACCTTCTTTGTTAGCAATGAAAACACGCAATCCTCTAGAGGCTATCATGATGATGATAGTTTTCTGATAGACCACACAAATTACGGCTAGCTTTAACAACTTCCCCGTTAACAGTTTTTTAATCGCATCACTGGCTTTTTCACTATAGATGCAATCCGGCATTAAATTAAAACAAACTTCGTTGTCAGCAATGACAACACGCAATGCTCTAGAGGCTTTCATGATGATGAGAGTTTTCTGATAAGCCAAACAAAAATTACGGCTAGCTTAAACAGCTTCCCTGTTAACAGTTTTTAATGGATTCACTCGCTTTTTCGCCATAGATGCCATCCGGCATTGCCACAATACAACCTTCTTGGTTGACAACACGCAATCCTCTAGATGATATGATGATGATGATAGTTTTCTGATAGGCCACACAAATTACGGCTAGCTGAAACAACTTTCCTGTTATCAGTTTTTTAATAGCTTCGCTCGCTTTTTCACCATAGACGCCATCCGGCATTAACATAAAACAAACTTCTTTGTCAGCAATGACAACACGCAATCCTCTAGAGGCTTTCATGAAGATGATAGTTTTCTGACAAGCCAAGCACAATACGGCTAGGTGAAACAGCTTCCCTGTTAACGGTTTTTTTATTGGCTTCACTGGCTTTTCCACCATAGATGCCATCCGGCATTAACACAAAACAAGCTTCTTTGTTAGCAATGACAACACGCAATCGTCTAGAGGCTATGATGATGATGATAGTTTTCTGATAGGCCACACAAATTACGGCTACCTTGATCAGCTTCCCATGTAACAGTTTTTAATGGCTTCACTCGCTTTTTCACAATAGCTGCCACCGGGCTTTACCACAAAACAAACTTCTTTTCAACAATGACAACACGCAATCCCCTAGATGCTATGATGATGATAATAGTTTTCTGATAGGCCACACAAATTCTGGCTAGCTTTAACGGCTTCCCTGCTAACACTTTTTTTTAATTTCTTCACCTGCTTTTTCACCATAGATGTCATCTGGCATTACCAAAAAACAGCCTTCTTTGCCAGCAGTGACAAAACCCAATCCTCTAAAGCTATCATGATGATGATTGTTTTCTCATTAGCAAAACACAAATTCTGGCTAGCTTAGACAGCTTCCCTGTTAACAGTTTTTTAAATAAATTTACTCGCTTTTTCACCATAGATCCCATCCGGCATTACCACAAAACAACCTTCTTTGTCAGCAATGAAAACACGCAATCATCTGGAAGCTATCATAATGATGATAGTTTTCTGACAAGCCAAGCACAATACGGCTAGGTGAAACAGCTTCCCTGTTAACGGTTTTTTTTATTGGCTTCACTGGCTTTTCCACCATAGATGCCATCCGGCATTAACACAAAACAAGCTTCTTTGTTAGCAATGACAACACGCAATCGTCTAGAGGCTATGATGATGATGATGATAGTTTTCTGATAGGCCACACAAATTACGGCTAGCCTAAACAGCTTCCCTGTTATCAGTTTATTTAATGGCTTCACTCGCTTTTTCACCATAGATGCCACAGGCATTACCACAAAAATCCTTCTTTTTCAGCAATGAAAACACGCAATCCTCTGAGGCTATCATGATGACGATAGTTTTCTGATAGGCCGCACAAATTAGCTGAAGCAGCTTCCCTGTGAACTGTTTTTAATGGGTTCACTCGCTTTTTCACTATTGATGCCACCGGCATTACCACAAAACAACCTTCTTTGTCAGCAATGAAAACACGCAATCCTCTAGAGGCTATCATGATGATGATAGTATTTTGATAGGCCACATAATTTATGGCTAGCTGAAGCAGCTTCCCTGTTAACGGTTTTTTAATAGCTTCACTCGCTTTTTCACCATAGATGCCATGCGGCGTTACCGCAAAACAAACTTCTTTGTGAGCAGTGTCAAAACCCAATCCTCTAGAGCTTATCATGAAGATAATAGTTTTCTGTCAAGCCAAGCACAAATTACGGCTAGCTCAAACAGCTTCCCTGTTAACGGTTTTTTAATAGCTTCACTCGCTTTTTCACCATAGATGCCATCCGGCATTACCACAGAACAACCTTCTTTGACAGCAGTGGCAAAACCCAATCCTCTAAAGCTATCATGATGATGATAGTTTTCTGATAATCCAAACACAAATTACGGCTAGCTGAAACAACTTTCCTGTTATCAGATTTTTAATAGCTTCACTCGCTTTTTCACCATAGACGCCATCCGGCATTACCGAAACACAACCCTCTTTGTTAGAAATGAAAACACGCAATCCTCTAGAGGCTATCATGATGACGATAGTTTTCTGATAGGCCACACAAATTACGGCTAGCTTTAACAACTTCCCCGTTAACAGTATTTTAATGGCATCACTGGCTTTTTCACTATAGATGCCGTCCGGCATTAACACAAAATAACCTTCTTTGTCAGCAATGACAACAAGCAATCCTCTAGAGGCTATCATGATGATGATAGTTTTCTGATAGGCCACACAAATTACGGCTAGCTTTAACAACTTCCCCGTTAACAGTTTTTTAATGGCTTCGCTCGCTTTTTCACCATAGATGCCACCGGCATTACCACAAAAAAATTTTCTTTTTCTGCAATGAGAACACGCAATCCTCTAGAGGCTATTATGATAATGATAGTTTTGCTGATAAGCCAAACACATATTACTGCTAGCGCAAAGATTCCCTGCTAACAGTTTTTTAATTGCTTCATTCACCATTTCACCATAGATGCCATCCGGCATTAACACAAAACAACCTTCTTTGTTAGCAATGACAACACGCAATCGTCTAGAGGCTATGATGATGATGATGATATTTTTCTCATAGGCCACACAAATTACGGCTACCTTGAACAGCTTCCCAGCTAACAGTTTCTTAATGGCTTCACTCGCTTTTTCACAATGGATGCCACCGGGCGTTACCACAAAACAAACTTCTTTTCAACAATGACAACACGCAATCCTCTAGGTGCTATGATGATGATGATAGTTTTCTGATAGGCCACACAAATTCTGGCTGGCTTTAACAGCTTCCCTGCTAACAGTTTGCACTAACACGAAACCTGCACTAACACAAAACAAACATCTTTGTGAGCAGTCGCAAAACCCAATCCTCTAGAGCTTCTCATGAAGATGATAGTTTTCTGACAGCTCAAGCGCAAATTACGGCTAGCTGAAACAGCTTCTCTGGTAACGGTTTTTTAATAGCTTCACTCGCTTTTTCACCATAGATGCCATCCGGCATTACCACAAAACAACCTTCTTTGTCAGCAGTGTCAAAACCCAATCCTCTAAGCTATAATGATGATGATAGTTTTCTGATAAGCCAAACACAAATCAGGGCTTGCTTAAACAGCTTCTCTGTTAATAGTTTTTTAATAGATTCACTCGCTTTTTCACCATAGATGCCATCCGGCATTACTAAAAAACAGCCTTCTTTGTCAGCAATCACAACACCCAATCCTCTGGAGGCTATCATAATGATGATAGTTTTCTGATAGGCCACACAAATTACGGCTAGCTTTAACAGCTTCCCTGTTAAGAGTGCTTTAATGGCTTCACTCGCTTTTTCGTTATAGATGCCATTCGGCATTAACATAAAACGAAGTTCTTTGTCAGTAATGACAGCACAAAATCCTCTGGAGGCTGTCATGGTGATGATAGTTTTCTGATAGGCCAAACACAAATTACGGCTAGCTTAAACAGCTTCCCTGTTAACAGTTTTAATGGCTTCACTCGCTGTTTCCCCATAGCTGCCGTCCGGCATTTACACTAGACAACCTTCTTTTTCAGCAGCAACACGCAATCCTCCAGAGGCTATTATGATAATGATAGTTTTCTGATAAGCCAAACACAAATTACTGCTGGCGCAAAGATTCCCTTCTAACAGTTTTTTAATTGCTTCACTCACATTTTCACCACAGATGCCATGGCATTAACACAAAACAACCTTTTTTGTCAGCGATGAGAACACGCAATCCTCTAGAGGCTATCATGATGATGATAGTTTTCTGATAGGCCACACAACTTACGGCTACCTTAAACAGCTTCCCACGTAACAGTTTTTAATTGCTTCACTCGCTTTTTCACGTTAGATGCCATCCGGTATTACCACAAAACAACCTTCTTTGTCAGCAATGACAACACGCAATCCTCTAGAGGCTATCATGATGATGATAGTTTTCTGATAGGCCCAACAAATTACGGCTAGCTTAAACAGCTTCCCTGTTAACAGTTTTTTAATAGCTTCACTCGCTTTTTCACCATAGACGCCATCCGGCATTACCGAAAAACAACCTTCTTTTTTGCAATGAAAACACGCAATCCTCTAGAGGCTATCATGATGATGATAGTTTTCTAATAGGCCACACAAATTACGGCTAGCTTTAACAACTTCCCCGTTAACAGTTTTTTAATGGCATCTCTGGCTTTTTCACTATAGATGCCATCCGGCATTAACATCAAAGAAACTTCTTTGTCAGCAGTGACAACACGCAATCCTCTAGAGGCTTTCATGATGATGAGAGTTTTGTGATAAGCGAAACAAATTACGGCTAGCTTGAACAACTTCCCCGTTAACAGTTTTTCAATGGCATTACTGGCTTTTTCACTAAAGATGCCATCCGGCATTAACATCAAATAACCTTCTTTTTCAGAAATGACAATACGCAATCGTATAGGGGCTATCATGACGACGATAGTTTTCTGATAGGCCACACAAATTACGGTTAGCTGTAACATCTTCCCTGTTAACAGTTTTTAATGGCTTCATTCGTTTTTCACCATAGATGCCATCCGGCATTGCCACAAAACAACCATCTTTGTCAGCAACAACACGCAATCCTCTAGAGCTTTTCATGACGATGATAGTTTTCTGACAAGCCAAGCACAAATTACGGCTAGCTGAAACAGCTTCCCTGTTAACGGTTTTTTTAATAGCTTCGCCTGCTTTTTCACTGCAGATGTCATCCGGCATTGCAACAAAACAACCTCCTTTGTCAGCAATGACAACAGACAATCCTCTAGATGCTATGATGATGACGACAGTTTTCTGATAGGCCACACAAATTCCGGCTAGCTTAAACAGCTTCCCTGTTAACGGTTTTTTAATAGCTTCACTCGCTTTTTCACCATAGATGATATCCGGCATTACCGAAACACAACCCTTTTTGTTAGCAATGAAAACACGCAATCCTCTAGAGGCTATCATGATGATGATAGTTTTCTGATAGGCCACACAAATTACGGCTAGCTTTAACAACTTCCCCGTTAACAGTTTTTTAATGGCATCACTGGCCTTTTCACTATAGATGCCGTCCGGCATTAACACAAAATAACCTTCTTTGTCAGCAATGACAACACGCAATCCTCTAGAGGCTATCATGATGATGATAGTTTTCTGATAGGCCACAAAAATTACGGCTAGCTTTAACAACTTCCCCGTTAACAGTTTTTTAATGGCTTCACTCGCTTTTTCACCATAGATGCCACCGGCATTACCACAAAAAAACTTTCTTTTTCTGCAATGAGAACACGCAATCCTCTAGAGGCTATTATGAGAATGATAGTTTCCTGATAAGCCAAACACATATTACTGCTAGCGCAAAGATTCCCTGCTAACAGTTTTTTAATTGCTTCATTCACTATTTCACCATAGATGCCATCCGGCATTAACACAACACAACCATCTTTGTCAGCAACAACACGCAATCCTCTAGAGCTTATAATGAAGATGATAGTTTTATGAGAAGCCAAGCACAAATTACGGCTAGCTGAAACAGCTTCCCTGTTAACGGCTTTTTAGTAGGTTCCCCTGCTTTTTTCAGCATAGATGTCATCCGGCATTGCAACAAAACAACCTCCTTTGTCAGCAATGACAACACACAATCCTCTATATGCTATGATGATGATGATAGTTTTCTGATAGGCCACACAAATTCTGGCTAGCTTTAACAGCTTCCCTGTTAACAGTTTTTTTTTTAATTTCTTCACCTGCTTTTTCACCATAGATATCATCCGGCATTACCAAAAAACAGCCTTCTTTGTCAGCAGTGGCAAAACCCAATCCTCTAAAGCTATTATGATGATGATTGTTTTCTGATAAGCCAAACACAAATTACGGCTAGCTTAGACAGCCTCCCTGTTGTCAGTTTTTTAATGGCTTCACTCGCTTTTTCACCATAGATGCCACCGGCATTATCACAAAAAATCACAGCATATCCGCGGAGTGAATGATGATGAGTGGGCGAAGCTGCGGAGGTTCATCGGTAAACCGTGAATCTTCCGTGAATTCTGCCCAGTACATCATCACCGACGTGAGATCGGGAGCGTTTATACTAAAGGTTCGATGTGTTATGACGACTTGCAGCTCACTTTAATTTTACATGTACGCTGTGAGTTTTCATTGTTTAGAAAACCATTGCTTTAGAAAAATCTGGCGTCTTTCGTTAAGCAGCTGGCGTCTTTTCGTTTTGCTTTAGAAACATCTGGCGTTCTTTCGTTCTGGTTTTACAAAACATCTGGTGTCTTTCGTTGGTTTATTTCATCAATCAACGGCGTTATGAACAAAATTTTTATTGTTTAATCACGCACAGGAGAAATCTCACCAGGCACTACCTTGGAGGTAAACAATGGCTGCTAATGGGAATGAGAGACAGAAGAAGTCGGGTTTTAGCTAACACTTACACTTCTACTTCCACTAACGTTTCCTACTGGAACATGCCAATGGCTTCTAATGGGGAATGAGAGACAGAAGAATTCGGCTTTTAGTTAACGCGCACGCTGCGAATTTTTTATTGTTCAACAACGCACAGGAAAAATCTCCCATCGGCACCACCTTGGAGGTCAAAGCGCAAGACTTGTTACGGACTACGACTACTACTACTACCTACTACTACGACGACGACGACTACGAGGGACGAACGGGTGCCGCCTTAAGGAGCTTCGCCCCTAAAACAACCTTCTTTGTCAGCAATGACAACACGCAATATTCTGGAGGCTGTCATGATGATGATAGTTTTCTGATAGGGCACACAAATTACGGCTAGCTTAAACAGCTTCCCTGTTATCAGTTTTTTTAATGGCTTCACTCGCTTTTTCACCATAGATGCCACAGGCATTACCACAAAACAACCTTCTTTGTCGGCAATGAAAACACGCAATCCCCAAGAGCCTATCATGATGACGGTAGTTTTCTGATAGGCGACACAAAAAATATGGCTAGCTGAAGCAGCTTCCCTGTGAACTGTATTTAACGGCTTCACTCGCTTTTAGATGCGAAGTATCTTAAGGTCGAGCTCAATCCGGCGGTGGTGGTGGTGGTGGTGTGCGGCGTGACCACCCTCACTGCGCATGCGCATACCCTCTCCACATACCTCCTCTTCACTTCCCCTCACCATTCCTCTTCCCCCTCTACCCCTTTCCCCTCTCCACTCACCCTCTCCCTTTCCCCTCCCAGGCTTTCCCTCACCACTTTCCCTTTCTAGTCTTCCTCTGAAACGCGGGCTAGACATGCCGAAATTCTCTCCTGCACAACGCCGCGATGAGCTCGAGCGCATGCGCGTCCCCTCCCCTTCTCTCTCCTCTCCTACGCTGCCCCACCCCCCTCTCGCCCGCCTGTCGACCGCGTTGCCCGCTCGCCTTGTGAGAATTAACGGCCAGGCTAGATGGAAGACACGACGCGCGTAGCGTCCCTCTTCGCGTTCCACGACACGAGGTCGGTAGCATGCCCAACGAACGCCAACGGAACGCGATCGTGCAAGTGCTCCGGCTTCGCATCGCCTCATGGTCCCCTTTAGCGGGAGATGGCGTAATTTTTTTCACTATAGATGCCATCCGGCACTACCACAAAAATCCTCCTTTTTCAGCAATCAAAACACGCAATCCTCTAGGGGCTATCATGATGACGATAGTTTTCTGATAGGCCACACATATTATTTCTAGCTGAAGCAGCTTCCCTGCTAACAGTTTTTTAATTGCTTCGCTCACATTTTCGCCATAGATGCCATCCGGCATTACCACAATGGACTTTCTTTGTCGGCAATGACAACACGCAGTCCCCAAGAGGCTATGATGATGACCATAGATTTCTGATACGCCACACAAATTATGGCTAGCTGATGCCGCTTCCCTGTGAACTTTTTTTAATGGGTTCACTCGCTTTTTCACTATAGATGCAATCCGGCATTAAATTAAAACAAACTTCGTTGTCGGCAATGACAACACGCAATGCTCTAGAGGCTTTCATGATGATGAGAGTTTTCTGATAAGCCAAACAAAAATTACGGCTAGCTTAAACAGCTTCCCTGTTAACAGTTTTTAATGGCTTCACTCGCTTTTTCGCCATAGATGTCATCCGGCATTGCCACAAAACAACCTTCTTGGTTGACAACACGCAATCCTCTAGATGATATGATGATGATGATAGTTTTCTGATAGGCCAACAAATTACGGCTAGCTGAAACAACTTTCCTGTTATCAGTTTTTTAATAGCTTCGCTCGCTTTTTCACCATAGACGCCATCCGGCATTACCGAAAAACAACCTTCTTTTTTAGCAATGAAAACACGCAATCCTCTAGAGGCTATCATGATGATGATAGTTTTCTGATAGGCCACAAAAATTATGGCTAGCTGATGCCGCTTCCCTGTGAACTGTTTTTAATGGGTTCACTCGCTTTTTCACTATAGATGCAATCCGGCATTAAATTAAAACAATCTTCGTTGTCAGCAATGACAACACGCAATGCTCTAGAGGCTTTCATGATGATGAGAGTTTTCTGATAGGCCAAACAAAAATTACGGCTAGCTTAAACAGCTTCCCTGTTAACAGTTTTTAATGGCTTCACTCGCTTTTTCGCTATAGATGCCATCCGGCATTGCCACAAAACAACCTTCTTGGTTGACAACACGCAATCCTCTAGATGATATGATGATGATGATAGTTTTCTGATAGGCCACACAAATTACGGCTAGCTGAAACAACTTTCCTGTTATCAGTTTTTTAATAGCTTCGCTCGCTTTTTCACCATAGACGCCATCCGGCATTACCGAAAAACAACCTTCTTTGTTAGCAATGAAAACACGCAATCCTCTAGAGGCTATCATGATGATGATAGTTTTCTGATAGGCCACACAAATTACGGCTAGCTTTAACAACTTCCCCGTTAACAGTTTTTTAATGGCATCACTGGCTTTTTCACTATAGATGCCATCCGGCATTAACATAAAACAAACTTCTTTGCCAGCAATGACAACACGCAATCCTCTAGAGGCTTTCATGAAGATGATAGTTTTCTGACAAGCCATGCACAATACGGCTAGGTGAAACAGCTTCCCTGTTAACGGTTTTTTTTATTGGCTTCACTGGCTTTTCCACCATAGATGCCATCCGGCATTAACACAAAACAATCTTCTTTGTTAGCAATGACAACACGCAATCGTCTAGAGGCTATGATGATGATGATAGTTTTCAGATAGGCCACACAAATTACGGCTACCTTGATCAGCTTCCCATGTAACAGTTTTTAATGGCTTCACTCGCTTTTTCACAATAGCTGCCACCGGGTTTTACCACAAAACAAACTTCTTTTCAACAATGACAACACGCAATCCCCTAGATGCTATGATGATGATAATAGTTTTCTGAGAGGCCACACAAATTCTGGCTAGCTTTAACGGCTTCCCTGCTAACACTTTTTTTTAATTTCTTCACCTGCTTTTTCACCATAGATGTCATCTGGCATTACCAAAAAACAGCCTTCTTTGTCAGCAGTGACAAAACCCAATCCTCTAAAGCTATCATGATGATGATTGTTTTCTCATTAGCAAAACACAAATTCTGGCTAGCTTAGACAGCTTCCCTGTTAACAGTTTTTTAAATAAATTCACTCGCTTTTTCACCATAGATCCCATCCGGCATTACCACAAAACAACCTTCTTTGTCAGCAATGAAAACACGCAATCATCTGGAAGCTATCATAATGATGATAGTTTTCTGACAAGCCAAGCACAATACGGCTAGGTGAAACAGCTTCCCTGTTAACGGTTTTTTTTATTGGCTTCACTGGCTTTTCCACCATAGATGCCATCCGGCATTAACACAAAACAAGCTTCTTTGTTAGCAATGACAACACGCAATCGTCTAGAGGCTATGATGATGATGATAGTTTTCTGATAGGCCACACAAATTACGGCTAGCCTAAACAGCTTCCCTGTTATCAGTTTATTTAATGGCTTCACTCGCTTTTTCACCATAGATGCCACAGGCATTACCACAAAACAACCTTCTTTGTCGGCAATGAAAACACGCATTCCCCAAGAGGCTATCATGATGACGGTAGTTTTCTGATAGGCCACACAAATTATGGGTAGCTGAAGCAGCTTCCCTGTGAACTGTTTTTAACGGCTTCACTGGCTTTTTCACTATAGATGCCATCCGGCATTACCACAAAAATCCTTCTTTTTCAGCAATGAAAACACGCAATCCTCTGAGGCTATCATGATGACGATAGTTTTCTGATAGGCCGCACAAATTAGCTGAAGCAGCTTCCCTGTGAACTGTTTTTAATGGGTTCACTCGCTTTTTCACTATTGATGCCACCGGCATTACCACAAAACAACCTTCTTTGTCAGCAATGAAAACACGCAATCCTCTAGAGGCTATCATGATGATGATAGTATTTTGATAGGCCACATAATTTATGGCTAGCTGAAGCAGCTTCCCTGTTAACGGTTTTTTAATAGCTTCACTCGCTTTTTCACCATAGATGCCATGCGGCGTTACCGCAAAACAAACTTCTTTGTGAGCAGTGGCAAAACCCAATCCTCTAGAGCTTATCATGAAGATAATAGTTTTCTGTCAAGCCAAGCACAAATTACGGCTAGCTCAAACAGCTTCCCTGTTAACGGTTTTTTAATAGCTTCACTCGCTTTTTCACCATAGATGCCATCCGGCATTACCACAGAACAACCTTCTTTGACAGCAGTGGCAAAACCCAATCCTCTAAAGCTATCATGATGATGATAGTTTTCTGATAATCCAAACACAAATTACGGCTAGCTGAAACAACTTTCCTGTTATCAGATTTTTAATAGCTTCACTCGCTTTTTCACCATAGACGCCATCCGGCATTACCGAAACACAACCCTCTTTGTTAGAAATGAAAACACGCAATCCTCTAGAGGCTATCATGATGACGATAGTTTTCTGATAGGCCACACAAATTACGGCTAGATTTAACAACTTCCCCGTTAACAGTATTTTAATGGCATCACTGGCTTTTTCACTATAGATGCCGTCCGGCATTAACACAAAATAACCTTCTTTGTCAGCAATGACAACACGCAATCCTCTAGAGGCTATCATGATGATGATAGTTTTCTGATAGGCCACACAAATTACGGCTAGCTTTAACAACTTCCCCGTTAACAGTTTTTTAATGGCTTCGCTCGCTTTTTCACCATAGATGCCACCGGCATTACCACAAAAAAACTTTCTTTTTCTGCAATGAGAACACGCAATCCTCTAGAGGCTATTATGATAATGATAGTTTTGCTGATAAGCCAAACACATATTACTGCTAGCGCAAAGATTCCCTGCTAACAGTTTTTTAATTGCTTCATTCACCATTTCACCATAGATGCCATCCGGCATTAACACAAAACAACCTTCTTTGTTAGCAATGACAACACGCAATCGTCTAGAGGCTATGATGATGATGATGATATTTTTCTGATAGGCCACACAAATTACGGCTACCTTGAACAGCTTCCCAGCTAACAGTTTCTTAATGGCTTCACTCGCTTTTTCACAATGGATGCCACCGGGCGTTACCACAAAACAAACTTCTTTTCAACAATGACAACACGCAATCCTCTAGGTGCTATGATGATGATGATAGTTTTCTGATAGGCCACACAAATTCTGGCTGGCTTTAACAGCTTCCCTGCTAACAGTTTGCACTAACACAAAACCTGCACTAACACAAAACAAACATCTTTGTGAGCAGTCGCAAAACCCAATCCTCTTGAGGTTCTCATGAAGATGATAGTTTTCTGACAGCTCAAGCGCAAATTACGGCTTGCTGAAACAGCTTCTCTGGTAACGGTTTTTTAACAGATTCACTCGCTTTTTCACCATAGATGCCATCCGGCATTACTAAAAAACAGCCTTCTTTGTCAGCAATGACAACACCCAATCCTCTGGAGGCTATCATAATGATGATAGTTTTCTGATAGGCCACACAAATTACGGCTAGCTTTAACAGCTTCCCTGTTAAGAGTGCTTTAATGGCTTCACTCGCTTTTTCGTTATAGATGCCATTCGGCATTAACATAAAACGAAGTTCTTTGTCAGTAATGACAACACAAAATCCTCTGGAGACTATCATGGTGATGATAGTTTTCTGATAGGCCAAACACAAATTACGGCTAGCTTAAACAGCTTCCCTGTTAACAGTTTTAATGGCTTCACTCGCTGTTTCCCCATAGCTGCCGTCCGGCATTTACACTAGACAACCTTCTTTTTCAGCAGCAACACGCAATCCTCCAGAGGCTATTATGATAATGATAGTTTTCTGATAAGCCAAACACAAATTACTGCTGGCGCAAAGATTCCCTTCTAACAGTTTTTTAATTGCTTCACTCACATTTTCACCACAGATGCCATGGCATTAACACAAAACAACCTTTTTTGTGAGCGATGAGAACACGCAATCCTCTAGAGGCTATCATGATGATGATAGTTTTCTGATAGGCCACACAACTTACGGCTACCTTAAACAGCTTCCCACGTAACAGTTTTTAATTGCTTCACTCGCTTTTTCACGTTAGATGCCATCCGGTATTACCACAAAACAACTTTCTTTGTCAGCAATGACAACACGCAATCCTCTAGAGGCTATCATGATGATGATAGTTTTCTGATAGGCCCAACAAATTACGGCTAGTTTAAACAGCTTCCCTTGTAACAGTTTTTTTAATGGCTTCACTCGCTTTTTCACCATAGATGGCATTCCGCATTAGGGAGCATTAGCTTTGAACGTATACTTTTTTACGTTACCGTTACCGGATTACGTTTACCGTTTTACCGCAATTCGAGTTATAAAAGTCGTTTTAGCTGCCTAAACGTAAACCTTTACGTACGTACGTACTCTTTTACGTTTTCGCAAACAAGAAAGTGGTGATGATAACAGCATTTAAACTGCATTTAATTTTGATAATATTGAATTACGGTGCTACACAATCATAGGAGAGGTTTTTAGCGTGTGCAGTAACCCAGTATAAGCGAAGGGGTGTAGCAATGCCAGGTGACCGGCCAATGGTGTCGACATCTTGTGACGCTTCGCGCAACCACAATCACGAACACGTTTGTTTTCGCTTAGTGTTCTCGAGGGGAAAAGATGATTAAAAAGGCAACTCATTCGTAATAATGCCGCTGCAAGGCATTTACATTGGGAGTAGAAGGCTCGATGTTTCTGCAATAACAATTTTGTGCTCGCCTGGTACAGCTTGGCCCCGCTAGACGGCACCACATATCCAGCCTGTAAGCGTCTTTAGGCCTCTCACGTTTGCGGATTCGGTGTTCTAGGTCGCTCTAGCCTCGGTAATCCGGCTGAAATAAGGTGATCGTAAGTGGTGCTCGCAGTTCGGCTTCTTTTGACTCGGTAGCTGGGGTCTCCGCAAAGCGGATATCGCAAGTAGCCACGAACGAAGGTGGATTTGCGAGATAGGGCCGTAAACGTAAAGCCTGTCCCGCGAGTAGTTTACGTTCCGTAAACCTTTACGTTCCGTAAAGGTTCGCGCATGCGCAGATGCCATCCGGTATCCGGTAACGCGGTAACTTAAAGTATACGTCACAAGCTAAAACTCCCCATTAACACAAAGCAACTTTCTTTGTCACCAATGACAACACCCAATCTTCTAGAGGCTATGATGATGATGATAGTTTTCTGAGAGGCCAGACAAATTACGGCTAGCTTTAACAGCTTCCCCGTTAACAGTTTTTTATTGGCTTCACTCGCTTTTTTCCATAGATGCCACCTGGCGTTACCTCAAAACAAACTTTTTTGTCAACAATGACAACACGCAATCCTCTAGTGGCTATCATGATGATGATAGTTTTCTGTTAGGCCCCACAAAAAACGGCTAGCTTAAACAGCTTCCCTGTTAACAGTTTTTGCTTCACTCGCTTTTTCACCATAGATGCCATCCGGCATTAACACAAAACAACCTTCTTTGTCAGCAACGACAACACGCAATGCTCTGGAGGCTATCTTAATGATGATAGTTTTCTGATAGGCGGCACAAATTACGGCTAGTTTTAAGAGCTTCCCTGTTCACAGTTTTTTAATGGCTTCACTCGCTTTCTCACCATACATAGCATCCGGCATTAGGGAGTATTAGATTTTAACGTATACTTCTTTACGTTACCGTTACCGGATTACGTTTACCGTTTTACCGCAACTCGAGTTTTAGTAGTTTTTTTAGCTGCCCAAACGTAAACCTTTACGTACGTACGTAAACCTTTACGTTTGTGCAAACAACTATGTGGTGATGATAACAGCATTTAAACTACATTTATTTATATAATATTGAATTACGTTTCGGCAAAATCATAAGAGAGGTGTTTAGCGCGTGCTGTATCCTGGTATTAGTGATAGGGTGTAGTAATACCAGGTTACCGGGCGATGGTGTCGACATCTTGTGACGCTTCGCGCAACCAGAATCATGAACACGTTTGTTTTCGCTTAGTGTTCTCGAGGGGAAAAATGATTAAAAAGGCAACTTATTCGTAATAATGCCGCTGCAAGGCATTTACATTCGAGTAGAATGCCTGATGTTTCTGCAATAACAATTTTGTGCTCGCCTGGTACACCTTGGCCCCGCTAGATGGCACCACCTATCCAGCCTGTCAGCGTCTTTAGGCCTCTCACGCTTGCGGATTCGGTGTACTAGGTCGCTCTAGCCTCGGTAATCCGGCTAAAATAAGGTGATCGTAAGTGGCGCTCGCACTTCGGCTTCGTTTAGTTTAGTGAACTTTCAGTTAAATGAACTATTTCTTTGGGTTCCTTGAAGTTCCAAGTTAAAAAAAACAATTGGAACGATTTGGAAATATCAATGGGTCCAAATGGTAATACTGATTTCCAGTTGGACAAAATGGTATCCCAACAGGACCATTTGGAATTTCCAAGTGGTTCAAGAGGAGACACTCACTTCCAATTGGGCCAAATGGGATCTCTAACTGCACCATTTGGAACAACTGAAGTGACCAAATGGAAACACTCGTTTTCATTTGGGCCAGGCGGTTCCATTGAAAATTTGTGTGCACAATTCGATCAAGGAATTTGAGTTATCACGTGCTTCGACTTCGTTAACTTGCGAAGTGAAGTAAGCGCTTATTTATATATACAATTGTTATGCCAAGCACCAAGTGGTTACATTAATTCAAACAGCGTGAAGATGCACATTTTACAGCCGTGATATATACCCCGTATGAATGTCGTTGGAACAAAGCGAACCTTTATTCGACGTTTCCTGTAGATCTGCGCACGACCGACACGAAATCTACTATCCGTTTGGTCATACTGAGCCGTTGCACAACTACCCAATGTTTGAAGCATAACGGTTACTTGCCTAGGAGAAGAGGGATTTTTCCATCAACATTCGTCATTATCTGCCACGATCGGAGCGCAGTGAACTGTGCCGCCTCGACAAACGCCGCATAGTCGCATCTCAGTAGCAGTAGTCTCGTATCTTTTCTTGATGTTTTCCGATACAAATGCTACATATTAACGTACTTTATAACATGAATATTACATTAAAAAGTAAGCTGCATTTTTCATTTAAAGGTAAGAGCATTACAGGCGGCGGTCAAATGTTATTATGACCCGTAGTTTTGGTAGTTTCGTACATAGCGGCTAGTCGTATGTGGTGCTCGCTTTCCATGTGCGCGTGCGGCATGTTCCGTAGTGCAGCGTGTTTGCTAGGAACCTTGGTGACATTAAGATGAGATATTTATATTTGGTCGCTTCCATCTGTGGAAAGTCTTACAAGTCAACATCAGCATGTTCGAGCGGTTTTTAAATACGAAGCATTTATTAGCGAACTTCTGCGACTTTGAGCGTATCTATCTATCTATCTATCTATCTATCTATCTATCTATCTATCTATCTATCTATCTATCTATCTATCTATCTATCTATCTATCTATCTATCTATCTATCTATCTATCTATCTATCTATCTATCTATCTATCTATCCATCTATCTATCTAGCCGCTTACGACTTTGTGCTCTCCTGGCCGTTTCGTTTCTCGGATGTATACCAAAATTGGTGTGTCATAACATGGCCTTATCACGAACATAAATGACAGGTCATATCATGAAAATCATGACACGCATGTCATGAACAGCATGATTTACATTCAACGGCCTTTGCGCTCTTGCGGCCGTTCCGTTAATTTCAAATATACCAAATTTGGTACGGCGTGACAAGAGTTCATGGCGAACCTAATGACCGGTCCTAACATGCAAATCATGACGCGCATGTCATGTGCAGCGTGATTTACATGACATGGTCTCGGGGCGCTCGCGGCCGTTTAAATGAAGGGATACATACGAAATCTGGTATGACGAGACATTTCTGTATGACGAACATAAATGACACGTGGCAACATGAAAATCACGATATCCATGTAATCTATGACATGATTTACATGCCACGCTCATGGCGCACACGCAGCCGTTTCGCTACATTGATATACACCAAAACTGATACTGTGCGATGTGACTTTATAAAGAACATGAATAACAGGCATGAAAACCATGACATCCATGACATGTATGTCATGATTTACATGCCACGCTCATGGTGCATTCGCGTCCGTTTCGCTTGCGTGATATACACCAAAATTGGTGTTACGCGACACGACAGTATGACGAACATAAGTGAGACCTGCTAGCATGAAAATCATGACATGCAAGTCATGTACGACCTGATTTACATGCCACGCTCATGATGCGCTAGCGGCAGTTTCAGTAGGTTGATATACACCAAAATTGGTATTGCGCGATGTGACTGTATGAAGTACATGAATGACAGTTGGTAAGATGAAAACCATGAATTGCATGTCATGTATGTCATGAATTAATTGCCACGCTCATGATGCATTCGCGGCCGCTTCGCTAGCTCGATGTACACCAAAATTGGTATTGCGCGAAGCGACTGTATGACAAAGGTAAATGAGACGTGGTAACATGAAAATCATGACATGCATGACATGCACGACATGATTTACATGTCATGCTCATGACGCACTCGTGCCGTTTCGGTTGCTTGACATACACCAAAATTGGTATTGCGCGACGCGACTGCATGACGAACGTAAATGAGAGGTGGTAACATGGAAATCATGACATGCAGGTTATGTATGTCATGATTTACATGCCGCGCTCATTGTGCATTCCCGGCCGTTTCGCTAGCTTGGTATACACCAAAATTGGTATTGCGCGACGCCACCGTATGATGAACGTAAATAAAAGGTGGTAACATGATAACCATGACATGCACGAAATGTACGACATGATTTACATGCCATGCTCATGGCACACTCGTGGCCGTTTCGCTAGATTGATATGCACCGAAATTGGTATTGCGCGATGTGACTGTATGAAGAACATGAATAACAGGTGGTAACATGAAAACTATGGCATGTATGTCATGGCTTACATGCCACGCTCATGGTGCATTCGCGGCCGTTTCGATAGCTTGATATACACCAAAATTGGTATTGCGCGATGAGACTGTAAGATTAGTGACAGGTGTCAACATGAAAAACCATAATATTCATGTCATGTATGGCATGATTTACATGGTCTACTCATGGTGCACTCGCGGCCATTTCGTTCCTTTGATAAACACCAAAATTGGTATTGCGCGATGTGACTGTATGACGAATATAAATGAGAGGTCTTAACATGCGAATCATGTTATGCATGTCATGTACAGTATGATTTACACGCCACTGTCATGGTGCGCTACTGGCCGTTTTGTTAACGTGATATATACCAAAATGTGTATGGCATGACACGAGTGCGTGGTGAACATAAACGACAGGTCATGCATTTATATACCTGAATATGCGTTTCATTGGTATGGTGTACACTATACTGTGCATGCATGCGTGCATGGCAAACATGCGATATATGGCGGACTAGATGCCATGGCATGAATGATTTCATTTGGCTCAAAGACAAACAAGGCGATGTATGCAGCTCTTCGCTGGCTGCTTCGCATTACATCGATTCCCACAGTGCATGGGATCGCCGAATTTTTTGGTGTTGTATTGGTTCTACCATGCGGTGATCGCTTCGTCAGCGTCGACCGAGGATCACCGATATTCCTCAGCTCTGATCCATGTAAGTATTGCACTTACATATTTGGAGTGTAAGCGAACGTTTGTCCTGAGTATTTGTGTGGTGTCATTATACCTTGCTGCAGTATGCGATGAAGTGCGCGAAGTGCGCTACATGCCGGTTTATGTAAGCATCCTTTGTGTAATGCCTACGCCTTACGGCGCACATGTGTGTTTGTAGAAAGCGCTAGCGATTATGTGCAAGTGAATTCATTTGACGTCTAGTCAGAGTAGCATTGAATGAAAAATAATCGGCTGCCGTAAGGGTCGCATTTCTCCTCCATTGAAATGCGACCGCTGCGGGCAGAATCGAACTCGTTTCTTTCGGGTCGGCTTGCCGAGCACTGTGAATGATGGACCGCCGCGACGGCTAACGTTAATAATCGCTACATAGTTTTCCTACAGCATAAACTGTCGAGTGCTTGTCAGACTGGGCTAATTAAGGGTCATTTTAACGTTGTACTGCTAAACGCGAATGGGCTCATGCCACGCATGTTATTTGGTAAAACTACACGTTTGCTGTATGATGATGAGTCATTATTGCCTTAATTTCTTTCAGCTGGTGTAGAAGGATACGCGCAAGCACACTGCTCATCTAAGGATATCTTCGAATAATAGGAAAACCTGCTGCAAAGGTTCAAACAAATTCTGAGTTTCCCCACTATTCCGCCTTGGCTGTGTGCAGTTGCCTGGACCAGCAGGTCCTGAGCCAATCAAAGTAGGAACCAACTAAGTTACATGCGATAGCAGCCAGCTGAGATCCGTGCAAGTTATGGCCAATTTTAATTCTACTTTATAATTAATCCTGGAATTTCACCTGGACATGCGCCACTTGGACCAATTGAAATATAACCAATTGGACCAAATCGTTATGTGCTGACTGCACCATCTGACCCGATTGGAGTACAACCAATGGGCCCATTTGGAATACAGCCAATTGGCCCAATTGGTTATGTACTATTGAACCATTTGACCCAATTGGCATACAACCAATTGGCCCAATTGGTCCAAATGGCCCAATTGTGTACTAATTCACAAATGGAACCAATTGGAACCAGGTGGAGATTTTCCAATTGGTTCCAATTTTTTTTTAACTGGGTTCACTCAAGTGGGAGTTCACTTACAATGCGCAGTCTTCTAGAGGCTATCATGATGGTGATAGTTTTCGGATAATCCAAACACAAATTACGGCTAGCTTAAACAGCTTTCCTGTTAACAGTTTTTTAATGGCTTTACTCGATTTTTTCACCATAGATGCCATCCGGCATTAACACAAAACAATCTTCTCTTTCAGCAATGACAACACGCAATCCTCAGAGGCTATCATGATGATGATAGTTTTCTGATAAGCCAAACATAAATTACGGCTAGCTTAAAAAGCTTCCCTGTTAACTGGTTTCAATAGCTTCACTCGCTTTTTCACCATAGATGCCATCCGGCGTTAACATAAAACAACCTTCTTTGTCAGCGATGACAAGACGCAATCCTCTAGACGCTATCATGATGATGAGAGTTTTCTGGTAAGTCAAGCGCAAATTACGGCTAGCTTAAACAGCTTCCCTGTTAACAGTTTTCTTAATGGCTTCACTGGCTTTTTCACCATAGATGCCATCCAGCATTAACATAAAACAACCTTCTTTGTCAGCAATGACGACACGCAATCCTCTAGAGGCTATCATGATGACGAGAGTTTTCTGATAAGCCAAACACAAATTACGGCTAGCCCAAACAGCTTCCATGTTAAGAGTTTTTTTATTGGCTTCACTGGCTTTTTCACCATAGATGCCATCCGGCATTAACAGAAAACAACCTTCTTTTTCAACAACGGCAACACGCAATCCTCTAGAGGTTATCATAAAGATGATAGTTTTCTGATAGGCCACGCAAATTGCGTCTAGCATTAACAGCTTCCCTGTTAACAGTTTTTATTTGCTTTATTCGCTTTTTCACCATAGATGTCATCCGGCATTTACACAAAACAACCTTCTTTGTCAGCAACGACAACACGCAATCCTCTAGAGGTTATCATGAACATGATAGTTTTCCGACAAGCCAAACACAAATTACGGCTAGCTTTAACAGCTTCCCTGTTAAGAGTTTTTTAATGGCATCACTCGCTTTTTCACGATAGATGACATCCGCAATTCGGGAGTTTTAGCCTGTAACGTATGCTTCCTTACGTTGCCGTTACCGGATTACGTTTACCGTTTTACCGGAACTCGAGTTTTAGTAGTTTTTTAGCGGCCAAAACGTAAACCTTTACGTACTTACGTAAACTTTTACGTTTCCGCAAACAACAAAGTGGTGATGATAACAGCATTTAAACTACATTTATATTGATAATATTGAATTCCGCTGCGGCAAAATTATAAGAGAGGTTTTTAGCGTGTGCAGCATCCCGGTATAAACGAAGGGGTATAGCAATACCAGGTTACCAGGCGATGGTGTCGACATCATGTGACGCTTCGCGCAACCACAATCATGGGCACGTTTGTTGTCGCTTAGTGTTCTCGAGGAAAAAAACTGATTAAAAACGCAACTCATTCGTAATAATGCCGCTGCAAGGCATTGACATTCGAATAGAATGCCCGATGTTTACATGACAGCACGCAATCCTCTGGAGGCTATCATGATGATGATAGTTTTCTGATAGGCCACACAAATTACGGCTAGCTTTAACAGCTTCCCTGTTAACAGTTTTTTAATGGGTTTACTCGCTTTTTGACCATAGATGCTGATACATGCGCAGATGGCCGGGAGATAGCCGGAGACTAGATAGCAAAAATAAGACATAGCGCTACGAGAGCTCAAAACATACTGACTCTTTATTTTCCCGCGTCCCCATCTTTCACCCTCAGGCGTGACGCCACAACACACACAGCAACAGAGCCGCGCGCGGGCACTGGATGTTAGCCATTACATTGTGACACTCCTCCCCTCTTAAGAAGAATAACTACGGGGAGTACCTAAGCACTGGTTTCCTCGACCTGTTGCTGCGCAGCAACACTGGTGTGCAAGGTGCAGCCACGGAAGAGTCACTCCCCACATGAACACCACTGTTGCTCGCAGTAATGTCAGTGTTTATGGCACAGCCCCTCTCAGGCGAACTTGTAGACGGCTCGACAGCCTCTTGCTCCGGCATGTCCGGAACAGTTGATTCAAGGAGAGGAGGCTGTTTCCATTGTGATATGGCCACAGCACTAGCATGGTGAAGTGCATCCGTTTCAGATGTACCCCGTGGCCCTGTCTGGGCAAGACGCAAGTGGTCACCGTGTCGGTGCCATATAGACCTATCGTCGAGAATGACGCAGGCCGACGGTGGGCTGACGTCGACAACACTGGCCCCCACCCATGGTGCTCCCTGTCGAAAGTTTCGCGCATACACGCTGTCTCCTGGTTGCAATGACGGAGCTGGCCGGGATCCTCTGTCGGCATAAAACTTCTGCTTAAGTTGCCTTACAAGTACCGACGTCTGCAGGTTTGGCCGCAAGACATCCAACGTTGTCTTGAAGGCTCTCCCTGTGAGGAGTTCGCACGGTGGCCGACCCGTTACTTCGTGAGGTGTAGTCCTGTAGTGGAATAAGAACCGGGACAGCTGTGCTTGGAAGTTGCCCGACCCAGATTTCTTGAGTTTGTTTTTGACAGTCTGTACTGCTTGCTCTGCGGCACCGTTGGACGCAGGGTGATACGGCGGTACCAGCATGCGACGTATTCCATTTCGAGTCAAGAAGTCCAGGTACTGTGCACTGGTAAAAGCAGGGCCATTGTCCGAAACTATGATGTCAGGGAGGCCGTGCTGGGCGAATGCCATTCTCAAGGCGGAAATGGTAGCGTCTGCTGATGTGGAAGACACAGGGAAGACTTCTATGCATTTCGAGAAGGCGTCCACTATAGCCAAGAAGGTATGCCCTAGAAATGGTCCCTGGAAATCAATGTGAAGCCTAGACCAGGGTCACTGTGGAAAAGGCCAGGGTGTCTGCTGCACTGGCTGGGCAGCTCTATGTTGAGCCTGGCACGTAGCGCAGCTCTTCACACTGTTTGCGATGTCATTGTCAATGCCTGGCCACCAGACATGGCTCCTGGCGATCATCTTGCTCTTCTCAATACCCGGGTGGCTGGCATGGAGCACACCAAGTACCTGGGCCAGCAATTTTTTCGGAATCACGACTCTTGATCCCCATAGTAGACAGCCTTCATGGAGACTGAGTTCTGCACTTCTGGCACTGAAGGGTTTCCACTCTGGTCCCGCTGGGAGGCTTTCTCATTTCAACGCAGATAGGACAACATGGCTCAATACCGGATCGTCCCTTGTGGCTCGTGCTACAACAGCTGGTGAGAGGAGTTGTGGATATGCCTCCTGCAGCATGAAGATCTCAGCAGGGCGAGGAAATGCAGTGCAATCGTTGGGCAGCGGCAGTCTACTAAGCGCATCGGCATGCCCGAGCTCTTTGCCAGGTTTGTAGACAAGTTTGTAATTGTACGCGGAGGGCTTCAGGGCCCTTCTGACTACTCTTGGCGAAGCCTGCACAGGAACAGGCTTGTTGGCATCCAGAAGTCTAAGAAGTGGCTTGTGGTCAGTGTGTGCTTCAAACGGTGTGCCCCACAAGTACTGGTGGAACCGATCCACGCCAAACACCAAGGCCAGTGCTTCCTTGTCAAGTTGACTATAGTTTTGCTCTGCTTTTGATAAACTTCTAGAAGCAAAAGCAATTGGACGTTCTCGGCCATCAGCATCCTTGTGCGCCAAGACTGCGCCTATACCGTAAGGTGATGCATCACAGCTGAGACATACAGACCTGTCTGGGCGGAAATGTACAAGAACGGGAGCTGAAGTCACCAGATGCTTGCAGGCAGTGAAATCATCTTTCTGGTCCTTTCCCCACTGCCACTTCTTTCCATCACCAAGAAGCAAGTGCAACGGACGGAGAATTGCAGAAAGGTTGGGCAAGAAACGCCGATAGAAGTCGACGAGTCCCAAGAAGCTTTGAAGTTCCTTCACATCTTGTGGCACAGGAGCGTGCAGAATGGCAGACACCTTGTCCATGTTCGGAGAGAGGCCTTCCTTACTGATAATGTGCCCGAGATACTCAACTTGGGGTATGAAGAAGTGGCACTTCTCGAGTTTCAACTTGAGGCCAGATTCTTGAAGTTTGCCTTGTACCGCACGGAGGTTGCGACAGTGCTCGGCATCATTTGCACCAGTTATGAGAATGTCGTCAAAATAGACCACTACACGTGGCAGACCCCTGGGCAAGTTCTCCATCTCGCGTTGAAAAAGAGCTGGAGCAGATGAGACCCCAAAAGGTACGCGGGCGTATTGAAACAACCCATGTGCGTCGAAATCGTGACGTACTCTCTAGAGGCCTCATCCAGGACGACTTGCTGGTATGCGTCACGCAAGTTCAACTTCGTAAATTTCTCACCTCCAGCCAGCACAGTCTACAAGTCCTCAATTCTTGGAATAGGGTAGCGTTCCACCGTCGCGACTGGGTTAATGGTGACACCAATGTCCCCACAGATTCTGATGCGCCCATCCCTTTTTGTCACGGGAACAATTGGGGCAGCCCACCTAGCTGTCTTCACCGGAACAATGATTGAATCTCTTATCAATCGCTGAATTTCTTGCGTGACTCCGTCTGTCAAAGCGTACGGCAGTGGGCGTGGCTTGAAGAACCGTGGTGGAGCATCTGAAGGTACATGTAGTGGAGCTGTCGCACCCTTGAACGTACCCAAACCTTCTTCGAACACTTCAGTGTAATCTTGCACTACGTGTTTAACATCAGCAAGTGCATGAATGTTCACTTCAACGTCGGAGCCGCCGATGCCCAATTCTTGCATCCAGTTGCGTCCGAGCAGAGTGGGTGATTCGTTTCCGGCCAGAAAAATCGGTAGGTGAGCCTCCTTGCCATGAAAGTTTACATGGACATCAGCTTTGCCTTGTACCTTCTTTAAATCCCCGGAATAGCTTCGCAGAAATACTTGAGACGGCTGCACCGGAATTGAAGGTAGAAGCTGTAGCAAACGCGACTTGGCAATGACTGAGATGCTCGCCCCCGTGTCCACTTCCATGCGGAGCGGCTTGCCGCAAACTTCAACACTGACGGTAAAAGGTGGAGGCGCCTTGGTGTAGTCAACTAACCACATGTCGAAAACTTCGGCGGGCGAAGCTGTAGCGGAGGCTTCACCCTGGACAGTATTTACGCGATGACGGTCGCTCGCCGACAGTGAACTTCGGCCCACGAACGAACGTGGCCTGGGAGACCCGTCACTCTGTGATTGCTCGTCTTTTCGTTTCGTATTGCAAACTTTCGCCAGGTGGCCGCGTTTGTGGCAGTAACTGCAGATGGTCTTCACGTGCCGGCAAGGGGACGCCAGGTGTGCATCCCCGCAGCGATAACAGGACACGCCCACCGGCGCTGCCGAGACGCGGAGGGTGGAAAAGAAGGTGCTAGCGTGAGCTTGCGCTATCTCCCCTGCATCCTTCTTTGCTGCTTCCATTGCTAGGGCGGTCTGCACTGCGTCTTCGAAAGTCAGGTCCGCTTTTTCCAGCAATCTTGTTTGGACGTCTGCGTTATTGATGCCACACACGACGCGGTCGCGGAGCATGTTTTCATCGGCATGCATCTGCTCTTCAGATGCATGCCGCATTCCACGAGCGGATTGAGTGGCCCTGCATGGCCCTGCTCTCACTGGTCCGCCGCGACTCTCTTCACTTCGTGGCACCTCTGCTCGAGTTCTTCAAAAGGAAATTGCCATTAATAAAACGCACAATGAAATACGTGTGTACATAAACAGCGTTTGGCAACTGGACGCCTCGCATGCCGTCGATGAAAGCGAGGCTTCGCTTTCCGTCGTTTGGAGCCAGGCTTCGTAAGCAGGAAGAGCTGCCACCGCCGCAAGAGCACGGGGGTCGTTGCACACTCACTGAAACGCCATCCTGCTTTTACGGTGAGATATTCACTGCGAGGTTCAAAGTCTACAAACACATCCATCGCGGCAATCGCGAAAGCCGCGGCCATTTGCACGCGTGGTGTGTGGTGGCACTTTGTAATTCGCTGAGAGCAATCAGATTCGTGACGACACCGCTTGAGGACCGAGTCTGGGGCGGGAGGCCTGCTTGTTTTTTGAGGAATACCTGGGAGTTTGTGAGCGAGAGTGTGCATCAAGTAATTGTTTGTGTACGAACTTTCGGTTGTTGTTGACGCGGCCAATCAGGAGCCCTGTGTGTGTTAGTTAGTATATAGGCCCTCCTACTTCTATTGGCACGTGCTCCTGGAGGCGTGGTCTTTGTGTAATCAAATTAATGTGTTTGGTGTTCTTGCCAACTTGGGGGTCGATCTAGAGAAGCTAGGAACGAGGGTCAGTCGACCGAACGAGAGCGGTCGAGGAGACATTCGTATGTTAAATGTTTAGCTAAGTGCATTGAGGTAATTCTTAGCTCCACAGGCATTGAGTATTGCGTCTCCGGATTGAACATGATATCCTAGCGTCAGGCCAGAACCAATCGCTACACAATACTCCATTTCTGCAAATCCCGAGTCCAAACCGCTGCTCACTCGTCCAGAGCTTGTCACCATGACGAGGGACGTCTTCGCAACAGAACTCCTGCCCAACTGTGAGTATTTTTACGTACGTTATTGTTTTCCGCACGGAGTATTGCCACTACGCTAGCACCAGCTGATGAGTGCATAGAGGCGCTTTATTCTCGGAAAAATTATAAAGGGTGTCCCAGCTATCACGCAGGACGACTTCCAAAAAGGAACGGCGTTACGTGAAGCAAACCTAGTACACATTGTTCCTAGTACACTGAGCAGCCACTACTAATTTTTTCGTTAATGATAATTATTTAAGGAGTCATAATTATATGTGTAACTCCACAATTATAAAAATGTCAATGAGGCATATGTGGGCATGTTGAAATGACATCTAACTCCGCTACTTTGAACAACGTCGCATTATTTCCTGTTGATATAGAAAGCCCGCGAAATCTGAAAAATGACACGTTCTGACGTTCCCGAAAACGCAGACTGGACCCCAGACCTCTGAAGATGTTTACATGCATTTCCTCAACCCAAGCTTCGGCGAAAAGAAGCCCCCCCCCCCCCCGGGGCTACTTTTCGGCTCATTTCGGAGCACAGTTTGGGGAAGAATTCTGTTGACGGTCCTCGCGGGCCCACCGCGCAAACACCCGGATCGCGTGACGGCTTCTCTCGCGAGCGGCCACTACAGCGTCGAAGTGCCGGGCGCCCCCTCAGTTAACAGTTTTATGGCATGGGGGTGTCAGCAGAGCGCCTTTCGGCGGCCCCCTTCACGCGATTCCCTTAACCTCCGCGGCTGCCGGGCTCATTATCGCGTCCTCCGTGGATGACCGCCTGCGGCGTTCCAAGAAGAACAAGCGGCAACTGCGGAGAATTGCGCGGAAGACACTGAGGTGGGGATGTCGAAACCCGACCTGGACATCGTGTCGTGGAACAACGGAAACTGGAGCGACGGGCGGGGCCAGAGGCTTTTCAACGCGGGCGCTCGAAAAACACTAATTCACCAATAATTCACGCATCAGCGGACAGCTCGCCCGTTCCACTCTCTCAATTTGGACCTTCTACGTTTTTGCTTGTTCTACGTTGCTGGAGAGGGTGTTTTCCACTGGTGTAGGCTGCGGGGGCAGTCGTCGAGATTGACACGCACTGGCCGACAGGAAAATATGTCGCATCAACAGTGCACGGCATTGGTTAAATGCCAGGGAGGGGCGGTCGTCGGGCCGATACAAGCAGACTGACAATGAAGAATGTTGTGTAAATAGTGACAATTGGTTGGGCGTCACGCAGAGGCGGAGTTGGGGCCTAAGAAAAGCGGCCGCGCGAACACGATCGAAAACGGAACGAGTCGGAATGCGAAAAAAGGAGATCGAGACAGGAGACGATGAGAAGAAAAGAGATTAGAAGAGCCCCGGACAAATTGGACAGCGACCTAAGCAACTAACCCCGAGCCCCGACTCGCACAGCCAGCCGGCCCAGCCCCGAGGCCTCCATCAACGGACCTTTCGTAAGACGAGCTTCCTCTCCTCTATTTTAACGAACTTTGCGGGAAGGGAGGCGGTGAATTTAGACATTGCGCGGTTTTATTAAATAATAACTTCATTGTGTGTGTCCTCGTGTGTTACCTTTACTGAGTCCTGTTTCTGCGCTATGTTTTCTTTAGTAACTCTATAACCTTGATTGTTCGCGCCATTGCATTCTAGCAGTTACTTTGAGTATGTATCCTGTGTCGCGTATCACAAATGTTTTATTCATGTATTATGATTTTGTGTAGCGGGTGTTGTGTGTTGAGAGTATCTGCGTAGGCAAGTTATGAGTACTATTAAATAATTTGTTTGTAAATAAGGAAAACTCGTTGCCTCTTTTCCTACCCGGCCCCAGCACGAATCCCTTCGAGAGATGCGTAGCCAAGAGGGAGTGAGCGAGAGTTTATAGCGCCGACATTAGCGTTGGTCGAGTATAGGGATTTAGTGGCCTCCCCTCTTTGGCGGACGTCTCACGTGACTAGACTGCTGCGGGCATCAGGAAACAGCACCCTCGAACAGATTCAGTGTGATGTAGCCAATATCAAGGAATAAATGCAGAAATTAAAAAAATTGGCCGCGTATCTGCGTGCTTTGCTGCAAATGTCGCCGAAAGACGATAGATTAGCGCTTGATGGATGGATGGATGGATGGATGGATGGATGTATGGATGGATGGATGTATGGATGGATGGATGGCATAAGGCTGTACCCTTTAGATCGGGCGGCGGCTCACGCCACCTAACCGTAATACAGTTAAATACTAGCACTATGTAGGTGAAGGAATGTTCACTCGCGCCTTGATTGTAGCCACCAATCAGATATCCTCCTCCTGGTTATTTCTACCCGCTTAATGTCTATTTTACCTTCACTGTCCCTAACCCCAATGCTATGAACAATTCTTCGCTATCAAGTGTTCAGCCCGTTTCCTCCTCCTCTCCACACGCACTACATAACGTGTCTATTCCTTCGTATTTGGCTCGGTACGTCTTGGTCCGCATACTCCCGTCCTGGCCTCAAACAGCAGAGAACTACCCCGAGAATTATCGTAGATCTTTTCCTTCGCAATTTCCTGCTTGAAAGTTCGGTAGGTCTCCAGTGCTGAGTTTATAATCATCATCATTTTCCACATGTCCCTCTCAGCTTTCTTTCACCTTCTTCTTAAAATCTTAACCGATAGTTCCCTTTGGTTCGGTCTCCTTCGTTTTCTAAGTATTTACTTGTCAATTTTCTGGTCCGCTTCCTCCGTTTTGTATCGACATTCCTCATGTACAAGTAGCTGAAAACTTTCCCAGCCCAACGCTCCTCCCCCATTTCTCTCAATCGCTCCTCAAATTTTATCTTGCTGCTAGCCTCCCTGCCCTCAAATTATATCCTCCCATGTCACCTTGTAACCCCCTGATTTGGTGTATTCCCGTGTGCTCCCAAAGCCAGCCTACCTATGCCACGTTGCTTAACTTCTAATCTTGCTTGAACCTCTGATCTCATACACAAGACTGCATTGCCGAACGTCAGACCGGAAACCATGACCCCTTTCCAGATCCCTCTCACAACGTCATACCTATTGTAATTACACAGTGGCCTATTTTTCATTACAGCTACATTCCTGTTACCTTTAGTCGCCACGTATCTTTCGTGCTCCCTTAAATACTCAGCCCCGTTGCTTATCCATACGCCTAGATATTTGCATTATCCACTATTTCCAGCGTGACCTCCTTATCCTATGCTCACTGCCTTGGTTATCATTCAAAATCATGACTGCCGATTTTTCCTTACTGAACTTCAAATTTAACCTATCTCCCTCATTACCGCAGATGGCTATCAATCCCTGCAAATCTCCTTATGGCGGCCATTAATACTATATAATCTGCATACATCAATGCTGGTAATGACTGTTCAATGCGTTTTCCTTGCTTGACAAAAGAGAGGCTGAAGCCAAGTCCACTCCCTTCTAATTTGGCTTCTAATCCTCTTAGGTACAGCATAAATAACAAGGGTGACAGGGGACACCCCTGTCTAAGCCCTCGTTGTATCTCTATAGGCTTGGATACCTGCTTTTCCCATTTTATAACTACCGTGTTCCCATTATAAATATCCTTCCACAAGTGCTCTGAATCACACTATCGTAGGCTCCCTTGATATCCAGAAATGCCAGCCACAAGGGTCTGTATTCTTTTCTGCAATTTCAGTGCACTGCGTCAATGAGAACTGATTGTCCTCCAACCTCCTTTGTTTCCGGAACCCGTTTTGCAGTTCCCCCAGCACCCCCTCATCATCTACCCATGCCTGCAGTCTTTCCTTCATAATTGCATCACCAGCCTGTACACCACTGATGTCACTGTTAGAGGGCGGTAGTTGTTTATGCCTGCTTTGTCCCCCTTTCCTTTATAGATCATGCTCATCCTGCATAGTTCCACCCATCGGGGACTTCACCATCCACTATTGTTTTGCTCGCTGCCTCTCTAAATGTTTGCTTTGACTTCGGACCCAATTTCTTTATGAGCATAATTGGGATGCCATCAGTGCCTGTTGATGTGCTACTAGGAACTCTCTTCTCTGCCCTTTCCCACTCTCGTTGTCCAAGTGGAGCCACTGCGCTACTTGCTTTATAATTGTCTGTTAGGGTGCATGTGGCGCTCCCTTGTTTTTTTTTTAAATGTTTCTGTCATCATTGTTCTTATATATTCCATTGCCTCATCCCCTTCTAGCCTGATATCTTGAGCTGTAGTTATACCCTCTGCTCTAGGCTTGTCTTGTTACTCAGGGAGTTGAGGTGGCTCCAGAACTTTGCAGCTGCCTTTATATCCTTCTTGTTTACTTCTGCTAACCACTAGTCCCCCTTTCTTCTAATCTTTTCATTGATGAGATGGGACGCTTCCCTTCTACAGCTTAAGAAGTTATCCCATTTTCTTTGGACATCGTCTTCCGGTTCACCCCTCTGCTTAGCGTATCTGTGTTCCTTGGAGGCTTCCTGGCGTTTTACTATGGCCCTCTTAACTTCCTCGTCCACCAGCTCTTGGGTTTGTCTCTTTTTCCCGGTCAACTTCGCTCGTACTTTAGTAAGCTCTAGCTCAACAGTCTAGTTAGTTTTGTGTACGTCCACGCTGTTTAGTATCCTCGGTGATTACGTTTCTCAAGTTGTTTAGTTGCTATTTCTATTTGCCTTTCCGAATAAAAGTTCCCCTGTGGGGTTGCTCATCTTGCCCCCTTCCTATTTCATTTCTCTTCCAAAACTCAGCTTGATACGCTTGTGATCACTACCTAGGCTTCTGAGCCATATTCATCTATGTTCATAACCCTTAGCCTATCATACATTGTGTGACATCAGTGCGTAATCTATCGTTGACTGTAGCCCTCCTACCTCCCATGTGATCTGCCCTTCACACTTCTCAGTACTCTTGCAAATTATAAATCATGCCTTTTACACATATCCATCAGCGTTTTGCCTGTTGAGTCAGTATACCCATCCATATCCTCTATGTGCGCGTTCATATCTCCCAGTATAATTACCTCGCACTCTTTTCCTAGTTCGTCAATATCATTTGCTATGCACTCCACCATTTCTTGGTTTTCCTCTCTGGCTTTTGCTCCTGTCCACAAGTATACGAAACCAAGGAGCGTCATCTGCCCTGCCATCTTTCCCTTTAGCCACAAATGTTCCCTGCACTCCTGATTGACCCATTGCCAACCTGCACCCTTATGAATAAATGCTCCAATTCCACCCCCCCTTTCTGCTGCCTTCTGTTCTATTTCAATATTCCCATGCGTAGTCCGGATTGCAAGGTGGTTGCTCCATGTCCCTAAGATGCGTCTCTACAAGCCCATATACCATCAGTTCCTCCTGCCTCAGCTGCTCTTCTATCTCTCCCCACTTCAAGCTATTCCTGCCACACTGGACTTCGGCATGTTCGGCACATTGGACTTCGGCACATTGCACTTCGGCATTGGACTTCGGCACAGTGACATTGGACTTCGGCAGTTCAACCTGATGCTATGAAGGCAAGCGAACTGGATTGCACGAAACAGCCTCAACCTATTATTTCAGAGCTCGTTCAGAACCATGACCTAGGCCTCTTAAAATTTGACGCGGGTACTGGATAAGCAGTTGTGTCTGACGCTCTGAGAACGGAAGTAGTTGAACTCGGTGTCAAGTATTTCCAAAATCGGGAAGGACCTTTCTTGCCAACAAACAACCGGTCAATGACCAAGGGTTGGTTTAAGAAGAAGTTAGGCGATGGTCGTGGTGAAGAAGTGACCCGATCGTGGCTAGCCTACTCTCCCGCCAAAAAGGCAGCATTTTGCATTTGTTGCCTCCTTTTTTTCCCGCTCAGATCAGCTATCATCTTTAGAGCTAGAAGGGGGATTTACTAAGTGGAAGACACCCGAGAGGATTACTCTTCATGAAAATGCAAAGAATCACCGAATGTGTTTCAGACAGTGGAAAGAAATGGAAAGAAATTTAATGAGTGCCGCAGAAGTAATTGATGCCGACCTTCAGTCACAGATGGAGAAAGAAAAGCACAAGTGCCGTGAAATTCTGAAGAGAGTCCTCCATTGCATAAAATTCCTTGTTACACAGAACTTGGCATTGCGAGGGCACCGAGAGAGTCTTCAAACAGGCCACGAGAGCAATGTCGGAAATTTCATTGGTCTTTTGAAGTTAATTGCTGTTTTCGACCCCGCCGTAAAGCAACACCTCACATACGTTGAAAGTCATCCCGGATCCACATCGTACCTATCACCTCTTGTACAAGACGAATTCATCCACATGATGGCTTCCACAGTTCGCGAGTCCTTGCTGCAAAGAATCCGTAAAGCCAAGTATTACGGCATTATGTTCGACACGACTCCCGGCCAGGCACACTGTGAGCAAATGTCAGAGGTTGTGCGATACGTGGAAGTTTACTTCGATAAGAAATCAGTTAATGTTGAGGAGTCCTTCCTCGGTTTTATCCAGGTAAGAAACAAAGATGCTGAGAGCTTCGTTGACGTGATCCTAAGCAAGCTAGAACAGGACAAAATGGACCTACAGGACTGTCGGTCACAGTACTATGACAACGCTGCCGTGATGGCTAGACAAAAGAGTGGTGTCAGTCAAAGAATAGCGAAAAAAAAACCAACTGGCAATCTTCGTAAACTGCGACTGCGATAATCATTCGCTCAACTTGGTCGGAGTACATGCTGCCAAAGAAGACATCATGATGATGACCTGTTTTGGGACCATCGAAGCACTTTACGTGTTTTTTTTCTCGCTTAACGCAGCGTTGGGAGAAACAAAAAAATATGGTGCCTGTTGTTGTCAAGTCCGAGTCGGAGACCAGATGGAGTGCAAGGGTCGAAGCGGTGAAACCGTTTGGTAGATACCTTGAGGGGATCCTTGAAGTTCTTCAAGGTATGGCAAATAACGACGAAGAAACGAGCGAAACGAGAAGTGATGCCACACTATTGCACAAGCGGATGTTAAGTTATGACTTTTTGATTTTGCTCGGCTTGGAACAGGATACTGGCGAACTGGGAGCGCGGAAAAAACACAAAGGACGAAGCGAGGAACCACATAAGACGAGCGCTCTTCTTATGTGGTTCCTCGCTTCGTCCTTTGTGTTTTTTTGTGTTTTCGCGCTCCCAATCGTTCGCCGAACGAAGAAAATATAACTCGGCTACCAACTGGCCTTTCGATCCTCTAGCACAGATACTGGCTCGTCATAGAGAGGTAGACTGTGCTCAAAAAGGCTGCAAGATCCAAAAATTTCAACTTTCACGATGACTGCCTTAGACACGAAAGCCTTTGCAGAGATCACTTTCATGACGAAAGGGAAACCCTGGTCACTGAGTCACTCGATGAAGGGCTTAGTCTCTGTGAGGCGTGTGATGTCGATGTTGAAAGGCGTTCACGACGAAAAAAACAGATGCCTGGTGCCTTTTTTTTTTTCCGCGCTCCCAATCGCCGAACGTGAATTACCAACTGGCCACCTTTCGATCCTCCTAGGATACTGGCTCGCATAGATCGTGCTCAAAAGGCTGCAAGATCCAAAAATGAACTTTCACGATGCTGCTTAGACACGAAAGCCCTCAGAGATCACTTTCATGGAAAGGGAAACCCTGGTCACTGAGTCACTCGATGAAGGGCTTAGTCTCTGTGAGGCGTGTGATGTCGATGTTGAAAGGCGTTCACGACGAAAAAAATCCTGGTGAAAAGTCGAAAGGAGAAGCGTTAACGGCTAAGCAGGAAATAGAAAGGGTCATGAAGTCCACACTCGAGTCTTCATTCTGAAATAGACGAGAAGTTTACTAGCCTGCAGGACACAGATGCCAAGTTTGGCTTTCTCCTGGACATCAACAAGCTGTGCTACAGCGACGACAAGAACGAACTAAAAACAAATTGCTACACCTTTGGATGGTTTTACTGTTCCGACGTTAACGCGCAGGACCTCTATGAGGAGATTTTAGATTGCCGACTGTTGCTTTCACAGCGGGTTGACCAGAAAGTGTCAAGACCTGAAGAACTTCTGAAATTTATTGTAGAGTATGGAGATGATAGCGTATTCCCCAACCTTCGCGTCGCTATTCAAATAATGTTAACCATAGCGGTCTCCATCGCTGGCTGTGAGAGGTCCTTCAGCAAGCTGAAATTGATACTTTCCTATTTGCGGGCCACAATGGGCCAGGACAGACTTTCTGATGTTGCTTTACTGAGTGTGGAAAGAAAACAAACTGAAAAAACGAACTTTGATCTCATTATAGAACAGTTTGCTTCATCGAAAGCAAGAAAAGGGCTGCTCTAGTTTTTACGGAGTGTCCTAGTGCATAGTCTTTTTGATATTTGTGTTATTAATAACCAAATTAAAAATAAAGTGTTTAAATATAAAGATTGCGTTTTTCTTGACAACAATTGTTCACGATCAACATTAGCACTGGCGTCAAGAAAGGCAATAATATGCAACAAGGAGGAGACAACAGGGTTGGCCGGAACGAGTTTTTCAACGCATCATTAGCATTGATAAAGAAATGTAGTCATAGTATGCCGATTTGGTGCACACAATACATAATTTTGAACCATACATTTCATGGTAATTCAGCGAAAAACTATATGAACTGCTTACATGCCTACTTCGTCGTTCTCTTTTGTGTGGTTGTATGCAATTTACGAACTTCGTATATTTCGTGTAAAGCGAGACGACAACAGGACGCAGGCGAGGTCCATTTGTTCTTTCACTTTTTTTTCTATCCTTGTGGACTTCTAGTGTATCATATGATGCATGGATGTGCAAGACGGCTATAGTCCAGTCACCAGTGTGTGAACAATCAATCTAGAAAGCGCTTATTAGCTTGCAAAAAACAGCCAGATGCACATGGCGTTTTCTTGCACATAGATAATAATAATAATAATAATCAATCAATCAATGATTTATTTAACGTGCCCAGGAACAACCGTAAGGTCTTTATGCTGGCGCACGCAAAAAAAATACAATAAAAATAAACAATACAATACAGACAGTTTTCAGAAATAAAAAGAGCAAAAACACGTAGACAAAGAGAAATGAACACAATAGGGGAGGAGTAAAATAAGACAACACGAGAAATATTGACGGGGCATAAAAAATTAGATTGCATATATACAACTATGTGGAAAGACTGAGAAGGGATGACTTTGTACATTGTGCCACACTATGTCAAAACAGTGCAAAGCTCGGATAAAAATAATGATTGTGGGCTATGAAAAACGTCAAGATCAAGAAAATTAACATTATAGAGACTTTGTATTCTGTGAACGGTAGAGTGTTGGAAGAAGCAGGCGGGTACATGAAACGGTCTGTTCTCTCTGGTTAACTTACGCGGAATTCGAAAATTTACACAATTGAGAAGTACAGGGCAGGATATGATACCGTGGACTAGCTTGTAAAGAAATAAGAGATCAGAGCGATTTCGTCGGCAGTGATAATAATTCAGCAGTACTTGAACGAGATCCAGAGTCATTTTTAGCAAAGCGATGGTTATATATGCTGAGGAATTTTTTCTGGACTCGTTCAATGGTGTTACCGCTGGATTGAGCAATGCCATTCCATATCACGGACGCATACTCAAGTTGCGGAAGACATATTGCCGTGTACAATTTGTGTAAGGCCATGGGAGACCTGAATTCTCGAGATATTCTACAAACACATCCGAGAGAACGAAGGCCCCGCATAGCAGCACGCTTAACGTGAGAAGAAAAGTTTAACGCGCTGTCAACAACAACACCAAGATCACTGATTTCATAAACCTTGCATAACGGCACAGAATTGACAGAGTATTGAAATGACACGCTAGATGTTTTGCGAGTGATAGACATGAATTTTGTCTTCGAGGTATTCAGAGAAAGGTTATTACCGTCGCACCATTCGGAAAAAGAGCGCTAGTCTGACTGCAGCAAGCGACAGTCGTTAACTGAATGAATTTCCTTAAAATCTTGATGTCATCGGCATACAAGAGGAAAGAAGAATTACGAATGGCAAAAGAAACATCATTCAGGTAAATTAAAAATAGGAGTGGGCCTAATACCGACCCTTGAGGGACCCCACTAGTCACTTTATACAAAGAAGACGTTTGGCCATTTACGGCAACATAACAATATCTATTGAGCAGATAGCTCTGCAGGAGATTCACAACTGACAAGTCAACATCAAAGTGCGCAAGTTTAACCATAATCAGCGTGTGGCTGACAACGTCAAAAGCCTTGCTCAGGTCACAGGAAATTACGTCAACCTGTCCTCTCTGAGAAATAGGTGTGGAGATCTGCGTCATGAAACTAGCAAGATAATAATAATAATAATAATAATAATAATAATAATAATAATAATAATAATAATAATAATAATAATAATAATAATAATAATAATAATAATAATAATTATAATAATAATAATAATAACAACAATAACTATCATTACCATCCAATGAGGGGCGCCAAAATATATTTGCCATGGGCGCCGTCCCATCTAGTTAGGCCACTGCATGCCGCAAACCAGTAGCACAATGCAGAATGCCGCAACGGCTACCATTGCGGCATCAAAACAAGGGCTACACTTAGCATTTTTTGCTCTATCGTTCTCCCAGGATAAGGCATGAGAATCATTGCCTTTCTCTTATTTTTAGGCTGTTCAAGGCAGGAAAATGGACAAATACGTCATAAGAAAGCGGAAGGCTCCCGACGAAGACGATGCAGGTCAAGCTGCTCGTCAACGGGCGCCAGATCACCGCTCTGTGGAACCACCACATGCGAAGTTTCGTCGACTGAAAGTATTGTTAGCATTCCATGCATGCCGGTAGCTGCGCGACTGCAAACGACCGCTGGTGCTTCAGCTCCTTGCACTCAAGTAGAAAAGGGACGACATTACCAACCAGCGTGGAAGCTCACTTACAAATGGCTCCATTACGATGTTTTATTAAACAAAGTGTTCTGTGAGACCTGCCGCGCTGCTTACACGATGAGTGTACCTTTGCCTAAGACATCGAGGGGCAAGGACTCTTGCCTTGCCTTTGTACAGAATGGCTTTTTCAACAGGAAGAAAGCTCTGGAGAGATTTAAAAGCCACGAAGCCTCAAGTTTCCACCGTGCAGCTTTAGCAACTACGTTATCCATAGCTAAGGGTGTGAATGTTGCTTCTAGCTGCAGTAAAGGCAAGCAAAAGGAAATGAAGAGTGCTAGAAAGGCACTGCTAGCCATTGTATCCTCTTTGCAGTATTCGGCATCTCAAGGCCTAGCGGTACGTGGCCATTACGATGATGCAGAAAGTAACTGAAGGCAGCTCTTGGAACTACGTGCAAATGACATACCCGAGCTAAAATCTTGGCTTTGCCGATCTGGGCACAAATGGCTTTCCCATGACACTTTTAACGAACTGTTGGAAATGATGACTCACGACGTTCTTTGCTCGCTGACAAACGAGGTCCGGGAAGCAGGGCATTATGCCGTGATAATGGACGAGACGACGGATATATCTGTGAAAGAGCAGGTATCCATTTGCTTTAGGATTGTTACATATAAACTCGAGTCACAGGAGTTATTTTGTGGTTTATATAACGCAGCAGGCACTAAAGCAACCACACTCTTCGCCATCCTCAAGGACATACTCTGCCGTTTTAACCTGCCTATAGTCATGTGCCGTGGGCAATGTTACGACGGCGCAGCAAACATGGCGGGGCCAGCACCATGAGCTCCAAGCGCTCGTGCAAGAGGAAGAGCCCCGAGCGTTGTACGTTCACTGTATGGCGCATGTCCTTAATCTTGTGATGCAGGACTTGAGCCGCAAAGTGACCATGTGTCGTGACTTCTTCAGCATGGTAACTGAGCTCAGAAGCTTTGTAACGTCCTCTCCCATGCGTGTCGGTTCGTTTCAAGCGCTGCAAGTGGAAGACGAAGCTATTAATTTGAGAAAGTTTTGTCCCACAAGATGGACGCTCAGGGGTGCTTCTCTCCTCTCGGTCCTTCTTAATTATAAAGAGCAGATGGCATTTTTCAGCGACCTGGCACATGATGAACGGAATGACGCTGGTGCGAAAGCGAGTGGATTTTTGAAAGTGTTGCCTAAATTCGACACTTATTTGATGCTGAAATTGCTTCTTCTTGTATTCTCGCGTTTGGAAACGGTAAATACCGCATTACAGAAACAAACGCTGACATTCGACCGAACAGAGAAGATAACATCTGTTAGGGACAATTTGAATGAACTAAGAAAAGGATTTGCTCCGTTTTGGAAGAACACATGTGCAGAGGCAGCTGAGCTTGACGTTGACGAACCATCTGCTTCAACGCCAAGAGAAAGAAAGATTCCTCGCCGATATGAGTGGATCCGCTGGTCACGTACACCTGTCGTTTCAAGACATGTATCGACAACGGTTCTACGAGGCAGTGGATGCGGTACACGCCTCGCTAGACGAAAGGTATCCGCTTTCAACATGGCAGCACATGGCTCACATCGAGCGCTTTTTAAGAGATGGAGAAGACAGTAAATACCTCTGTGAGTTTTATGGAAAGATTTTGACCAAGACGCCTTGAGCTTCACCGTGATATGCTCATTGATATTGCGAAGCAACACAATATACCAATGAACAGATTTCATGATACTGTAGAAATGTTTTCAAGCGCTAGCGGCGAAGAGCTGAGAGCCCTCTTTCCAGAAGTGACTAAACTTGTTAAGATTGCATTGACCATTCCTGTGACATCATGCACGTCAGAACGATCGTTTTCCTGTCTACGTCGCATAAAAACATACTTAAGGTCCACCATGGGACAGGCCCGCTTGAATCATCTGGTGCTTCTGCACGGCCACAAAGATCTCACTCGCAAAATAGACATTAATCGCATTGCAGATGATTTCATAAACCAACGACTGTACCCGAAACCCTTTCTTATTGAGGGCTAAGCTTTGCGCACATACATGCACAAATATTAGTTTTCCTGTGTGCTGTATAGATATTCCGCTTGGCCATTTATCGCCACACACAAGTCACCCTTACTCTGTCCAGTTTAATACGCTTAATAATTATTCGTTTATTATACATTACTGCCATTGCTAACTTCATTCGTTTGGTTTGTTAAAGTTCCTCTTATTACATGTATTAAGTGATGTACCATATTTGAGTTTTTGTATTTGTGCATTCTGCGGCGCCTAGCGATGTACAATTTCTCGCATTACTGTATTTGTGTATTCCGCGATACCTTGTATGCCCCTGTTTGACCCTCGAAGTTCGCAGTGTTGGATAGCTGGATAAATAATGTTGAGCTACGTCGATAAGTATAGGAGTACTGATACAAAAATTTTACATCTTGTTTGTTTCTGTTGCAATAAGTATCTAACGACCAACTTACCCCGGCTGCAAACCTCGTGGGCTCGACCGCGCAATGGTTAATTTTTTAGAGACGGTTCTGCCGAGCCCAGACGCAGCTTTGGTTTCAAAGCGCGATAAGTGAGGCAGCACCCAGAATGGCTTTCATGAACGTAGCTGGCTACTCACAAAAACCGCGTTCACATGAGCACCGCGCGGACAACTCTTTTGAGCGAAGACTCCCTGGGTGCTGATGTAATCCCCTCTGGGATGTTTCAAATATGCGTGGTCCTTTCAAAATTCACTGTCAAGGCGAGGACGTCAGTCTGTGCTCCCGTGCAAGTCTGCCGCTCTTTCTGTTGAAAAGGTATGCTAGGAGAGAACGATCGCAAGGATCGTGGCAGCCAACACACACTCGTGATGCAGGTGGCGGTTGGTTGTTTACACGAAAAAAAGGCGCGTTTCGCGTGCAGTGGCGCGACACGCACTTTAAAATTGATCTTAATATGCCCTCAGCTACATTATCCGTTCATATTTCGTAGATGATGCGTGTTTCTGGACACAAATCTATCCCACAAGTTATCTCACCTTCAAAATTTTATCTCAGTATTCCTTTAACTGGTGTTTAATTCATTGGTCATGACTGTGTGACAATGTGAGTAACATATGTGAAGTTCAAACGATTATTTGCACGAAGGTGACTTGCAGTGAAGTTTTTTTCTTAGTGTGCATCTTCTGCATGTGTCATTTGGAAATACATTGTTACATTTATTGGAAAATAAATGTTTTCTCGACAAGAATGTCAGATGTGAACTTACAGCAATGTTGATGTGTTCGCGGCAGTTTGCTGTTTTCATCAGCAGAACGAAAAAGTACGATCACCTGCGCGCCCAAGCGTTTTTTCAAAACATGGAAAAGGGTGAGGAGGAAAATGAGAGGATGAAAAAGGGTAATTCGAGAATGAGTACAGAAGGCGGCAGCGAAGATCCCGGCGCCCCCCCCCCCCCCCCGGAAAATGGAAAAAATCTGCGCCTATGCCCCGTGCCTCTTACTCATGACACAAACACAAATTACAAGCTAGATTAAACAGCTTCCCTGTGAACACTTCTTTAATAGTCGCGCCACTGACGGACGAGGACAGAAAAAAAAGAAGGTGCACAACACTGGCGCTAACTCGCAACTGATTGTTTCTCTGTCCTCGTCCGTCAGTGCGCTACTGAATCATGATGAATCCGTACCAACTAGCTCAAGTTTCAATTCTCACTTCTTTAATAGCTGACTCGCTTTTCACCATAGATGCCATCCGGCATTAACACAAAACAACCTTCTTTCCCAGCAATGACAACGCGCAATCCTCTAGAGGCAAGATTTGGGGCTACTAGGTTCATGTTTTCGGGTCCTTCCGTGCAGTCCTTGACTTCTAAGCGCTCAGACACGCACCTTGAGTGTTCTTCTCGGTAGTGAGCCTGCAGAGGGCGTCTATGCTGAAAAAGTCGAGTGAAGCCGTCAAAAATTTCAAAAAGAAAGTGATTTAAATGGCTTAAAGTCAAGCAGCAAGCGGTAGATTTACTGCGTTTGGTTGGCTTAGAAAGCTTTACTCTAACAGTCAAAGAAAGCCAGAAGCATGAATCTAGAAGTGTCCTTTTCCTGCAAGACGCACAGGCAGGATTCACCGTTTAGAGCGATAGTGACTGAAGGTAATAATAATAATAATATCTGGGGCTTAACGTCCAAAACCACGATATGATTATGAGAGACGCCGTAGTGGAGGGCTCCGGAAATTTCGACCACCTGGGGTTCTTTAACGTGCACCTAAATCTAAGTACACGGGCCTCAAACATTTTCGCCTCCATCGAAAATGCAGCCGCCGCGGCCGGGATTCGATCCCGCGACCTTCGGGTCAGCAGTCGAGCGCCATAACCACTAGACCACCGTGGCGGGGCAGTGACTGAAGGTAAAACGTGGCATCAGCTAGTAGCTTGCTATCTCCATAAACACGTTTCAGTACTTATTAAATATTTAGTAGATGAAACTCCAGGAAGCTGTAGCGCTTTTAGTATCGACGTGCAAGCTACATTATTCCTCACGCAGAACTAATGAAATATTGTGCATCTGTGAAGACAGTGATGAAGCCTAATTTGCAAGTGACTGTGGGATATCTCTTGTGAACATTCTGAAAGTTTTGTTCTTTATTTAAAATCCACATTATTAGATGGCTAAGTGAACTGTATGCCCAATATGAATTGCCTGGGTTGGCTTAAAATGTTTTTCACTTTGTTCATGATTATTTAATTATTTATGATAAAGATGTGCAAGCCAGCAGTGTTGTGAACGTTTTGAAAGTCTTTAGAGAGTATGTGATGAGTCCTTAAGTTAATTCATGAGGTTGCTTAATATAATCAGTTGCAGTTACTTGACTCAGCAATGCACCTCAAATCCTTACATACTTGCTGGATGTGTAATCCTAGGTCAATAAAATCTATTCTCAGTATATCTCGGGCCATTCGAAAATTGTTAAGAATTGAATTGCAGTGTTTTGGCTAAGGGCAGTCGTGTTCAAGTGTTGCATTCGTACTATGCGCCTAGGGTATTTACGTCCAAATTAAGAGACTGAAATCGGCTACATTCCCAGACGACGCTGCACGCAGAGCGGGTGAAAGTATCATTAGGATAGTAAAAAGATGAACCAGAGAGCTCAGCAGCAAATAAGACATACAACGCAAGGCTTATTTACCATACATCCATCGCGTTTCACATGGGCACGTTGCTAATTGGTTCGGCCACTGATGTTGTTTTAAGTGCTCCTAACAAGATTCAACGTATCTGCCATGCGGTGGGCAAAAAAACTGACACGGAAGGTGAGAAGAAGTGCATTTGTCTTTCAAGAGAATGGGCAAAGAGTCTAAGGTGTGGATAGAAGTATTTTATTTTTTAAGCTTAACCTGCGGTCATGTTTATATGGGTCAGACTGGCCGTTGCATTGAACATCAGAAGTCATTGGACAAAAGTAATTACTCACACTAAGCCGATCGTTGCAAAAACTGCCATTACCATCCTTTGTGGTGTGACACTGAGACCTTGTTTAATCACAGAAATAAACTAACGCGTGAAATAACTGAAGCCTTACACATCAAAGGATGTGCAGATAACTGCGTAAGCCAGCCTTCGATTGTACTGACAAAGAATTCCCCTTTTTGAGTGCTACTTGACTTTTTTATTTTTTATATTTTCTGCTGCATGTTGTAGATATTTTTTCTGTACAAAACTTTTTACTCTCCTGATGCATGTAAATTTTCCTATTATCTCGCAAACGAGCGCTGAAGCTAGCCTCTGACAACCTTTGTCAGAACCTGTGCTTCTTCTGACAACCAAAGCAAACATTAGTGTGTTGTTTTGTGCTCCTGCGAAATTAAACAGTATTTGCCGTTTGACGAGGCCATACAATTCAATGAACCGGGAAATAGGTTGTGAGAAGAAGCACAGAACTATGTATATCCATTGTATTGAAAATGTTGTGTATCAGATTACTCTCACATGTGGTCGATATTATGTAGGTCAGATGGGTCGTTGTGCTAACGATAGAATGAGAGAGCACGACAACAATGTAAAACGTGCACAAGATGGCTGGTTAGCCATCCACTGTAGGTCGTGCACGTACTCACCAATTTTTGAGAAATGTAGTGTTGTCATTAAACACAGGGATCGCCTAACACTGAAGTTGTTGAAGCGTATAAGATGCGCACTTGGGTGAAAACTTGTCAGCACCCCGTCAATCGCATTATTGCTCAAGGAAATGGAGTATCTACGGAGGCGTTTGACGTAATCTGTCTCGGTTGTGCTATTCGCGGCCTATCTGCGCTATGTCCAGTGACGCACTATTATGCGAGTGGTTCATGTGTATTTATAGGCGATGCATTTGTTTTTTCACAATACATTTGTTGAGTTCAGCGCTGTGTGCGTTCCCTTCCTGTGTGTTCTGTGGTTTTGCGCTGTTTTTTTTTCTAATGCATGTGGAAGCTGCACTTCTCCGATGAGCCGGCGCAGGCTAATACGAAGCGAAAGGCAAACAACGTAACTGCGTCTAGGGTGCCTCGGTGACCCCATCGTGGCCAGTGTCCCTCGCTGGTATCGAGACGCTTTAACCATGACCTCCGATATCGCGCGCCATCTGGGAGTAAGCGCTAGGAAGTGTCGATCGTGACGCATTACATCTTTTCACCTCTCACAGATGGCCAGCACCGGCGTGCTCTGCCTCGTCTACCTACACCGCCAACAGAGAGCACCGTGCGAGAGATAATGTGTAAAAGATATAAGGCGCGTTCGTGAAGTGTCCATATCTGCCAAGGTAGCTCAGTCGGTTAAGTGTCGGGCGCTTACCGTCGCGGCCGCAAGGTCGTGGGTTTGATTCGCAGCGGCGGATCTTTTCCTTGGTTTCTTTTCTTTCTATCAACGTCATATCCGTAACGGAAGTACTTGGTAGACTTCGGCATAAAACACTTCCGTGTTAATATAAAGCTCACTACACCACTGGCGCGCATGCGTACACATCAACAAGTGAAAGATCATGGCAAAAGTTGTGCACGAGTGCGATCAGTCAAATGATACTCACTCCCCCGCAATCAAACTGACGTTTAGATGACACAGTCCATGCCCTTTTTTTTGGGCAATGCGCGCCCAACATCTCGCGTGCAACGGGATATGTTTTGGGGGCTTTTTGCATAAAAAAAATCACAGCATATCCACGGAGTGAATGATGATGAGTGGGCGAAGCTGCGGAGGTTCATCGGTAAACCGTGAATCTTCCGTGAATTCTGCCCAGTACATCATCACTGACGTGAGATCGGGCGCGTTTATACTAAAGGTTCGATGAGTTATGACGACTTGCAGCTCGCTTTAATTTTACATGTACGCTGTGAATTTTCATTGTTTAGAAAACCATTGCTTTAGAAAACATCTGGCGTCTTTCGTTAAGCAGCTGGCGTCTTTTCGTTTTGCGTTAGAAACATCTGGCGTTCGTTCGTTTTGCTTTTAGAAACAGTTGGCGTCTTTCGTTGGTTTATTTCATCACTCAACGGCGTTTTGAACAAATTTTTCTTGTTTAATCACGCACAGGAGAATTCTCACCAAGCACTACCTTGGAGGTAAACAATGGCTGCTAATGGGAATGAGGCACAGAAGAAGTGGGCTATAGCTAACACTTACACTTTCTACTTCTACTTACGTTTCCTACTGGAACATGCCAATGGCTGCTAATGGGAATGAGAGACAGAAGGAATTCGGCTTTTAGTTAACGCGCACGCTGCGAATTTTCATTGTTCAACAACGCACAGGAGAAATCTCCCACCGGCACCACCTTGGAGGTCAAGATCTGGTACTAGCGGTACGACTGGTTACGCAATACTCCGAGGGGACGAACGGGTGCCGCCTTAAGGAGCTTCGCCCCTAAAAGAAGGGCAGAGATTGTGTTAGCGAAACGTCAGTGCGTTTGCGGGGGAGCGAGGTGAGTGAGCGCAACATGTTCTGAACATTTGTCAAGTCTTTCACTTGTTGATGTGTGCGCAGGCGCGACTGTGGTGTACTGAGCTTTATATTTCCACGTTTTCTCCCGAATAAAACCAGTTTTATAGTGAGCGCTCGTTCAGTCGTCTTGCCTTCTTGCACCCGTCCTTTTGCGCTCAAATCTATTCCTAACGCATTCAAGGCTGAGGTGTTGTGGTATAGAGATGATTCGTGTTCAGAACGCCTGACAGTACCTGTCGTGTTGAGAAATATGAAATCCCCGTTTGAGTTGCATCGATGTCAGACGCAGTATGGTTCAGTACGGCCGGAGGGGCGAGATAGCTTTACGACGAAACAATGTTCTTTGTCGCCGTTCTTTTGCTTGTCTGGTGAACAGGTATCTTGAAGCGTTGCTGCAATTCGCATAGGTGCCGCGGTGTAGTTAAGTGATAATAATGCAAGAACAGTCACCACAAAAACAAGTGTTTATTCCGAACTCGCTCTCGGCGTGTCGGCATACCCGCAAGCCCTCCCCGAGTCCAAATAAGAGTGCGCGCCACTTCACTTGAGCGAATCCTCGTAGCACTTCTGAAAAGGAAGCGAGAGCATAGGCGTAAACTTTGGCGTGTTCAAAAGCATCAAAACGTTTTGTCGAGTTTTCATTGACTGCACATTCCCCGTTGATTCAATAGTTCGCCGTGATAGCACAATATTCACTGACCTTTGCCCAGATTTTTTCAACCGTATTTCTGCTGGCAAGCTGGAAATATTAAATTCACTGACGCAGTTGTGTCGAAATGTCATTGAGGGATTGCTGACTTGCAATGATCGTATATCGAATCAAATCAAATCAATTTATTTCAACATACAAGCGATGTCGTGGACAATGAACTAAAAGCCAGCAAGGCTTGACAGGGTACATTGCCCATTTTTCAGGCAGTGTCAAAACGGGAAAAACACGAAATACACCGGAATTAAGCTCTAAATACAACGCATGATAATACAAGAATACAAAAATTACATGAAACACAAGAAATACACAAAAAATACACAAGAATTACACTATCAATACACCGAAACATATAACAGGAATGCAAGAATAACACAAGAAGTACCCAGCATTATAAGCACTAATACATAAACATTGGCATTGCAGTAAATAAACATAGTACATAAACATAGGCATTGCAGTTGCATACATGTTTTTTTTTGACATTATGAATAGTTATATTACATTTTTTGTATTTAAGTGATAGGGTAGTCTATAACGTAGCATCTGATAGGTATAGTTCGTTCTAGACCTCGGTAGTTCCCATATTTCAGAGCTCCTTGTATTGGCCATTTTATGCTTTCGCGTTAAATTAGAAATACGTTTTAGAGTGTCATTGTTCTTTTTAATAGCATTCTTATAACTTCTTATTAACAGGTTTTCGTAAATGTTAGGCATGGTACCAAATTTAGCTTTTCGAACAGAGGACTAGTTGGCGTTAAGTAAGGCACATCTAAAATGCAACGCACGGCTTTGTTCTGCATTCTATGCAGGATAATGCTGTTAGTAAGTGTCGTAGTGCCCCAGACGAGATGACAATAGTGTACAGGGATTTGTACAGTAGAAGTTTAACACTTTCAGGAAGAAAAAAGCGCAACTTGCATAGTATTCCCGTTAGCCGAGAGAGCTTACCTACTACCATTTCCACATGAGCATTCCATGATAAATGTTGCTCAAATACAACACCAAGACATTTAAAAGCAGGCACAATAGGCAAAATAGAGTTATTAAGATGCAAATCTGTTGTAGTAGCAACGTTTCGATTTTCCGGCCTAAAAAGTACGGCCTTTGTTTTACTGACATTTATTTTCAACTAGTTAGCGGTGCTCCAGGATGATAATTTTGACAGTACTTCGTTGGCTTTAATCATGACATCTTCAGCATCTTTCGCGGTTACTAGAATTGTAGTGTCGTCTGCATATATAATAAATTTTACGTCATTATCAATACTAACTACGTCATTAATATAAATACAAAAAAAGCAAGGACCCCAAAATATTTCCTTGGGGTACTCCTGCAATAACTGGTTTCAAATCGGACACGTGACTATTTATAACTACTTTTTGCATACGGTGCTGAAGATATGATTTTATTAATTTCGAAAAAGCACCGCGAAAGCCATAATATTTATTTTTTTTCTATAAGTGTGGTATGATTGATGCAATCAAACGCCTTTGAGTAGTCCACAAAAATACCCAAAGTACATAGCTGACGTTCGAAAGAATCTAATATAATTGCCTTCTGTGTTAGAAGCGCAGTTTCAGTAGACTGCCCTTTCGTAAATCCAAACTGCATATTTGTCATTAATTTATGCTTAATTATAATGATGTAACACGGCTGTGAATTAATTTTTTGAATTAATCGTGCGATGTAAAATACGCCACTTGCTTAGAAAGCATTCTTGTTGCAATTATACATCTATACGCATGTACACACACACACACACACACCACACACACACACACACCACACACACACACACACACACACACACACACGCGCGCACACCACACACACACATCACACACACACACACACACACCACACACACACACACACACAGCGGCAGGCTCGACGGGCGACCGCGAGAGGCAGTCGGCGTCATTATGCCTCTTTCCTCATAAGTTATGGCCATATCAATTCTTGAAGCCGAAGGCGCCAGCACGCCAAACGGTCAGATGGGTCTTTTAGATCAGTGAGCCAGCAGAGCGAATGGGGATGGCTGATGACCTTGAATGAGCGGCCGTACAGATATTGACGAAATTTGATAACTGGCCACACCACGGCGAGACACTCCTTCACGGTAGTTTAGTAGTTCGCAGTGACTATTCTGTGGTCCAGACCACAGAATAGAGCGCAGCTTTATTCTGTGGACCCGACCACAGAATAGAGTGCAGCTTTATTCTGTGGACCGCACGATAAACTTGCGCGCTGTGGGCTGCACAGAAATGTTCTGTAGCCCAAGCAGCCCACCTCTCTTGACGACGGGACGACGGTTTCTGCGCACCACACCACATACTAGAATCCCAATCTATTCTGTGGACCAGACCACAGGGTAAACGGCAGCTTGGTTCTGTGAACTAGACCACAAAATAAAGGGCAGCATTATTTTGTGGACCACACCAAAGAGACCGGCATTGAAGAGACTTGTGCTGTGGACCGTGCGCACCAGACATCGCTGTAGCCCAAACAGCCCACCTCTCTTGACGACGGGTTTCTCTCACAAATTGGTAGGGTTTTTTCTGTGGTCTAATTCACAAAATAAGCACTGCGCCGTCCTCTCTTGACGACAACTTCTGTCGCGAATCGCAATATTCGCTCGCAGCTTTGTGAATAAGTCCGGACCAAGGAGGCCATTTGCGGGCATAGTACGCGAGGTGGAAGACGCTGATGCGTGAAAGGTTCGAAATACGAAGGCGAAGCCCACCTTTGGCATGCTTGCTGGTCTGACATGCCAAAGCAGGTAAACTTGTCGTGAAATGAAGCAGCAAAAAGAAGGCGTATAATAACAAATGACAGCGGTTCTAAAAATTTCTGGACCTGATCTATCGAGTGCAGAACACTTAAGTCACTTTCACCACAGTACATTTGTGTCATGCAAAAAAGAAAATGTGAAGATATGCACGGGAGACTTAAATTTTGAGCGATCCCCCCGATTGTGGGAACACGGCCACAGATCTACTTAAGAACAGCGCCAACGCCACCGCGAGAAGGGAATCATAACGACAAAGGGCGACACTACTAAAATACTCTGGCCCTGATCTCTCGCGTCAGGAAACACTTCAGTCACTTTCACCGCAGTGCACTAATGTCGTCCAAAAAAGTGCACTGAGATTGGCAAGGGGCTACTTTAGCTGTTTCTGTAAAGTTTTCAGACGTTGACGACCATACAAGTACTCGTAATTATACGGCGCGTGCAAGTGTATCTAATTAAGTGACAAAGTGTGCTGTGTCCAGTGACAACTAGTAGAATCTCGCCAATCTTGTTGCGTTTTTTTTTTCTTGACACAAGTCTAATGCGGCGAAAGTGGCTTAAGCGTTGCGTACTCGATGGATCAAGGCCAGAAAATTTTATACACGCTGTCATTTGCTGTTATTGTTTTCTTTTCGCGGTGGCGTTAGCGTTCTTTTACGGGTGATTTATGGCCGCGCCCATTCAGAAGGATTGCTCAAAATTCGAGTCTCCCGTGCAAATGTTAGTGAACTTTTTCACATGACACAAAAATACTGTGGTGAAAGTGATAGCGATTCAAAAGAGAAGCGGTCGTTAAGGGAGCTCGAACGTTGGAAAACCGAAGTCTTCATGGGGTGGGTTCAGTTCCTTCTGAGGGCATTAAAAGTGCCTGTTCTGTGGACCAGACGACAGAATGAACCCTCGCAATTTGTGACAGAAAACCGTCGTCAAGAGAGGTGGGCTGCTTGGGCTACAGAACATTTCTGCACAGGCCACAGCGCGCAAGTTTATTGTGTGGTCCACAGAATAAAGCTGCACTCTATTCTGTGGTATGGTCCACAGAATAAAGCTGCACTCTATTCTGTGGTCTGGTCCACAGAATAAAGCTGCACTCTATTCTGTGGTCTGGACCACAGAATAGTCACTGCGTTAGTAGTTCTCTTCCGTGCGAGCGAGAGCTCTGCTGGCATAGGCTATCACTTTTTCAGTGCCCTCTTACCACTGTACCAGTACGGCGCCCAGGCCTACATTGCTGGCGTCGGTGTGAAGTGCTGTTGGCGCTTCGCGGTCAAAATGCGCACGAACTGGAGATGTTTGGAGGCTTTCACGTAAGTCGCTAAATGCCCTTTGTTTTTTTTTTCGCCCCAAAGAAAGGGAACATCCTCCCGTGTAAGTCGTGTGAAAGGGGCCGCAATAGACGAAAAGTCGCGATGGATCGTCGGTAAAAGGCGCAGAGTCCTAAGAAGCGCCTCACTGCTTTTTTGTCGTGTAGTGCAGGAAAACTTGCAACAGCCTCTATTTTGTCGGGGTCAGGTCGAACACCCTCGTGACTTACGACGTGGCTTAGCAAGCAGAATTCACTCAAACCAAAATGGCATTTTTCTGCTTTTAACGTCAGGCCAGCCGAACGTATAGCTAACAGAACTGTGAATAACCGGTCTAGATGTTCTTCAAATGCAGCTGAGAACACAATAACGTCGTCTAGATAGACCAAGCATGTTTGCCATTTCAGGCCTGACAGCACGGTGTCCATTAAACGCTGCAAAGTGGCTGCCGCTGAGCATAAGCCGAACGGAAGCACTTTAAATTCATAAAGACCGCCTGCCGTCACGAGGGCAGTTATCTCACTATCTTTCTCGCCGACCTGTCTGCCAATAGCCGCTTCGCAGGTCCATTGATGAGAAATAACGTGCATGCCGCAGCCTATCGAGAGCATCGTCTATGCGTGGCCGCGGGTAGGCGGTTTTCTTGGTGACTTGGTTTAACTTGCGGTAATCGATACAGAAACGCAAGCTGCCGCCTTTTTTTTACAGCGAAAGCTGTTATTAGATCACAACAAGCGCCATTTTTGGCCTGTAGTTGTCCGCCGCCGCCGCCGGTGTCCGTAACCCCTATCGCTCGAAATAAAAAAAAAACGAAATAAGAAAAAAAAAGTTCAGAATGTAACGAGGTTCGAACTTGGGTCCTCTGCGTGGGAGCTCAGTATTCTACTTCAGACTCATGCCAGTGCTTGAAACTGCATTGCAAAAAGACCCTATACAGGCTTCATGTCGGGAAGGAACCACATTAACCTATGTGTAGCGTGGTAGAAGAGTAAAATAACAATCGAGCGTCACACAACGCGAATTCTGTAACCAGGCGTCAAACAATGCTAATAGCGCAACGAGTAGGTTGTTGAATGCTTCCAACCCATTACAAAGAGCCCTGCCATAATTATTCATCGTCATCAGCCACAGCATCAACAAAATGCACATATTGCCTTACAGGTGTTGAGCAGGTACCACGGTTCTCCGCAAAATGACGACAAATTGCATAGTGGCTGCTTCCCTACTTCACAAAAGTTATGATTTATAGCGTAGTGGGTTCTTCCCAAATGCACTTCTATTGGTTGTCAAGGAAGCCCACAAGGCTCCCATGATCCATTTCCTCAGGGTCTCAATAAAGTTAATTCACTCTCTTTATCTCTTTCTCACGTTAGCGTATGTTATAAAGTGTGGTGGGTGAATGAAATAACGACCGGGCGTCCCACAATGCGAATTACGCGACTAGTGGGTCCTTTAAAGCTTGCAACCCATTACAAAAGGCTCAGTCATAATTCTTCATCGTCATCAGCAGTCGCATCAAGAAACTGCACGTAATGCCTTACAGATGGTAACTCGCTTCTCCGCAGAATGACGAGTAATGTCGGTGTGGCTGCTTCTCAACTTCACAAAAAAAAAGAGTATATAACCGGCTCTAGAAATGCCGCTCTTCGAGCTTTCGCTGTGACTGTGCCGCGGTTTCCGCGCAGGCCTGGCGTCTTTTTAACCAATACCACGGGGGATGCCCAGGGACTTTTTGAAGGCTGTATGACGTCACCCAGGAGCATCTTCTCTACAGGCTTTTGAATCTCCTCGCGTTCTTTCGGAGCCACGCGGTAGCGACTTTGTCGGATCGGTCTCGTGTTATTTTCAACGATTCGGTGCTTGGTCAATGGTGTTTTCTTGACCTTTGATGTACAAGAAAAACAATTTTCGAACTGGTGTATCAGTTCCAGTAGGCGCTGCCTGTAAGAGGGGGACGGGGTAGAGCAGATGTCGACAGACAAAGGCGTCGAGGCAGGCGGGGGGTCGCGTCGTGAGGTTGCAAAGCGAAACAATCCTTCGCTTGGTCTATGTCGTCATAGTAGGCAAACGCGGTGCCTTTCTGGATGTGGCGGTGCTCGTTGCTGAAGTTGGTGAGGAGCACTTCTGCCTGCCATTCAGATAGTTCCAGAACGCCTCTCGCGATGGAAACACAATGCGTAAGCAAGAGCGTAGCTGTTTGCTCCTCTATCACATCCTTATGACACGGCCGCTCACAAGATACAGACACAAGGCAGCAGAATCTCGGCGGGAGCGTCACATCGTCGGCTACTCGCAAACGCTCGTGTCAATCGTTAGTGGTGGTCGTGGTGGTGTCGACATATGAATGTGCGAAAAACGTCACCATGCGGTCCGGGATGTTGATGTCAGCGTCGTACTCTCGCGGAAACTAAACACCCAACGTGAGCTCTTTACAATATTCTGGTAAGAGGACAAAAGTGGCGGCGAAGCTGGAATCACCGATTATGAGCCGAGCGGTGCATTTACCCGAGTCATTAGCTGACCGCCAGGATTTCTTATGTGCGGCCCTGTCGACGGCGTCTTGACCTTCCGAAGGCGGTTGGCGAGCTCTTGCGGCATAATCGAGAAGTAAGCGCCTGTGTCAACAAGTGCTGTCACATGATGTCCGTCTATGAGAACGCTGAGATCGGCATGTACAACTTTGTCGGTATTAGTATTCGTCGTCGTCGTGATCGTCGCCGTCGTCGTCTTCTTCATATTGTCTTCTTGCGGTGGTAGAAGGGACTTTTCGGTGTCTGGACGATTGGCAACATTGCTCCCAGAGGTCGCAGCAGTTAGTTTCCCCGGCGCGGGCTAGGGGAACGGCCTCTGGCGACTTCAGCGTAGCTTTGACGGTTCGGGGAAGTGTGACACATAGGTGACGGATATTGCCAACGACGACTTGAAGCTACTTGGCTGGTCGACAGGCGATGAGCGTGGTGGGCGCGACGGTCTTCAAAGGGAAAAGAAGCGGAACCAGAAAAATTGCCAAACCCAGAATCTCGATGACGGCAGTAGCGGGAAATGTGGCCTGGTTCTTTGCAGTGGAAGCAAAGGGGTCGATGGTCAGCCGTGCGCCACAAGTCGGTTCTGCGGACTGGTGGTCGTCTCGCAGAATCCCGTTGTCACTAAGGCATGGCAGCGGGCGGTGGCTGGAAGGGCGCTGCCTCAGGTAAAGGTGCAGGACGACGGACCACATCAACATAGCTGAACGGACGCGGCTCAGGACATGGCGTGTGTGATGTAAAGGCTTGCCGCAACTCCTGGCGCACAATTTCGGCAATAGAAGCAACTGTTTTTGCACTAAATGCAATCCGGAAGTTCGAAAAGAAGGCTCCCGGTTCTCGTACCATGTGCGAGCGCTATTTTACAGCGCGAAATAGGCACGGCCAAGCTTTTGTTGCTCACTCCAGCGAATGACCACAGCGACCCGTTCGAACTGTTCGAGCCAGTCCTCGGCATGCTCATACGCTTCCCCACGGAATATTTCAGGCACGTGAGGATCGATGCTCAAGAGTCACCTGGGAAGGAAGGAGATGTTGTAGGAGCTGCAATGCTGTGAAGAAGAGGAACAGTCGAGAACTCCGGACTTAGGCCTAGTAGGTGCCGGCTGAATCGGTGTACTGGAGTCGTGACGAGAGGCTGAGTCCCCGGACTAGGTGTATGCGTCCGAATAACGCTTTCCTGCATCAGGTTGCAGGCTCCAGCACCTCCACCAGTGTCGCGACGTCAAGAGAGAGGTCGCAACGCAAAGATCGAAAGATCAGCAGGTAGGTCTTTTTGTTGTTGTTGTTCCTCGGACATTTGGCGCAACCCACCTCGGGGATAGGCCATGAATCGGACGGTGCCTTTCTTACAGAATCAATTCACTTTCTGAAGGAAACGGTCTTAAAAATGAATAGTTTACGCGTTGCACATTACCAGTACAACTTCATAAAGCTTAAAGAAAAAAAAACAACGAAAGAAAAACGGCAGAAATACATGTATACACAGTTGTGATTAAGGAAGGAAACGTTCGGAAAAGAAATTGAACTAAGTTACACTTAAAATTCAAATCTTTTAGTCTCTCGTAGGAAATCGCATACAGCGTCGAAAACATTCCTGTGGCTAAAAGCAAGCACGGTAGCACCAAATGAAAGAACCACCGGAAGTGACAAATTTAAGCCCATGTATCGAAGGGGATCTTCTAGTAGTCTCTTTTTTGAATTTTAAGCCTGCGGCATGTCAAAAATAAGTGATCCAGAGATTCACTGTCATTGCAGTGAAGGCATAAAAGTGACCGAGCCAGACCAGACCTGTGAAGGTAAAAATTGAGTGGGAGGACTCGACATCGTAGCCTTGTAACTGAGATTTCTTCCTTTCTAGAGAAACACCATCTGCTCCTCCAAGGAAACTTCAGTTGATGGAAATCTGTTGAAATTCGAGATTTGTCGAAGGGATTGGGCATTGTAAGCTTCTCAAATCTCGCTGCAGTGACATATGCCGAAGTCGGCAATATAGACATAACAGGGCCATCGTGGGATGACACTGCAAGTGAATCCGCATACTCATTGAGTATCAAACCTTTGTGGCCAGGTACCCACACTAAACGAATAAGTTGTAAGTGTCTTGGAATTAGTGAATAGAATGTCTCTAAGGTACTTGATAAATTTGGTGCGCTTAAGGAAGAACAGACAGAGAGGCAGTCGGTTAGAAAAACGGCTTCCGACAGACACTGAGGCAATTTACACAATGCAAGGACTATAACTAGCAACTCAGCCTGCAAAAAAGGCGTATAGTCAGGTAACGGAGTTGAGAAACTCCATTCTAGAGAGAATGATGCGATTCCCACACCTCGCTTTTCTTCGCAAACGGAAGCATCAGTCGCTATCACAATGTTTGTTTCTAGATTGGCCAAATGATCTTGCACAATGCCGTTTAGATATCGATATGGTAAGTGTTTAGCATTCCCTGGATATATGCCGTCAAATTCAATCCTAATTGCTTTTACAGTGCTGAGTATAAGTATTTCATAGAGGTGAACTTTTAATGGGTTTAAAAGTCTTTGTCTAAAAATGACTTGGGGAAACGTAATCTAGACCATTGGTGATTAAAAATGAGGCCGTTTGATTAATGAAAACGTACTGTGACCTCCTCTGTGGAGACGCGTAAATTTTTAGGAATGTTCGTATTGTTAGAACATGAAACGTTTTGATAAGAAAAGGCAGGCGTGATTCTTTTTATGGAATAATTTTTGCGACAAATTTAGGAAGCCCAAGACATAATAGTAATGATTCACGTTCTAAAAGAACCAGTGGTCGAACTTTGTAGGCTGGAGCGCCAGAAAGCAAAACGCAGCAGAATTCTAATATCGGTCGAATGTACATACAATAAATCATAACAAGCAAGTCTCTGCGCAAACCTGTGCACTTGTTGCTGAGCTTACGTAGCATACCTGCTGCGCGTGCTCCCTTAACAGCCATGTTTTCTATATGTGGACTCAAGTTAAGTTTTTTGGTGTAGGTTACCCCTAAATACCTAACTGCCTCTACCTGGGGTATGATGTCTTGTCGGTAAAGTAAAAAAAAATTGCACTGGCTGGAACACTTTGTGTGAAAACTACGATTGCGCTTTTATTGCTATCAAGCGATAAGTTAATGGCCTCGAGCCACGTTTCCAGCCTATTCATATATGTCCACAGAATTTGGTATAGTGTGTGAATGTCTGCTGATGTAGCAAAAAATGCGATGTCATCGGCATACACGTACACCTGTATATCCTGGTGTGTGGGAATAGTACATAGCAGAACATTCAACAATAGCGGTGATAATACAGACCCTTGTGGGAGACCTATCTTGAGGAAAAACTGTAATGACGCAAAGAAGACGGGGACGAAGCGAAGACACGAACAGACAGACACGGGCGCCAACTTCCAACTGTTTATTATCAGAAACCACGCCGATTTATATACGCTGCCGAACAAGGTAATCCCATAACAGCAATTGAGACATCGCAGAACTAACAATTCATCATGTGCCATAAATACAGAGACAAGGCATGCGCCGGAACGCGATCGAACTATGAAAACATGCAAGCACCTATGAACACGTGCCAACCCTAGTGAGAGGAAAAATGAATATCGCACATTCTAAATTCTACATGTCTAAATGCCATCTTTCAAAAAGATAGCCTCTTTCTCGCTTAGATCGAGTGATGGGGCCCTAACGCACTGGCTACCTGCCCTCTTTATTAGAAACGCTTCAGTTGTCTCCCTTTCAGTGCGGCTGTTTGCTCTCCTAAGAAACGTGGTTTGGCTGAAGTGTGGCGCACAACCACAGCGCTTGCAGTGGTCAGCCAAGTGCCCGCCCATGTTGCTGCTAACCGCCAAGCGGTGCTCCCTTGCACGATCGTTGAAACACCGGCCTGTTTGGCCGATGTACACCCTACCGCAGCTTAGGGGGATATTGTATACCACATTGCTGACACACTCGGTGTATCGCGTGGCGTGCTTCTTGGAGCAAGCAGCCGGCTGCTTATCTGCCATCAAAGGGCAAATCCTGGCCAGTTTGCATGGAGCGGAAAATACAATGCGTGCAACAAAATTTCAAGCCAAGTTTACCTGCCACTTTATTTACTTAACGAATGAATCGTGAGTCTATTGGTAAACTGCTTTCCTTGCACGTGATTCTCATCAAATAGCGGCTGTGGTTTTGACTTGCAGCCGACATTCGAAACAGCGCCTCACTTTTAAGAAAAACTGGAAGTTTCATGGAGAAGTTCAACAAGGTCAAAGTCATACTCGGTCAGATGTGCAATACCCGCATGTATTTCGTGGAGATCGATGTGTATATCTGAGGAAATCATGCTACGCTTTTTCTCATAACTGTAGTAAGATTATGGTTAAAACACTATTAGAAAGCTTCATTAGCAACTTCTGAAAACACTTTCATATTTGTAATTTCTGTGACGCTGTCTACACAAAATTTGACACGGTGCATAACAGATTGGAAACATCCGTTTACCAGGTAGAAGCTTTTGTGTGATGGGCGAAGACACCAGGTGATCTAAGAACATAACGTCGCATGTCTCCTCTGCTTTCCTTTTTTTTCCGTCAGAATGACATGCCAGCAGCCAGCCCATCACCTGACCGCTGAATTTGGAGGGAGTACGACAACAAGGCGTTCTCCTGCGATCAAGTTCAAGAGACTGAAACCTTCGGTTGGCACACTTCTCGAGACAGCCCTTATTTCGTGCTTGACGATGTACTACATAAAGGACCTCACATACCCAATTGGGTATGCTCAATACTTCGTCTTGTGCAGAGTATTATGACCCCAGTTGTTCCAGGTGTTTTGCTGGCGGGAAGCTACTGAAGACACATTGAAAAGATCAAAGGTATTCGTTAAGCACCAGGATATATTTGTCCAAAAAAAAAAACATCGGATGGCACGTTTATCGTTTCCTTCAGCGCTGAGCATTGCTTTTAGCGGTGTTTGTATTTTTTTACAATAAATAATTATTTTTACACCTGAGCAGTACCAGTTTCTCGCATGCTTATAGCTAGACACAGCGGGTACTCTTGAACTATGCAGCTGGTATGGTCCGTGAAGTCATTCTTAACTGAAATGATTCCGCTGAAAGGTACATTTATGGGGAACGCGGTGCGTCCATGCTTTAAACGCCGCTACTAAAGAAACGATGCGAATTTTCATACGCATGTCTAAACACACTGCATCCTTATAGTTTACAAACTCATTGTTAATGGTTAATCTAGGTACCCATCAAGGGGAACTGTGCGCGAAAACGCTCCTATGTGATGTAATCGGTTCACGTTAAAAAAATCCCAAGTGGTTAAAATGAGGTAGTATTAGCATACGGTAACCAGAGCTTCGTGTGCACAATTTCTTGTGTTTGTTGGCACTGCGGATTTGTCGAAGACTAAACACTGGTATACGCGCGTTACTTTCCGAATACAGTACAGCGTACGTGCCCAGCCAACGCAACGTGTGCGTACACAATTCTAAAACTCTGTTAGCCAACAATCAACCACTACACGGCCTGCCACTTGACGTCAAAGGAGCCCGCATTAGGGATGTTAAGAATTCCGAAGGCCTCCGCGGACCCTCCCGCCGCAAAGACTGCGCGCGCAGCCCAAGCCGTCATCTTTAGCTAACGCGCTGTTATATTTCTGTTTTGTCTCCATCCGTACTAGTTGAGCGTGACGTGCCAGTCGACGCTTTTCCAAGAAAGCTCCATAACTCCTCGTCTGCCGGCATCGAGGGTCGGAAACCGTCAGACCGCGCCACCTCCGCCGGCATAGCTTCGGCGGGGCAATTTTTGACGGCGGTGTTGACTGAAGAGGAGCAGTGCGTCGTTCCGCGTGGGTTGTGCTTGTGGGGGTGGCGTACGGTTACGTCGGCAGGAGGGGACGGACTGCGTGCCTGCGTGTTTAACCAGACGCTCAGAAGATCTACTAGAGAGCGGACGTGTGTCCGAACGTTGAATGTATCGTGCCTTTTCTCTGCTTTATATAAGAATACAAGTTTTTCATTTTAACGAAATGTGAGTTTGTCTTCATTAAATCCCTCACACGCACAGTGAGAAGTGACGCATACCTGGCGATAGCGATTACAGTCAGCGAGGAAGTCTAGGGCGCGAGTAATCAGCTACATTTTCTGGTGCCGAAACCCGGGATTACTTCGCCTGCTGACCTTGAAAGCGCCATGGAACGACTGCAGAAGAAGCAAGCCACCCTTCGACAAGCCATCGACGCCATCATCGCAGAGAGCAGCGACCAGCTGCAAGCTCCAGCAACAGCGATCGGTGAGCTTGAAGAACACGTGGAAAACCTTGTAGAGCAAGCAAATGAGCTAAAGGCAGTCAACGACGCCATCGAGAAGAAGATTGAGCTACAGGAACTCGATGCCGCACTGACCGAATGCATTGACTACAATAAGAAAATCACCACTATGAAGACGAAAATCAAAAGAGCCCTAAAAAACGAAGAATTGTGTGAAACAAGATCAGGCACTTCATCAGGAACCAACGATTCGGAACAAGTAGTACATTCTGGTGCTGTTCAGAGCACAGTAGCGACGACTCTCCAGCTGCCGTCATTAAAAACCAGGCTTCCGAAGCTGGAGATCGCCAAGTTCAATGGAGATCTGCGCTCGTGGACTAGATTCTGGAACCAGTTCGAGTCGACGATTGACAAGAATCCAGCGCTTCACACCATCGACAAGTTCCAGTATCTGACTAGCTATCTAACCGGAAAGGCCGCAGCCGCTATCGATGGACTGCCACTCAGTGATCGAAATTATGACATTGACGAGGGTAGCGATGCGGGCTTGTTGGTCTGTCATGGTACTTGGATGTGGGCGCGAAAAGACAAGGACGAAGGGAAGAAGCGCCAGTGTGTGTGTCTTCTTCCCTTCGTCCTTGTCTTTTCGCGCCCACATCCAAGTACCAAGAAATTATGACATTGCTGGGAAGACATTGGTCGAAAGATTCGGCAGGGACGAGGTCATCATTGAGGAGCACATGGCGCGGTTGCTTGCTGTCCGCCCGGTGCACAATCTACACGACACCGAGAGACTGCGGACTCTTTACGATCAACTCCAGACGGGTGTCCGCAGTCTCGAGGCATTGGGTGTGGCCTCGAGCACATACGGCGTGCTTTTGCTGACGATCCTTCGGAAGAGCATCCCGAGTGCGCTTTGCCTCGAGTACTACAGGAGAAAGACAACATCGGAAGCCGTTCCTGAAGGCGACCTTCAGGAGTTCCTAATTCCCTGAAGGTGGACGTGGAGAGCAGAGAGAGAGAGAGCACAACGTGCAGTACGACCGGTGCCTGACGCCGCTGTAAAACAGAAAGCTCCACTCACAAGAGATCGTCATCAAACACCGTCGGCGTCTGCTCTAACAGTGACTGGAAGCGAGGTGCATTGCGCCTTTTGTGATGAAGAAGGCCATACCGCGGCGGACTGTATCAACCCCATTCCCATAGACCAGAAAAGGGCGGTGATGTCAAAGGAGAGGCGCTGTTACAAGTGCGCAAAAGGAAATCACCGTGCCGCCATGTGCAGAACATCGAGGTGGCTCAAGTGTGCGAAGTGCTCAGGACGACACGCAGCGGGTGTCTGCGAGCTCAACCAAAGAGTAACGCCACCTCCCTCAGGCGAAGGTGCTGCACCAACAAGTACTACAGTCCAGTCGTCGCTACAGGTGGAACGAAACCGAGGAAGGGCACGTGTACTTCTACAGACGGCACGAGCGCTTGCGGAAGGACAAAATAAGAGTGCTTTGGTGCGAATGCTTCTCGACGGAGGCAGCCAAAGAACGTTCATACAAGAGAGGGTTTCCCGCGGTCTAAAGCTCCGCGTCATAGGATAGGAGAGGCTGACCATTTATGCCTTCGGAAGCCTGGGGCCATTGGAGGAAAGAAGTTGTCGTCGGGTGGGATGCTGGCTAAGAAACTGGTGCGACAACACCAGAGTCCGCATCGAAGCGCTGGGGATACCCGAGATCAGCGGAGACCTGCTGCCACCACCGGACGACCGCATGTCCAACATCGCGCAGGAACAAGGCCTCGAACTTGCTGAAATAGTACCTGATGGCTACCATCCTGGAGTTGGAGTTGAGCTGCTTGTTGGGGCAGATAACTACTGGGACAACACGACAGGAAGTGTCAAGCGACTCACTGAGAAGCTCGTGGCCGTGGAAACTGCGTTTGGATGGGCACTGCAGGGAACAGACACCACATCGTCTGCCGCAGCGTGCCTAACGAGCGTCGGCATGATGCGAGTCAGCGTGAACACAGAACCAGATGACGTTTCTCGTCAACTTAGGTCATTTTGGGAACTGGAACACCTTGGGATCGTCGATGATGCACCGCTGACCACCGAAAACGACGACGTTCTTAGGGCATTTGAGGACACCATCGTCCACAAGAACGGTCGTTACGAAGTGAGGCTTCCATGGAAAGAGAACGCATCACAGCTGACAGACAACAAGAGGAGAGCATCCCGCAGGCTTCACTCAGTCATGGCGAAACTACTGCGAAATGACGAAATGATCCGCAGCTATGATCAGGAAGTCCGGAACTACCATGATGCCGGACACGCTGAGGAAGCCCCAGAACTGGGTGAGTCCCCGCAGGGGCCCATTTATTACATGCCGCACCGAGGCGTTGTCTGGCCAGGTAGCGAAACAACCAATATGAGGGTCGTATTTGATGCGTCCTCCAAAGCAGCAGGGAAGCTATCATTGAACGACGTTCTCTACGCAGGACCCAACCTAAATCCAAGTTTGTCAGACATCCTGATTCAATTTCGAGTGCACAACGTGGCCATAATGTCTGGCATAGAAAAGGCTTTCCTCCAAATCGAGCTGGCTGAGGAGGAGCGTGACGCTCTCCGCTTTCTGTGGTATCAAAGTACACCAAAGCAAGGAGAAATACTACCACCAATCAAAGAATACCGGATGACAAGGGTGCCATTCGGCGCTACGTGCAGCTCGTTTCCCCTCGCGGCTACCTTACGTCATCATCTGCAAGGTATCGACGAGAACTTTCCCCGCACCGCTAAGATCGTAAGTGACAACCTGTATGTCGACGACTTTGTAACTGGTGCTGACAGTGTAGAAGAGGCAGTGCAGATATGCAAGGAAGCGCAGGCTATACTCGAGATGGGAGGCATGAACCTCAGGAAATGGCGATCGAATAATCAAGACGTGATGGCATCGCTTACTGAGATTGAGACAGCCCAAGCGGCTATACCGGAGTTGGCCCCCACAAAGATTCTCGGTGTGGAATGGAGGCCTGCGACAGATGAGTTCGTGTTTCATATGTCCGCCCTGATTGCATTTTTGGCAAGTAGGAAGGACACAAAGCGATTTCTGTTACAGGCCTCAGCACGCATTTTCGACCCATTTGGTTTCCTCGCACCAACTACGATTACCGAAAAGATAATGTTTCAAAGCCTCTGGGTACGGGGTACAGCATGTTACGAAATGATTCCTCCAGATGAGCAAGAGCGATGGGACAAATGGTGCCGGCAGCTTCCTCAACTTCGGAAGATAACCATTCCAAGGACATTAGCTCGCGACCTGAAACGTGCCGACACGAAACCGGAGCTGCACATTTTTTCCGACACGAGCCCGATGGCATATGGTGCAGTAGCTTACATCAAAGCGCGAAATCAGGAAGGTGAAGCCACCGTAGTGCTGTTTATGGCAAAGGCAAGAGTCGCTCCACTTAAGCGGCTGTCATTACCACGGCTAGAACTGATGGGAGCGTTGATTGGTGCACGACTCGCGAGCTACCTGACGAAACAACTTAACGTTGAGGACATTTCCGTGCACTGTTGGACAGATTCAACCGTCGCTCTCAGTTGGATCAAGAGCTGCGCTCAGAGGTGGAAACCCTTCGTTTCCAATCGCGTTCAAGAAATTCAAACACTGACAGATCCAACAGCATGGAAACACTGCCCAGGCAAAGAGAACCCCGCGAATTTGCTGACCCGTGGGATATTGCCTTCTGAGCTGGTCGGACGCAAGGACTGGTGGACAGGCCTCGAGTGGCTAGAGAAAGAACTAGACGCTACAGTCTCAGAGTCAGATCTCGGTACGAGCCGGCTTTGCATGGAAGAAGAGCGAGCGGTCCAAGTGTTTAGCTCTGTCGCAGTACATGCCCGGAGCCACTGATTATTTTGGAAAATTACAGCTCCTTGACGAGAGTGCTCCGCGTAACAGCGTGGGTCAGGCGTTTCATTCACAACAGTCGATGTCGGTCGAAGTTGACGGGAGAGTTGACTGCTGAGGAAGTAGCCGACGCGGAAAAGCTTTGGCAGAAAACCTGCCATCAGAAACGTTCGGAAACGACGTTTGCGCACTGCGTGATCCTAGGCTACTCGATCGGACATCACCAGTAATGACATTAAATCCGTTCTTGGACAGTGATGGTACAATGAGAGTTGGTGAGCGGCTACAGTGCAGTACAGAAGAAGAAGAAGGAGCGAAGCATCCTGTGATATTGTCACCGTCTTATCCTTTCACGCGCCTGCTGATTTCCTGGGAGCACAAATGCATACTGCATGCTGGAGTTCCAAACACGTTATCCTCTCTTCGAGAGCGCTATTGGATCATTCGAGGAAGACAAACAATGAAATCGGACGCGGGGGAGCTTATGCCCTTGTGGCCGCTTGAACTGAACGATTAAACAGCCAGCATGGACAAAGACGGCCGAGAATGAGCGTGTGCTCATTGCGGGGGAGGATGTTAAGAATTCCGAAGGCCTCCGCGGACCCTCCCGCCGCAAAGACTGCGCGCGCAGCCCAAGCCGTCATCCTTAGCTAACGCGCTGTTACATTTCTGTTTTGTCTCCATCCGTACTAGTTGAGCGTGACGTGCGCAGTCGACGCTTTTCCAAGAAAGCTCCATAACTCCTCGTCTGCCGGCATCGAGGGTCGGAAACCGTCAGACCGCGCCACCTCCGCCGGCATAGCTTCGGCGGGGCAACCTTTGACGGCGGTGTTGACTGAAGAGGAGCAGTGCGTCGTTCCGTGTGTGTTGTGCTTGTGGGGGCGGTGTACGGTTACGTCGGCAGGAGGGGACGGACTGCGTGCCTGCGTGTTTAACCAGACGCTCAGAAGATCTACTAGAGAGCGGACGTGTGTCCGAACGTTGAATGTATCGTGCCTTTTCTCTGCTTTATATAAGAATACAAGTTTTTCATTTTAACGAAATGTGAGTTTGTCTTCATTAAATCCCTCACACGCACAGTGAGAAGTGACGCATACCTGGCGATAGCGATTAGAGTCAGCGAGGAAGTTTAGGGCGCGAGTAATCATCTACAAGGGATACCGCAGCCTGACTGCTTTCTTCGTTCTTGTGCATGCCACAAACACACAAAAATAGTAATAAAGACGCTGGATAGGATCAATGGGGAATTAGTGAAGAGACCTTTGTCCTCAAGTGGACATAAGATAGGTTGGTAGTGATAAAAAACAAAATGCTTCCTTGGACAAATGTCCGAATCGTTTGCCGTGAAATGTACATATCTAATTTAACGTTCTACTCTTAGTAACGGCATGCTGTCGAAATCAAGTGCAGGCAGTAGAGCTTCCACGAGGTGTTCTAGATTTCGCAGAACCATTCACCCTTTTCTCCTAAATCCGCGGTAAGCAATGCCTAAGTCTCGCAAACAATATTTGCATAATTAAATGACCGTCCTCTGGAACGTACATATGTGCCAGCGCGAAGCGCGCACGCTGCTGGGTGTACCTCGTATAACATCGCTGCATTGGCTTAAAAAGTTCAGAAATCGTTAAACACTCCATGTTCGACAAATGGCCAGTCTACGTTAACTTTCTTGCGATATGTCATAATTTAGCAGTTTAAGTTCCTCCTGACGACTGCCACACTGAGGCGCAACCGCTTTGAATGTGCGCAATAAAAAAAATAAAAAATCCAGCTTGCACCAAAAGTTGCATCCTTCGTAGACCATACCTTGTCTTTTAGCATCTGCGCATAGTTCTGCAACACTAGAACCTATCCCTCGATGGTGGCAAATTAATTTTCTATTAATGCAGCACTACGTTCTGGATTGCTGCTGTACGCAACGCGTCTCAGTAATCCGCACGTAAAAAATTAGTGCGTGTATAAGTAAAAAACTCCAGAAAGCTATCCCATGCACTCTAGCACAACAAACATTGCCCAGTCGCGTGCGCATGCAAATGCAGCTGTGTGGATGTAGCTCGTAAATGTATGCGTGTTCCGCCGCATTAGTCACGGCGAGATTTGTCAAAAATTTATCAAAAGGTGAAACTTGTACAAGTCACTGCATGCCCATGAAAGTGCCTTTCGCACCAATACTATACTTAGTACATCGCATGGACTCGCGCTTCCAGAAAATGTTTCAGTAAACTTATGTGAAAAATGTAGCAGCTTTGAGATGAGTGTGAAGTGATTTAAATAGCGCGGCGGGACCGCTATACCAGCGTGAATCCAGACGTACGCAAAAATATGGCCACTGATGGAGTCCTAACAGAACGCCACAAATATTTCTGCGATAAGTGCTGCCGGATATAAGATCCAGTCTACGTTAGCATCAAATTCCTGCCTGCGTACTGCGTGCCTGAGAATGGCGAACCGCGAGCCGCGTCTCCAGCGTGCACAGTCCAATTCACGAGTCACGTATGTCGCGCGAGTGGCGTCCAACATAAACAGCATTTCCTCCGGGGCGCAGTCCGCCGAGCGACTGCGTAGCTGCATGCAATCAGCGCCAGCTCCTCGCTTCCATGGTCGACGCAAACGTCGCCCACATTTTTTATTGAAGCTAAAATAATGTCTACTGGGTAGTGTCATTCATTTGAGGGGTAGCGACGTGCACTATCCAACGTTTAGAGCCAAGATGAGTTCCTTTACAAGTGAAGTTCATCTGCAGTGCTTGCACGGCGTACCGCACCTGCTCGGGCGTGTTCGCATATTGTATATACGGCTGACAATACCACGATTATCAGCCCACGTTCATCTCAGTGTGTAATTATTACGGGGAGAGGGTCGAGCCAACGACGGTAACAGGTAAAACATCCTGGCATATGAGCGTGAGCGGTTTGTTCTGAAGCACGGTCGACTACGGCTTCGAAATAAAGTGAATAGGCTTAGTGACGATATCGGCTACCGGCCCGGTAACCGTCGGCGGTGAAGCGGCCAGCGACGTTACTGAGAACACGGCGATTCTCCGTCGGTAATCGGCTACGTCGCTGTGCGGTTGGCGCGGATGGATTCCGAGCACACGTTCCACGGCAAGCGAATCTTGACGTTGAAAACTCGTTCAATCCACGAAAGGCAACAGGCTGACGGCAAACATCAATAGAACTCGGGTATTACGCGCGCCAAGATTCTTTAAATGTCACTGAGGCGCCAGTGCCGAATATATGCGGAACAGTTTTATCTTTTACACCAAGCACGCAAATTCGCTTCAAGCATGCTCCCAGCAATAACTTGAGTGACCCCGTATATATTTTCACGAATGTCATTTAAAAAATGTCTCCTTACGTATCAGTGAACGCTACATTTTAATACGACCTCCACTGCACTAATACGCCAGAGCACGTAGCGACGCACTGGTGCATATAAACCCCCGTTCTTTTACCGCAGTGGCCGCGGTGTGATGTGGTGTAATGGTTAGCGTACGCGCTTGGTGATCGAGTGTTCGCGAGTTCGAATCCGCGTGTGTTTACTATGAATTTTTCTGTGGTTTACTTCTGACCGTAAATGTGTATATCGATTATGTATGTCGTAAAATATGTGTCTAAGCCTCCAAGTCGAACTCAAAGTCGAACTACAGGAATAGACATTGTACACTGATAGCGGCGAACAGAGCGTCGGCCGTCGATAAACTGCTCTGTGGTAAGGCGCGTCGGCATTTATACATACAGCATCGAACATCCCATCCTTATCGCTGGTGGCTGCGTTGCGCGCTCAAGCCTATAGGAAAATTCTAAGAAAGTCTGGAAAGTTCCCAAACATTACGGCATGGATTGCGCAAGGCGGCGGCTACGCGTGCAACGGAATAAAAAAATCCACAGCATATCCACGGGGTGAATTATGATGAGTGGGGCGAAGCTCCGGAGGTAATCATCACGGTACCGTGAATACTCCGAGTAATTCGCCCAGTATATGATCAAGTAAACACGTGAGAAACACCGTGTATATATTAACATCAAACTTTATTCTACTGTGGTTTACGTGGTTCCTTCATTACAACGGTCCCCCTAGCGTACGTCGCCGCACTAAATCGAACGATTGCCTTCCACCAATGACACGCGCCATATGTGAATCTTCCGTGAATTCTGCCCAGTACATCATCGACGACGTGAGATCGGGCGCGTTTATACTAAAGGGTCGCTGAGAGTCATGGCGACTTGCAGCTCAGTTTAATTTTACATTTACGCTGTGAATTTTTATTCTTTAATTACGCACAGGAGAAATCTCACAAAGGCGCTACCTTGGAGGTCTAAATCCAGTCAGTGAACGGCTGCGCAGCGCGAGCAGTCGGTTTTTTCAATCAAGAAACTCGCTAGCAGACGCTGCCTGAGTCGGCCTCGCGAGGCAAGAGAGGCGGGTGGGAGGGACTAGAGCACGCATTTGCAACGCAGCGAGCGCGGAGCGTCGGCGTCGCGAGGCGAGAGGGGGGGGGGGGACTAGAGCACGCATCTGCAACGCAGCGAGCGCCTCCGCGCCATCTAGGGATCTTTCTGAGAACTAGAGGTGGCTACGACAGCGCCATCTAGTGAACACTTTAAGAACTAAAGGTGGCTACCTACTACTACATACTACAGAGGAGGGACAGACCCACACCCAAAGGAGCTTCGCCCCTAAAATGACAAAAAGAAACGCGCGTGCCCTTGCCCCCCCTCTGAAAAAGCATCGTCCCGATGCTCGTAACAGAACATGGAAGGGGGAAAAAGTGCATACACAAATAAACTACAATGATAAAGGGGAAAAAAGGCAGAGTCCTAAGGCTCGCTAACGCGTATAAAACGGCTTAAGGCTCACGACATGCACAGATTCAGGTCGTGCACGGCGCCGCTGCGAGTTCGTGATGCCGTCCGGGATGACCTCGTAGTCTTGAGTGCCGAGTCGTACAAACACCTTGTATGGCCCGAAGTATCGCCGAAGAAGTTTTTCACTAAGTCCACGCCGACGTATCGGCGTCCAGACCCAAACACGGTCGCCAGGCTGGTATTCCACGAAGAGTCGTCGAAGATTGTAACGGCGGCTATCCGTCGTCTGCCGATTCTTCATGCGTAGGCGTGCGAGTTGTCGGGCTTCGGCGCGCTGAAGGTAGACAGACACGTCGAGGTTATCTTCTTCGGTGACGTTGGGATAGGTTTCAAACAGGAGAAAGTGCCTCACACCTGGGCTCGACACCGCGGGAAGGATGCCATGCTTACGGCCTTTGCTGTTTCAGGTCACTGTTACCTGGGCAACATGCTGTGGGCTGTTGGGCTCCTCCTGTCCTGCTTCGGTTGTTATGCCTTGCTCCAGTCCAACTTCACCGTGTTCGACGCCCATTCCTCGCGCAGTGGATTATTTCACCTGCCGGCAAAAGGGAAACGCCTCCTGGCTGACTGACCTCAACTGTGCTGCGCCCACCGAAGCTTCTGGCTCGTCTTGGCTGACACCCGATTCCCGGCCTCTGGAATGGCGACCGTTGACGCTCGGTTTTCCAACCTTGGATGGAAATGACCTCTTCGTCTGGCAACATGCCTCTGCCGTCACGATGGCTGGTCTGCGCAGTACTGTATTTAAGCGTCAGTCTGCGACATGCTGGTTTGGGCTCGACACCGCGGGAAGGATGCCATGCTTACGGCCTTTGCTGTTTCAGGTTGGTTACTTGAATAATGCTTCTTGTATAAGAAGTAGCAACCGTTGCCTCCTTGCGGTGTCGTGCCCATCAGAGCTTCGAAGTGATTTGAAGCGACTTCTATCTTGTGCGTTCGTATGTGGTGCCATGCGTGAACTTTTATTAATGTTAGCCGGTGATGTCGAATCAAATCCCGGTCCTATGAATAAGTCGGAGGCCGACGCATTCGCTCTTGCCCTTAGTGAAATACGTGATCTAAAGGAAAGTTACGAAGCGCTGCTGTCAAAACATGCTACCGCCGAGATCGAAATTAGACAGCTAAAGCGCAAAGTAGAAACGCTTGAAAAAGCCAACGCTGTTCGTATTTCTGACGGGGCTGGTGTGGATGCTGACACCCTTCGTGTCATGTCCGACAAAATGAAAGCGACAGACAACGAAATTAAAAGTTTATGTACCAAGGTGAATTCGCTGGAAGAAATCAACGTTACTCGGTCTGTAACCGCCCCTTCTGGTTCGATTGACGCTTTACGCGATGTGACGAACCAGCTGTCTAAAATTACGAATAGGTGTGATGATGCAGAAAATAGGTTACGTCGGTCTAATCTTCTCTTTTTTGGCCTTGAAGATGACCCCAATGAGAACTGGGCTGCCTCGGAAGATAAGATAGCGAAGTTTTGCTCAGACCACCTGGGCATTTCCATAACAAGTCCCCAATTAGAGCGCGTTCACAGGCTGGGCAGATTTAACACGGATAGACGAAGGCCAATTATTGCAAAGTTTACATTTTTCAAGGACAAAGAGCTGATTCTGTCAAATGCGCGTAAGCTTAAGGGAAGTAATTTTTATATTCGCGAAGATTTTTCTACGAAAACGCGACAAGCTCGCCGAAAGCTTCTGGAATACGCAAAGGCTCAAAACAAACCCTTTAAGCTATCCGTTGATAAACTTCGCATTGACACTAACACCTACGTTTTCGATAATTCTAACAACGTAGTTGTGCTGTCTACGAGATAGCGTGAGGCTAACACGCGCATGCGTAAGAGGAGTCAGTTAAAGTCGCCATCCTTATCTGTGTCTTTTACTAACATTCGAAGCTTACTGCCCAAGAGGGATGAGTTGTGTTCCTACCTAGATGATAGTGATGCAGACATATTAATACTCACGGAGACTTGGCTTCATCCCGACGTAACCAACGAAGAACTGTTCCCATTTAAGGACAACTATAACATATATCGATGTGACCGTATCGATAGAAGAGGAGGCGGCGTGTTAATAGCAGTAAAAAAGACAGTGTCATCATTTCCCCTTGATACTAACCCTTCTATAGAGATAACTTGGACTGCATGCGTTACAACTTACGCTAAAATACTTATAGGATCCTGTTATCGCCCACCGGATGCTCATTTCTCTTTTCCCAAAGATCTACGTGATAACATAGAGCGAGCTACACAACTCTATCCAGCTGACATAATATACCTTTTCGGTGATTTCAATTACCCGCTCATTGATTGGTCTACCATGTCTACCACATGTCGCATCTCATCAAATTTTCTCGAATTGACTCTCGACTACAACTTATCACAAGTTGTTCACCAATGCACCCGTGGTACTAACATACTGGACCTTGTTCTCACTGATGCACCAGAGACCACTGGAACGATTACTTACATAGAAGGATTTAGCGACCACAAGCTCCTTAATTTCCAGATCAATCTACCCGTAACTTTCACAGGCTCAGTGAACAAAAGAATCCGGGATTATAACCGTGGTAATTTTGAACAATTCAGCGCGGAGCTAGAAGATTTTTATCACGAGCTTTTTTCTGCCGTCGTTTGCCTCACGGACCGTGAACTGAAAACTGGATACTTTTTAAACAAAAAATATTAGAGTTAGTTGACCAGTTTGTGCCGCTAATCACTATATCCAACGATAAAACTAACCCCTGGTTTACTAAACATCTTCGAACATTACGAAATAAAAAGAAACGTTCATATAATACCGCGAAACGAAATGATTCTCTGTGCTACTGGGATAAATACAAGGTGTGCCTAAAAGACTACTGTAAAGCTTTAGGCGCAGCAAAGAAGAAATATTACTCGCAGGACTTGCCCTCACTTCTCAAAAATAACCCAAAAAAGTTCTGGCAAATAATTTCACCCTACAATAAGTCTGCTAATCACATTACAATACACGATACTGAACAAACTCCGCTTTCTGATGAAGCTTCCGTGATTGCTTTCAATGAGTATTTTGCCTCTGTTTTTACACAGGAAGATTGTTCCAATGTGCCATTTGTCCCAGATCAACCTTTCCCTTTCATGGCTCCAATCACCGTCACTGCCGAAGGTATAGCGAAACTCATCACCAATCTTAAAGTTTCTACTTCATCAGGCATTGATAACATTAACTCTAAAATACTGAAGAACACTACTGATATTTCCAGTCTTTTCCTGTGTCTCATATTTAACCAGTCTCTATCATCAGGTGAGCTGCCTAAAGATTGGAAGATTGGCAAGGTAATTCCTGTATTCAAGTCCGGTGACAGGCACTCGACCCGTAATTATCGACCCATTTCACTAACATGCATATCCTGCAAACTACTTGAACATATCATAGCTTCACATATCTACGATCACCTTGAATCAAATAACTTTTTTTTCTTTAATCAGCACGGCTTCAGAAAAGGCTACTCATGTGACACTCAGTTATTCGAATTCACGACTGACCTTCACTTTAATATGAACACTAACGATCAAACCGATTGCCTCTTCCTTGATTTCGCCAAGGCATTCGATACTGTCCCTCATTGTCGTTTAATTTCCAAACTATCTGCACTTTGTATCGATTCATTAACCCTGTCTTGGCTACGCAACTTCCTCTCTTCGCGTAAGCAATTTACGGTGGTCAACGACGTCTCATCTAACCTTTGCGACGTCACGTCCGGTGTTCCTCAAGGCAGTGTAATAGGTCCGTTACTTTTTTTAATATACATTAATGATTTGCCCGCTAACCTTTCATCCTCAGTTAGGTTGTTCGCCGACGATTGCGCCATATACCGCAACATTAAATGTTTTAATGATCATTCCGCACTCCAAAATGACCTTGACCTAACCTTCCGGTGGTGTGAAACTTGGCAGATGTCCCTTAATACCTCTAAATGTAAGTTAGTCTCGTTCACTCGAAAGCGTACTAACTCAGCATTTCACTATACGATTAATAACATCATGGTTTCGGCTACACCATCCTACAAGTATCTCGGCGTTCACCTTTCATCGGATTTATCCTGGACTACGCATATAGCAGCTGTTTCATCGAAAGCCTCTAAATCTCTTGGTTATCTCCGCAGAAACTTGCGCAGCGCTCCATCTAACGTGCGCGCATTATCATATATTACTTATGTTCGCCCACAACTAGAGTATGCAGCATCCACATGGTCACCATATCAAGACTACCTAGTACGTATATTGGAAGCCGTCCAGAATAGGGCAGCGAGATTCATCTCTGGGAACTACGACTATCATTCAAGCATTACACTAATAAAACAAGACCTTGCATTTCAGTCACTGGAAGAACGCCGCACCATTGCTCTTTTATGTCTGTTTCACAGGTACATTTATAGTGTAAATTTCATTGTTTGCCACTTCATTCTCCTGTGCGCACATCCCGACGCATCCACAACGCACGTAGCTTCATGCGCATTCATGGTCACACGCAGGCATTTAACTCATCATCACTACCTCGAGCCATTGCACATTGGAACGATCTTCCTGATCACATTGTATCCATCCCTAATCGCGAAACATTCCGTGATAACCTGATTTCATTGTACTCTAGCATTGTATAACGTTGTTCCGTCTTGCTGTTTGTTATCTTTTTCTTTTTATTTTTTGCTTTTTGTCTGTATTCCTCTTTATTGTTTTGTAAATACTGATTCCCCCCTTACTCAATGCCCTTCAATGGCTGTAAGGCATTTTGAATAAAAAAAAATAAAAAAATAAAAAAGATCAGGCTGGCCGACAGTTTCGATAGGGGACCTATCTTTGTCAAAGGCGCCTTGGCATCCTTATCGTGTTAGTTTTAAGGGGTTAGTGATGGCGTCATGTCCAGCGGTGGCGCGTCTGTTGCTGTTGGTAATTTCTGCCTGGAAAGAGAGAAACTCGAAAGCAGAGGAGTGTAGCCCTTGCCACATTTCAAGAAAGTTTGCAACCATGTTCGGCTCTGCCATGTCAGAGTTAAAAGGAGCTGCAAAGAAAGAAGGAAAAAAAAGAACAAAAAGAGCGGGGGGGGGGGGTACAACAAAGCGAGAGGGCGAGTGCAGCCATCACAAAGAGCTGCAAAAGGTGGTGCGGAAGGCAACTACAGGCGGGGAGAAAAAAACCGGGCGGCTTACGTTTAAAAGTCCGCCAAAGAGCTGCAGAAGGTGCTGGGGAAGGCAACGACAGGCGAACGGGCGGCGTACGTTTAAAATTCCGCCAGACTGCTTTAAGTGATATTGAAAGGGTTGCCTGAAAAGCTCCTGCTTAATGGGTTAAGTAGTTGGCTGGCATATGCATCCAGTGTCGTCGGTGGCTTCAAAAATAGGGCGGCCATCAACTAAGAGGGGAAAAAAAAGAAGAGGAGGGGCGGCCGGGGGGAACAATCGGAATAAGAATCGTAGAACTTCCTGAGAAGGCGAGGGCCGTGACAATGCTGGGCTGGACGGTCTTTGGAGCGCGGAAAGGGGAAAGGGAACCGTGGTTCGGAGTCACTAGAAAATGAAAAATTCTTAAGAGTATAATATATACACACATATGGCAACATTTATACATGCAAGATTAAGAGATATTAAAAAAGAATATTGATAGTGTAATATGGGAGCTGGTCTGGATTTTATTTTACGAATAGGTTAAGGTTTTTTTGAAAGCTGAGCGTACTTTATGTCTCTTGATATTATAGAAATCATGCTATGGCTTTTATTGATTCCAAATTACCACGTGCTAGATTTATTCCTGATGGGTGTAGGGCTTGAAATTTGTGTATCAAATACGATTCCATGTATTTCCTCTCACGTGGTGACCGGAAATTTGTTTGTAGAATGTAAAGTTTGGCTTGACTGAAATTGTGGTATTGTTAGTTGAAGTGGCTGGCTACTGCTTTTGGTAAGTTGTGCTTTGTGTCTACGCGGTGGCTGTTCAGTCTTACATGAATTGGTTGTCCAGTTTCTCCTATGTACTGTTTTTTACAGGTGGCACATTCAATGCAGTAGATCAGGTTGTTTGAGGTGCACGTGAAGTTCGATGTTACCTTGTGAAGGTAATCGGATGCTGTGCTTTTTACGTTGGTGGCTGGCTGTATATGTTTGCACGTAGAACATCTTGGACGCCCACAGGGTCCAGATGCTGGTGTAGTTCTTGTTGCGAGTTTTGCATGCACGAGCATATCTTTAAAATTGGCGTTGCGTCTGTAGGCAACCTTAGGCGGTTCGGGGAAGATTTTTTTAAGTTTCTGGTTGGTTGTTAGAATCGGATAGTATTTTGTGATGATATTGTTTATGTTCGGAAGTGCGTTAGAAAATTTTGTAGTGAGAAGAGGCGTTGTTGTTGTTGTGGTTTTAGGGCATGGTTTGAGTGTCTCAGTGCGATCTAGTTTTAGTGCGTCCGTGTAAGCTTTATAAGGGAACGCGTTTGGATGGCTTCTGTTTGCTAGTGTTTCTTTTAGAGTAGTAAGTCTGTTTACGTAATCCTCATCTACGCATATGCGACGTAACCTTGTTGCTTGGCTCCTGAAAATGCCCTGTCTACAATGTTTCGGGTGATGGCTAGTATAATCTAGGTATTGTTGCTTTTCAAATGGTTTTTTATACAGCGTTGTCTTTATTATGCATTCTCAAGATATATGGTTGTGTCAAGAAAGTTGATGTACTCAGCTGAGCCCTTATGAAAATGAGTCTTGAGTGTCTAGTGTCGACTAGGTGCGCTCCTAATGAGTCACTAGACAGACATTAGACATGCAAAGCCTAATGTCGTTTAACACTAAGTGTACATCGGAGAGTCAAATGACCATGTGCTCTTTAATTTCTGGTGACTGAAGTGTTCAGACTTTCAGTTGCCGTTCCTAATGTCAAAACGCGCATCACAACAAAGAAGTTAAAAAGCCTTAATCGCCACCGTAAAATCAGTTTATCACAACAGACAAGTTCGTCTTTCAGAGACTACAAGCAATAAACAATTTGTGTTGCAATGTACACAAATATCGTGTTTCAGTAGAATGCGTAAATATTTTACATATATCGCCCATGCACCGGCGATCGAAGAATTGCTGACGACCCCAGCAAGGTTCATTATATTACCTGCCGCATATATAGAAGTAAGCATTTCCTTATTTTTAAAAGGCATGAGTCGATCACATATGCAAATATGAACAGATATGATCAAGTGACACTGCGAACACTCGCTCAGGTGCCCGTATTGCCCATTTTTCCAGTAGAAGTTAACGGAGGAGAGTGGGGATTACCCGCACGGCGTCGCGAAGGATTTTGGGGGGCGGAGAAGAATTGGAACTGTGGACAATGGGTGACGTACAGAAAAAAAAAGTTCGTTGTTGTTGTGATAAAAATTAGGGACTGTTCTTATGCATGGTGCACTTACATATATGTCCAAAACAGAATGTTGTTGGTTGCAAAGATACGCGGACAAGCGTTTTTCCCAACCTCAAACTACTGTCTCTATCTCTCCTCGCTGTTGCAACGCTGGTCAGAAGCAGCCGACAAGCAAAGTTCGATTTGGCCCAACGTCGCGTACATCTTTCTCCCGCCCCGCCCCCCTCGTAATGTCGTCTCCACGCGACTCTCTCGCTCTCCACGGCATCAACTCCTCTCTCCCTTCACTCCTTCCTTGTCCCATTCACCTCCTCTGTGTGCAACGTTGGGTGTCGCTTATCACACCCTACCCATTTCCTCCTCCCATCATAATCCCCACCTCTTTCTATCCACGGGAGAGGGCAGTACCTTGAAACAAAAAAGCGTTTCTTTTGAGTAAGGACTCAGAGATGACCATCGTCTCGGATGCGAGTTTGAAAACTGCCCATTTCTAACTTTCATTTCCCCAAAACAAAATGTATAGTTGTATAACAAAATCGAACAGCCATAACACATTCCCAACATGCACACACGGGTGTAAAAAAAGCCATAAGTACACTTTTTTGTATGTACAGTGACAAATAAAAACAACATTGCTTTATTTTCTACGGAGCGCTGTTTGAAGAGAGGGCCAGCACGCACCAAGGAGATATTTATATTTGTTCTGATTTAAGCAGCGTCATTTCGCGTTTTTGCACTTGTGAAAACGTCGCACCTTTTACGTGCACCTCACAGTCAAAATAGCGCCTTCGTCTTCAAGTGAGCGCTCGTCACCCTCCAGCTTTCCCGACGACTCGCCGAGGGAGCTTCTGACGAATTTCACTAGCAAATGGCTGCATAAGCCTGAGACGGCCGCTCGAACAATGAAATGGCCGTCACATGAGGTACGGAAGCTTCACAAACCAAAACTAAATTCGAAACGCGCACCGAACTGGACTATTTCACGGAGCAGTACATGTGCAGTAGCGCCGCCCCCGTAGCCTTCCCTTCATTGCCAAGAAAAGTTGTCCTTGGGGGCGCTTTAGTTGTTTGACGGGTGCGCGCGGTTTGTGTGTGTGCCATGCTGTGTTCTACAATGCTTCGTTACCACGTTTATCGATTATGCACGTTGGTTACGTGATTCAATATCAAGTGTACCTTCCAAGACGATCTAGGTCCTAGTCTCGTGACTGACGGCGAGTGCGGACGTACAGCAGCCTTTTGACAAGACTGTCGCCGAGTGTACGGTACATTGTGGACTGTAAAGCTGAAGAGTGCGCAGTCGATGCCTGATTTTGGTAAGTTCTAGAATATTTCTGAATTACATAGCTAGGTTACTTCATTACATGACGTCTTTTACGCAGGAACCGAGTGTGATCGTCTGGGCGGTGTGTTCACTCTGCGGGGATGATGGCCAGAGGAAGGATGATAGACAGGTATGTTTTACGCTATGCTCAATGCTTTCTGTGCACTTTATACGGTTGTATGAAGCATTCACCATGTGTGTTCACTACCTACAACTGCAACGGGTGGATCAAGGCACGTTGCTTTGCGCGATACTCCGCTTCTGTAACGCAAGCGTTTCGTGTAATGGCGCTCTTCTTCCTTGGCTGTTCGATTATTCCAAGAATGCCTGTCGGTCGGCCCGCCCGCTTCCCACTTGCTGGAGAGAGAGAGAGAGAGAGAAAGATAAACTTTATTTACAATAAAAAAAAAATTCTTTTGGGGGGAACCCTAGTCGAGGGCCCCACTGGCCTTGGCCGCCCGTTCAACCTGGTCGATCAGCGCTTGCTGATCGGCCAGGTCTGGAGTGCGAGGGTAGAGGGGGTATACAAAAGCTTAAGAGTATACGTTGTTGGGCTAGTTGGTTCATAATCTTCAAAATTGGCCAGCGCGAAAATGGACAAGGACTGAGAAGGAACACTGATGTACAGGACAGGCGCTACTCGCAACTAAACTTTATTCAGAAACGTCTTCCTACATATATACACAGCCGAGTGGCGCGCGCAGGCGCAATGCACATGACAGTCGACATGCTAATCAGGACCGGGAAACCAAAACATATTCGCATTACAACCAAGTGTCTAAGAACAGTCTTTCCTTACTGCGCAGAACAACAGAAGTGTCACTGATACATTCACGGTCTTTCTTTTTAATATGATAAGCCTCCATTAGTTCTCTGGCCAGCGCATTCCCACTTCTGCCCAGAATTCGAATGCTAGACAGCACTGGCTCACAGGCACAGGTCCTACAATGCGTAGGCAGATGAAAAGTCAAATTATTCTTAACAGAGCGCTCGTGTTCCCGTCCGCTCGTGTTGCGTCAACGATCGAGCACGGGAACACGAGCGCTCTGTTAAGAATAATTTGACTTTTCATCTGCCTACGCATTGTAGGACCTGTGCCTGTGAGCCAGTGCTGTCTAGCATTCGAATTCTGGGCAGAAGTGGGAATGCGCTGGCCAGAGAACTAATGGAGGCTTATCATATTAAAAAGAAAGACCGTGAATGTATCAGTGACACTTCTGTTGTTCTGCGCAGTAAGGAAAGACTGTTCTTAGACACTTGGTTGTAATGCGAATATGTTTTGGTTTCCCGGTCCTGATTAGCATGTCGACTGTCATGTGCATTGCGCCTGCGCGCGCCACTCGGCTGTGTATATATGTAGGAAGACGTTTCTGAATAAAGTTTAGTTGCGAGTAGCGCCTGTCCTGTACATCAGTGTTCCTTCTCAGTCCTTGTTCATTTTCGCGCTAGCCAATTTTGAAGTATACAAAAGCGCCGCTGCGGCTTCTCTCCGGGAGCTGGATGACCTTGGGGACGCCTGCGCGATGTGTGTCGCAGGGAGGGTCACACTCGCGTTGTTCTTTTGGGCGCAGGGGACCGGAGTGGGGGAGGTGAGGAAGGAGGGGAGGACTGCAGTGCTTGAGTGCCCAAAAGGCATGCGGTTAAACTCGTAAAGACCGGAAGGTGTCCGGAACGCTGTTTTGCACTTGTCTTCTTCAGCAACGTGAATTTGCCAATATGCCGCACGAAGATCAAGTGATGAAAAGAATTTATAGTGCCGTACAGTGTCAATGGCGTCGTCGATGCGGGCAAGTGTGTATGAATCGGGGATGGTGTGCTTGTTTAACTCCCGATAATCAACACAAAACCGGAGGCTCCCATTTTTTTCCGAACAAGGACGACGGGAGCGGCCCATGTACTAGCAGATGGTTTTATTACATTAGCGGCCAGCATTTCCTGCACTTGTTCGGCAATCACGGCTCGTTCGCGTTCGGCGTAACGTCGTAGTGGTATAGAGATGGGCGCATGGCCATCTGTAGGTATGTGATGTTCACGTAACCTTGTTCCTGGGAGCTGCGATGTACTTTCCGCGAAGATCTATGTCGTTTGAGCACTGAGAAAAGGGTAGTAGGTCCGTCAAGCTCACCTGTAGTGACTGCAGTAGTTGCGGAACCCAAGACTAATGGACGTGAAAAAACTGCCCCACCCTCGATGACAAGCTGTACGTCAACAGACAGAAGATAATCGCTCCCAGGACCATATCGGCGGGCAAGTGCTCGAAGACGGGAACAGTTGCAAGGAATTTGCTCCCGGTTTCAGTTTGAAGCTGCATGTCCAGTGCACCGATAGGTAATACGCTGCCGCCGAGGCCGCAAAGGGCTGACTCGGTCCAAGGCCGGAGGATGACGTCGTGACGTCGAAGCAGTACCGTGTGTTCCGCTCCAGTATCCACCAGAGTCGTCAGCTTCCCGATACGGTCGACGTGGACTCGAACTGTTGGGAGCGGCTGCGTTTGATATTGAATTGCTTGATGCGGATCTTGTACGGAGCTCTCGTATCCATGTCCGCAGCGAGTACAAGAACAGCAACCGTGTGGCATTGTAGAGTGTGCCTGAGCGGAGACTACAGGGACGCGCCGTCTAGCAGTTTCCTGCAACTCTGCCACCCTGCGGGTGAAGTTCTCGAAGCCGTCGTGTGCTGTATGCAAAGACAGTATGGCCGCGTGCGTCGAGTCATAGATGCCATCGACGACGTACTGTCTGGCTGCTGGAGAGGGCCAGGCGATGTCACATGCTTGCAGGAGGCGTAATTTGTCATAGAGGTAGATGGCGATCTCTTCTGTTGGGCCTTGCCGGCGCGACCGCATCTCCATGAGGCGAGTTTCATAGGCGCCCGGAAGCGGTGCAAACATGGATGTCAGGGCAGCGCTCCAAGTAGACCTCGAGGCATGCGTGCTTCCCTGAAAGCGATGCGAGGCTTAGGCAGCTCCTCGGAGATGCCCTTCCGCGACGAATTTCTTGGTGGACTCTGGCTAAGAATAATTCAGCGCAACAGAGTCGACGATGCCGACCCAGGTGACAGGGTCGTCCTTATACCCATGAAACTCTGGAATTTGTGGGAATCGCCGCCGATAAACCCCCTCTCCCCCAATGACTACGACACGAGTTGTGATCCGACGGCAGTGCGCATGCTCCACGCGTCAGGAGGAACGCATAATGGGCGACCGTGGACAGCCATGGGAGAGTGGCCGACAGACTGTCGCGGGGAGTGTTCGTGTACGCGGCGTGCGCCCCGCCGGGGCCAAGGTTAGGGGCCGGAAGTTTTACTGTTAATTGTTTTGCCTAACCGTTGAAGTTTGTTCTAGCTAATAAATGCTTTCCAAGTTCTCCAGTCTCTGACGGCGTTCCTTGGGGCGGACGACCACGAACCCCACATCTGGCGCCCAACGGTAGTGTCGTCCGCTACCAGCAAGCATGGAGGCCGCACTGAAGAATTGCTGGAAACTATGGAGCGCCTCTACATCACCTCAGCAAAATTTTGCGCGGCGAGGGGAGACGCAGAGTCGGCAGCCTACCTGGCAGTGAGGGGCGTGGCGATCCCGACCGCCGGCATTGGACAATGGCGGGTGCCCCAGTTTGGACAGCTGGGCACACCGCCGCAAGCAAACCGAGAGCCCGAGGTCGTGACTGTCGATGGCGCAGAAGACGAAGAGCGGAAGGCCCCGGTTTGGAAAGGATGCACGTCGGCGCAAGAGCCGAGACTGAGTGCGGCAAGGAAGAGGTCGCCGAGAACGAGGAACAGGTCGACGGTGGTGGTGCGGAAGCAGCCGCGTGGAATCCGATCTCAAGTGCGACAGTGAAGGGGTCGGCGGCAACGCTGCGGCAGAGCAGCTCCTGAACGGCGACCATGACGTGGACGCCGATAGAGAGGACCAGGTCGCGGCAACAAAGGACAAGGCGAGGACAGAAACGCCGACGCCTGCCGTGAGTGCCGACAGTGAGAAAAGGGCTACAAGAAAGGCAGCGGCTGCGGCGGAGGCCATGACAGATGCCACGAATACCACGCCAAAGGCGGCCGCGGAGAAGGTGCCTGCGCGGGACCTCTGGGTGAGCGGCAAAACGGCAAGGTAGGTCCCCCAACGTCGTCAGTGACGCCAACACGGCCGGTGCACGCTGTCTCGCCTCCTCGACTACGAGCACCGCCGAGGAAAAAAACAAAACGCGTCCAGCACCTTCAACACAGCGAACGGCACGGAATGGTCATCTCCGTCGAATGCACGGGGAACGGGGCCGGTGACGCCCTGCGCAAGTGCAAGACCGCAGCTGCCGCGTTGGCGGCCACGAGGACCACGGGCGCCGTCAAAGAAGACTGTGAAGCGGTTTCTTCAGAGGGGGGGGGGGGGGAATGTGGGATCGCCGCCGATAAACCCCCTCTCCCCTAATGACTACGACACGAGTTGTGATCCGACGGCAGTGCGCATGCTCCACGCGTCAGGAGGAACGCATAATGGGCGGCCGTGGACAGCCATGGGAGAGTGGCCGACAGACTGTCGCGGGAGTGTTCGTGTACGCGGCGTGCGCCCGCCGGGGCCATGGTTAGGGGCGGAAGTTTTAGTGTTAATGTTTTGCCTAACCGTTGAAGTTTGTTCGAGCTAATAAATGCTTTCCAAGTTCTCCAGTCTCTGACGGCGTTCCTTGGGCGGACGACCACGAACCCCACAAATTGAAGTCTCAGAGATTAGAAAAGTGTAGCGCACTGAATGCCGGAAGGAGAGCAGCTTGCCATGCTGATGAGCTGTTGTGTCAGCATGCCCGAGGACCGGGCAATGTCGCGTCGCAGTACTACCATGGAGCCGCCGTGGAGGCCGTGGAGTGCTCGGACTCCGGGAGCACTCTTCCGTTTCGAAGTGGCACGGACGTAGGTGGGTTGACGTAAACTATGACTGCGTTTCGCGACTGCGCCATGTAAGGTAAGAGAATAGAGACAACGCCTGTGCGCTAGGCCGGCGTTCTAGTCGGTCCTGTGCCGCGTCAGCGCTTAACCCACAACCCAGGTCTGCTTCAATCAGCACAATCTATATATATATATATATATATATTCTATATATATAATATATATATATATAATATATATATACATATTTATACGGAAAGTGAACAACAAGCGCTGGCTGAGATGTCCACGTATCAAAATGCGCAGATTGTTCCATGTCCTAGGAGAGTTCCGTAAACATAGCACTTGAGAAACTGGTGCCGCAGTCTGGTGAATTCTGGAACTCTCGTTCGCGAGGCTGATTGTTACGTTCAGGAGAAGTCTTGATTATGCGCTATTCTATGAAACACTACCGACGAAGAAGACGTACAGACGAACAGAAGTAGACGAGACAAAGCGCAATTTCAACTGATTTATTTCGTGCGTTGTTCAAATATATATCGAGTACAGGCACACGTCAGAGTGATCCACACACATACCCTCGCCTACACGTCATCCACCCTTCGCGTTTCCACTACAAGATTTACTTATGCAGAGATAAATGTAAACGGCAGCTCACACGCAGTTTTTTTCACCCAGAGAAGCCATGATGGCTGCTTCAGAAACCAATCTCTCTTTTCATCTTTCACGTGTTTTACAATTTTTGTTTTTTCAAATTCGGGTGCGCACGAGCATCGATTACAATGTGTTGCTAGATTCCCTAGGGTGGGTGACTTGCTCGCAATTGTACCGATGCTCTCTAAGTCTTGTGTTAATACATCTCGAGGTTTGTCCTATATATTGTTTTCCGCAGGTTTAGCGGTATACTGTACACTACTTCTACGTCGCACTCGACAAACCTCTGCGCATGTTTTATCTGACATCTATTGCTTTTTGTGGTTTCATTTGCCTTGTTGACTTTGTTACAAAGACTTATCAGTTTCTGTGGTGCTGAGAATACAACAGGGACGTCATGTTTGTTCGCTATCCTTTATAGTCTATGTGATACATTAATGTACATAGGGGATCACCACCGGCCGCTTCTCTCGCTTTGGCTTCTGCATTCTTTTTTTGTTCCTGATATATTCCGTAGTATTTTTCCGCAACAGATGCAATTATGGAGTCTGGAAAACCACTTCTTTTAGCCTTTCTACCTGGACATGCAAGCTCTTTGACATCAAATGCTCACAGGATTTTTGGATTGACTGACATAGGCAGTTTCGCGCAACACTTCTTTTTACAAGTTTAGAATGACCACTTGAATAGCTCATCAGCGCTTTTTCACTTTTCGTCATGTATGCCCAGCACGTGTGGCTGGCACTCAGGTGAATTTCTAGGTCGAGAAAACGCATCACACTCTTTTTCGGTAATTCTACTGTAAAATCTAATCCATGGAACGCTTCACGAAAAATGTCCAATATATATTTCACCTTATTTTTAAGATCAAGTTCAAAGTCAAAACAGAGCAGGAAATCATCCACATATCTAAAACATGCTGTCGCACCAATGTCTTCCGTTTTTTGTCTGAGCATGCGGTCCCCTTTCGCCATGAACAGGTTGCACAGCACTGGGGCAATACACGACCCGATCGCTATTCCATCTCTTTGGACGTACACAGTTCTTCGTATTCTACACAAAGCGACTTCAGATATGTCCTTAGCAGTTCCAGGAAATCTTGCGCTCCAATCAGGCATTGATTCATAAATTTGGTGTTGCCAAAGGCGTCGATGCTTTCTTCCACAGCTTTTATCGCTTCACCTTGCGGAATGTTATAAAACATGTCTTGGACGTCTACTGATATACAGGTGACCGGAAGGCTTTCCTTTAAAATTCAATTACCTTCGGCGAACCATCAATAAGGTATGGGTCGTCGACTGGCAGAACAGATAGATGGGTCTTCAAATATCTTGCAACATGATTTTGCCACGTTTCTTTGTCTTCTACGATCACCCTGAAGGGGTTGTCTTCTTTATGAGTCTTAACCGAGTAAAATGGACGAAGTGAAACATCTCTGCTTTCCTTGACTTGTTTCTGAAGCTTCCCGAGGCCGAGTCTTCCACATAACTTGCTTGCATTCTTGCGCAATTTTCCTAGTCCTTGGTAGTCAATATCCGTGGCGTTGAAATTTTTGAATAGAGCTTGCCGTGCTTTTTCTTCGTAATCTTTCTTGCGCATGACAACAAATCGCGCTGTTTTGTCTGACAACAAAAGTGTTAAATGTTGCTTTTTAGGAACTGGACAGCTTCGTTCATGCACACCCGTGCGCGTTTTGCTTCTAGCTTATTCGCGATGCATTGGACGCTTTGCGAGATACATTCGCTTTTCTTTTCATCCGGAATTCGATCTGCAATATCATGTACGATCCCCAGCCACTGTACTGGCTTGAGGTGTGGCTGCACAGCAAACTTTGGTCCTTTATCAAGAGTGCACTGTACCTGATCTGGTAGGCAGCCACCCGAGAGGTTGATGTGTCCTGTTGCCTCTCTTTTCGCCTTTTTTCTTTCCTTGGCAGACCGGAAAAAGCCCTTTTCCATCGCATCTCTCCAAGTTGCTCTGCCATGCTCAAATAGTGCCTTGCCATTGTCCTTGCTGTGTCTCTGTCCCATGAGGCGGAGCATATTGCCTGGATGTGTTGTCGGTAGATTCGAACCTGTCTCCAGCTTTCCGCTCTGAGTATTTTGCAAAGCCTTCTAGACGTCTTCTCGGTGGGTGCCAGCTGCCCCAGAAATGCCGTCAGCACCGGGTTTGCCAAACCTTGCGACAAAGCATATGTGAGGGTCCGTGTTCGCACTCTTTCTTGTACGATGCACTCAACAAAGTAGAACACCGTGGATGGCAGGAATGTCAGGAACATATAAGCCCGATGTACTCGAAATCAATGTTAGTAAGGCGATGATTGGGGCTAGGCGATGAGTGGGGCTAGTAAGGCGATGATTGGGGCTAGCATTAACACAAGGCTTAGAGAGCATCGGTACAATTGCGAGCAAGTCACCCACCCAGGGAATCTAGCAACACATTGTAATCGATGCTCGTGCGCACCCGAATTTGAAAAAACAAAAATGTAAAAACACGTGAAAGATGAAAAAGAGAGATTGGTTTCTGAAGCAGCCATCATGGCTTCTCTGGGTGAAAAAAACTGCGTGAGCATGCCGTCTTTACATTATCTTCTGCAGAAGTAGTAATCTTGTAGTGAAAACGCGAAGGGGGATGACGTGTAGGCGAGGGTATGTGTGTATTATCACTCTGACGTGTGCCTTGTACTCGATATATATTTGAACAACGCACGAAATAAATCAGTTGAAAGTTGCGCTTTGTCTCGTTCTACTTCTGTTCGTCTGTACGTCCTTCTTCGTCGGTAGTGTTTCATAAAATAGCGCATAATCAAGACTTCGACATGAACCAACTAGCCCCAATCATCGCCTTACTAACATTGATTTCGAGTACATCGGGCTTATATGTTCCTGACATTCCTGCCATCCCACGGGTGTTCTACTTGTTGAGTGCATCGTACAAGAAAGAGTGCGAACACGGACCCTCACATATGCTTTGTCGCAAGGTTGGCAAACCCGGTGCTGACGGCATTTCTGGGGCAGCTGGCACCCACCGAGAAGACGTCTAGAAGGCTTTGCAAAATACTCAGAGCGGAAAGCTGGAGACAGGTTCGAATCTACCGACAACACATCCAGGCAATATGCTCCGCCTCATGGGACAGAGACACAGCAAGGACAATGGCAAGGCACTATTTGAACATGGCAGAGCAACTTGGAGAGATGCGATGGAAAAGGGCTTTTTCCCGGTCTGCCAAGGAAAGAAAAAAGGCGAAAAGAAGAGGCAACAGGACACATCAACCTCTCGGGTGGCTGCCTACCAGATCAGGTACAGTGCACTCTTGATAAAGGACCAAAGTTTGCTGTGCAGCCACACCTCAAGCCAGTACAGTGGCTGGGGATCGTACATGATATTGCAGATCGAATTCCGGATGAAAAGAAAAGCGAATGTATCTCGCAAAGCGTCCAATGCATCGCGAATAAGCTAGAAGCAAAACGCGCACGGGTGTGCATGAACGAGCTGTCCAGTTTCTAAAAAGCAACAATTTAACACTTTGTTGTCAGACAAAACAGCGCGATTTGTTGTCATGCGCAAGAAAGTTACGAAGAAAAAGCACGGCAAGCTCTATCAAAATTTCAACGCCACGGATATTGACTACCAAGGACTAGGAAAATTGCGCAAGAATGCAAGCAAGTTATGTGGAAGACTCGGCCTCGGGAAGCTTCAGAAACAAGTCAAGGAAAGGCAGAGATGTTCACTTCGTCCATTTTACTCGGTTAAGACTCATAAAGAAGACAACCCCTTCAGGGTGATCGTAGAAGACAAAGAAACGTGGCAAAATCATGTTGCAAGATATTTGAAGACCATCTACTGTTCTGCCAGTCGACGACCCATACCTTATTGATGGTTCGCCGAAGGTAATTGAATTTTTAAAGGAAGCCTTCCGGTCACCTGTATATCAGTAGACGTCCAAGACATGTTTTATAACATTCCGCAAGGTGAAGCGATAAAAGCTGTGGAAGAAAGCATCGACGCTTTGGCAACACCAAATTAGGAATCAATGCCTGATTGGAGCGCAAGATTTCCTGGAACTGCTAAGGACATATCTGAAGTCGCTTGGTGTAGAATACGAAGGAACTGTGTACGTCCAAAGAGATGGAATAGCGATCGGGTCGTGTATTGCCCCAGTGCTGTGCAACCTGTTCATGGCGAAAGGGGACCGCATGCTCAGACAAAAAACGGTAGACATTGGTGCGACAGCATGTTTTAGATATGTGGATGATTTCCTGCTCTGTTTTGACTTTGAACTTGATCTTAAAAAATAAGGTGAAATATATATTGGACATTTTTCGTGAAAGCGTTCCATGGATAGATTTTACAGTAGAATTACCGAAAAAGAGTGTGATGCGTTTCTCGACCTAGAAATTCACCTGAGTGCCAGCCCACACGTGCTGGGCATACATGACGAAAAGTGAAAAAGCGCTGATGAGCTATTCAAGTGGTCATTCTAAACTTGTAAAAAGAAGTGTTGCGCGAAACTGCCTATGTCAGTCAATCCAAAAATCCTGTGAGCATTTGATGTCAAAGAGCTTGCATGTCCAGGTAGAAAGGCTAAAAGAAGTGGTTTTCCAGACTCCATAATTGCATCTGTCTTGCGGAAAAAATACTACGGAATATATCAGGAACAAAAAAGAATGCAGAAGCCGAAAAGCGAGAGAAGCGGCCGGTGGTGATCCCCTATGTACGTAATGTATCACATAGACCTAAAAAAGATAGCGAACAAACATGACGTCCCTGTTGTATTCTCAGCACCACAGAAACTGATAAGTCTTTGTAACAAAGTCAACAATGCAAATGAAACCACAAAAAGCAATAGATGTCAGACAAAACATGCGCAGAGGTTTGTCGAGTGCGACGTAGAAGTAGTGTACAGTATTCCGCTAACCTGCGGAAAACAATATATAGGACAAACCTCGAGATGCAATTAACACAAGGCTTAGAGAGCATCGGTACAATTGCGAGCAAGTCACCCACCCAGGGAATCTAGCAACACATTGTAATCGATGCTCGTGCGCACCCGAATTTGAAAAAAACAAAAATTGTAAAACACGTGAAAGATGAAAAAAGAGAGATTGGTTTCTGAAGCAGCCATCATGGCTTCTCTGGGTGAAAAAAACTGCGTGAGCATGCCGTCTTTACATTTATCTTCTGCAGAAGTAAATCTTGTAGTGAAAACGCGAAGGGGGGATGACGTGTAGGCGAGGGTATGCGTGTATTATCACTCTGACGTGTGCCTTGTACTCGATATATATTTGAACAACGCACGAAATAATCAGTTGAAAGTTGCGCTTTGTCTCGTCTACTTCTGTTCGTCTGTACGTCTTCTTCGTCGGTAGTGTTTTCATAAAATAGCGCATAATCAAAGACTTCATAGGAATACAGATGTTGTGTTTATTAGACTGCTATAAAAGCCGAGCCAACACTAGAACCACGGACGTCAACCTGGCATAACGCCTGCATCGTAGGAGTACATATGTAGCGTGTATTGCTTTGTTATAAAATTAGATAGCCAGCACCACAACCACAATTGACGTTGCGCTGACATTGTGCTTGCATAGGGTGATTTTCCAAAGCAGTTTTCAGACGTGGCATGACTCTGTGGTAGCATACTTGAGTGCCACGCAGAATGCTTCGGTTCGATTTCCTGCTGAGATTCTCATTTTTATTCTTTGAATTCGTCGGGTCAACGGTGTAGGTGTCGGTTTTTGCCAATATCTGCTATCATCGTTCTTGGTAGACACAAACCTTTCAATCACCTGTGGCGCATACCCGTATACCACGCCCCGTCGTAAACGGGTACTGTACCACTCGTGCATGGAGGAAAACGACTGGACGACGTACGCGACAGGGTTTTTACGTATTCATGTCATGACCAGACAGTCATATTCATCAAGTCCTCCTACCCTCCCACGCTAATCTTGGTCTAAACCAAGTTAAAGAGGCGATCACCAGAAGCACCAGACCTAGGTAACTAGATAGAGAGATAGATAGATACGTAGAAAGAAACGCTGCCAAAGGTGCGCTAAGAAATGCTTCGCATTTAAAAACCTGCTCAGTACATCGATCGCATTGGCGGACTTCATGCGGTGATGTGCGGTGATTCGCGTAGGCCGGCACCCATTTGAACAAGTGAAAGACTCAGGGCACAACTCGAGCACCAAAACCATCTCCACCGGAAAAATCACGTAGCACCACTTCGAACACTTTCCGCCTTTCCCAACTCGTAAAAAAAATGTAGCAACTTTCTTATTGCTGACACCCATCATTTGCGACGCATAAACCCTCCACGACAATGTGATGCGTATGCCGAACTCTCGCATTCTTACTAATACAGAGCCCTAAGGAATATGTGCGGAAGGCATTATTTTTTTGTACGGGAACAAAGAGATGGAAGAGTTCAACAAGAAACACGCCGTAGAAGGCATACTGGATGTGTTCATCGATTTTGGAAGGTCATGGTTTCCCAGCTACCGACCTGCCTAAGAGGGCGAGAAGAGAAGGTGCGATAGAGAAGACAGCCAGCATGTGACTGTAACGGGCAAACTGCAAGGAAAAGTCATCATGCGCATTTGAAAGCCCGACATGATCACCGTCAGCGTTGGCGTACTAGGCGGGTAGGTGAACGCTGCGATTAGACCTTCACCCATGCTGATGTAGACGACTCGTTGGAAGATTGCGGCTCAGTTTCGAATTTCGGGTAACGGGAAGACTTGCGTAACTTAACACGGCACTTTTGAGCCATTTACTCCTAACCGATGCCAGCCCCGAGTGGAAGCCATTTAGACAACGCAAGTTGATGACATGACGTTGGACCGTAATAATGTTACACTAAGCGCCGTAACAGTTTATAAGTCTCAGGACGGCGCATACGCTGGCGTACTTTACCATGAGCAGAACACTCATCCACGGAAACCTTCATAGTGCAATAGCGCAAAAAACAGGGACACAGGCAAGAGAGACGATACAGGCGCTATCGCCTGTATCGTCTCTCTTGCCTGTGTCCCTGTGTTTTTGCGCTATTGCACTATGAATTCGTACCACTAGCTCGGCTTTCCGTACCACGGAAACTTGTCCAATTCGCACCGAGCCACTCACACGTACTCATGGACTCATATCACCAATGTTGAGATTAGATGGCGTTTTGCCATGGTGCCAAAAGCACCATATATCCGGTGTTCAGTGGCGTACCAACTCGTTCTCGAGAGGGGGGCAAAACGCCCCCTCACTCCATCGGCCACGTATATAATATATATATCTACGTGTGGTGGTTGTGTGTGTCTTGTGTGTGTGTAATGCAGGTAATAGTAACACAAGCAACACATTTTATACATTCGCCACACAACTTTAGGCAGCATACTTATGTCGACGGCGGTTTCCCAGTAGCAGGGATTTGTATCATTCAAAATTTCTTTGATGTTGTGAAACCTAGCTGCTCACTAATTGTGTTTTTACTATAGGTAGCAATAAATACACTTCTATTTTTCCTAAAAAGTACTGCACTTTCTTCACGCATTCGGGCTTGCGTATATTGCCTTTTTTTGCCTTGTTGTCTCTTAGTCCAAATGGTGCTTCTAGCGCATGGTTACTATTATTATGATTACTATCATTGCTTTACTATTATTATTAACTTGTCAACGCAAGTACTGTTTTAAAAAATTAAGAATTCGTTGTATTGGACAAGTTTTATATTGTTTAAAAGCACTGTATTCGGAACATAGCGTGTATTAGCGCGGCACATAAAAGAAAGGGACAGCACGCTATGTTCATGGATGACCAACTCGCCCGATCAGCAACCCTTCTGATTGTATTCGGCTTTGCAACCATTCTTGGAGGGCCCTCTGGCACCTCTAAGGGTTTACACCAATGTAAACGGTGTAACCATAAATTTTCTTTGAAAAAAATGTGGGCGATTGTAGCGTTAAGCTACTTCGCATTGTTTCCATTTCCGTTGGTCATTAGTGGTTTACAAACGGTAGAAGTTTTCTGGGTAATGTACACAGCGCCTCCTTGTAACGCGATGAAACTACTGGCACAAAAATGATCCATCGCCACTTATGCGCGACTACGTAAAAGATAAGAGAGTAAACTATTTATTTTCCGTAAGGCATGTTGTTGCTCATTAGTTCTTCGGCATTCGTCAAACATTTTCGGTGTGCCATAAAATTACCTGCTTGTGGCGCGACGTCACAAATCAATGAAATCTCATGGCGTTGAAATGACGTGTGCAAAGTAAACTGCGCATTTGTAAGCTGAACATCAGCTAAACATTTTGTTGAATATACGGACAGTGTAACGCAATTGAAGAAGCCTACCCGCCGATCGTATTGGCAGCGGGCACTTATTGCAGCTAGCGAGAGAATTGAGATGCGATAAATGTTGGGAGTTGTAGTAAAACGATGTTGAGCTGTTCGTGCGCTTATACAACTCTATGAACTCATCCTTGCTGAAAAAGAGGAAGACCGAAATAACTGGCGCTTGGCGTGATTATTTATCGTCCGTGTTTTATATTGCGCCGTAAACGTCAGTTCAGTATGAGTCAAGACCAACTAGCGCGGCTCTTTATTCAGCCTCCTGAGTCCAGAAAACCGTGGACCTTGACCATTTCCCTCGTCTGGTTGGTCAAGTTGCCGGGCAATCTTGAAAGCTGAGCTTCCCAATGTGCTCGAGTCCACTGCCATATCCGTCGCCTTGTTTCAAGCCGCCGCGATCGCTGCAAGCTACCATACGCGTATGATAGCAACGCTAAGCAGGTTGATTGGAGACTATAACGCGGAAACGTTTTTTATCGCTTCCAGTTCGACCAAACTAAAACACTCAACATTTCTGCACACTCATCGACTGAAAGCGGCTTGTACATAGAGCAGCGGTGATGCTATTCCTTTTCGCTGAAAGAAAATGAATTTTCTGAAACAGGAAGAGGTTTCATCGCTTCATGAAACCTTTAACGGCTTCCACACGTATTTGCATCGCCAATGATTTAAATTCTAGGTCAGACAGAGCACAATAAAAGCATGACAGACTGATCTAGCGCTATAGATACCCTGCTCAGCGGTAGCTTGCTCTACAATGTTGGACCACAAGGCGCGAAAGTGTCGCATAAGTGGCCTCCACCGCAGAGAGGCTACAGTGCGCGGCCGTGAGTCGCGGAGGGCAATCGTCACAGCGGAGGCGTTGGACAAATTTCATTATATAATTACGTGATTGCTGTGTTGAAGGAAAATTTCGCCTTAATGGCGCTTTGCCAACGTGCATCCGAGAGTGACCACAATCGTACCTTTTCTCAGTGGGGAGGCTGGCGCCCCCCTTTCCCCCGGTAGATACGCCTGTGCCGGTGTTGATGCAAGATTTAACGCGCGTCAGTAAGAAAGGCGTGTCCGCCCATAGGCTGCGTGCAGACTAAACTCAGGCGCCAACGAAGGAGCCTCAAGCGGACGAAAGCGCAGGCCTGATAGGAACATCTCGCCCACTCGCTCCACAGTCACACGGTGACGATGCGCGACATTCTCGCGAGGTGTTCGCTTTGTGCCAGTTGCGAATGAAAGGCTTCATCGAATGAAGAATACTGTAACTGTGATAGTGCCACTGGCCGTCGTTTTCCTACTGGAACAGTTCGCCGAGAACATGCTGGTTGTGCATATTCGGGAGCAGCGTCGCCTGCCTCTGCGCTGAGCACATCGTTTAAAGAGCCTCAATGCTGCCGAAATTACTCAGCACAGGCATAACTTTCATGCTTTTCGCTCGTGCTGTGAAGGAAAACGTTCGCCTCCAGATTGTTTGTAATGAAGGTTTTGGGACCGTAAACAGGTAGTCTAGTTGCATTGTCCATGGAGCTGTTAAAGCTAAAGTGATGAGGAGGAAAAAGAAACCTACCCTCATTTTTTGTTAATCCCACATTTGACTGCTTTGGGTAGACGTTCCAAGCTGCAGGAAGACCCCACAACCGCGATTTACTTGATTTTGATGCGCAAGTCATTTCATTCATGTACAACAAAACTGTCGCCACGAGTTGCATTTTCCTGCGACTAGGGCACGGATGTTGCAGCTGGACCTGCAAATGCACCTGCTTTTGACGCAACAAGCAGCAAGCAAATAGAAGCTGCTTTTGACGATCTGCGAGAACTGTAGCTAAGCAACCAAGAACCGAAATGTAAGCAACATACCTGGCGAACTGCGTTCGTCTTATCTACTACTCTTGTGTCCCGCCCCCCAGCGCTGTTTGTTATCAAAATAATGTCATGCCAACTGGACACCGAACTCACACAACATGTCTCAATTGTCACTGATCCTGGCGAGTGTATTTTTGTCTGAGTGAACTTCGCCCTTGATAGCTAATGTGCTGGGCGAAATCTTTAACGTCCTGCTTTAAAAATGTGTCTGCCTTTCTTTAAAACTTATTGCAGCGGAGAAGCAGTCTATTCCTCGTAGCTCTCTGAATCCAAGTTTGATGATTATGTGCGCGCTTCCCGTTTGCAAGGCTAGCTAAACGCACGCCGCGGAGACTATCTTGGCGGCTGGTTGTAATTGGCGCCATGAACAAATTGCGATCAATGGCACCAGTGTTGTTTGCTTGAAGCTGCCGCCATGTGTGCAGCCGCTTTAGCCTGAGAGTAGCAAGCTGTGACTATTTTCTGCCACCGTTTCTCTCGTTTAGCGAGCTAGGCGACGTGCGGTTTCCCTCAACAACCTCGTACCCTCTGTTGTATCCCACAGCTCATGCATTTTTTGCCGCTACGTCCGCCTCAGGGTGCAGGCGCTCTTGCGAAATGAAATATACGCGCTAGCATTAACGGTCAGAGTCTGTGGATTCTTCTCCTAGCCATGTACGTCGCCTCTGCCATCTACTTCGTTCTGTGTGGTGGCGGCCAGTCAGGTTTTTCGGTGACTGCCTTCGCTTCATTTACTTGTCCCGCACCCGTCATGGAAGATACAGCGGCGTTCATGCTGAGTGGTGCACGACAACACATTCTTTAATGGAATTTCTTTCGAACAGTGTTCGGCCGAGTTTGTCGCAAAAGAATAAGTGCCCTGCCTCGAAGAACGACGCTGTCGTCCTTGGTGGACGTAATCTTCCTGACTGGCACAGTAGTATCCTCGAACTTGGCCAAAATTCTGTTTTCAGCCCCAGCTGATAGTGCTGGATAAGCTGACGCTGTCTCGCAGTATTTCGCGTCAAGTTCTTGACCAGGAGCGCCCGTCCTGCCAAGAGACCAGGGCTTAAAGTCTCCCTTCATTGGAGGGGGGCCCTCATAAAGCGGCAATATATATATTATAAAGAGGTTTATTAGCGGCGACGATATTTGACGATACAGCGACAGTCAAGGCGGGGCCGACTCTCAGCGCGAGCTACGTTCTCTTCGAGCCGAAGAGGGCGACCCACTAGAAGGTGTTCGAGAGGACGACCCATTATCAAGTTCGAACGCTTCGCTACAATTACCCCCGGGTAGGAAAAGGGAGCCACCTGGCGACCTAGCAACTAGTCACTATGAGGGGGTCGTGGTAGGGCTTCAGGCGCTCCACGTTGACAATGTCGCGCCCTCGACGGCGCATGTCCGAAGACGGTTCTATGGGTTCGATGAGGTAGTTGACCGGGGATGTGCATTCGACGACACGGTAGGGGCCTTCGTATTTGGGCAGTAGTTTGGAAGAGAGGCCAGTTGCAGTGGTAGGGACAGAGAGCCAAACGAGCGCTCCAGGGAGGAACGTGGGCGCAGAAGTGGTGTTGTCACCGCGAATGCTCTTCTGCCGCTCTTGGTTATGCGTAGTGAAGGTCTGGGAGAGCTCACGACACTCCTCAGCAAGTCTGGCTGTGGCAGAAATAGGCGCACATTCAGAGCGATCCGGCTGTAGGGAAGTATCGTGTCCATGGTGTGCGACGGGTGCCTTCCGTACAGTAAGAAGAAGGGTGAAAAACCAGTAGTGCTCTGAGGGGCGGTGTTATAGGCGTAGGTGACGAAGGGCAGAATGGCATCCCAATTGGTGTGATCGGCGGCGACGTACATCGAGAGCATGTCGCCGAGCGTGCGGTTAAAGCGTTCGGTTAGGCCATTCGTCTGCGGGTGGTAAGCAGTAGTTTGCGGTGAACAGCATGGCACTCTTGAGAATGCCTTCCACGACTTCCGACAAGAAGACACGGCCTCGATCGCTGAGAAGCTCTTGGGGTGGTCCGTGACGCAGTATGAATCGGTGTAGTAGGAAGGAGGCAACATCGCGCGCTGTAGCCGCTGGGAGGGCGGCGGTTTCGGCGTATCGCGTTAGATGGTGAACAGCGACGATGGCCCAGCGGTTACCAGCCGAAGTCAGAGGAAGTGGTCCGTACAATCGATGCCCACGCGCCCAAACGGACGGTTAGGGCAAGGTAATGGTTGTAGACCTGGTGGCGACACGTGCTTTGCAGGTTTTCGGCGTTGGCAATCGAGGCAGGAGCGAACGAACTTCTGCACGTAGCGGTACATCCCTCGCCAGAAGTATCGTTGTCGAATGCGGTGGTAAGTTTTGGATACCCTAGAGTGCGCGCATTGCGGGTCAGAGTGGAAGGCCTCGCATATTTCAGAACGCAGACTGCGGGGTATCACTAGTAGCCACTGGCGGCCGTCGGCGTCGTAATTGCGTCGGTGCAGTAGGTCGTCGCGAACGGCGAAATGGTGGGCTTGACGACGCAACGCGCGAGTGGATGGTGTTGCGGACGGATCAGTGAGCAAGTCGATCAGCGAGGTGATCCATTTATCCTTGCGCTGTTCGGTAGCGATGGTGTGACATCGATTGAAGCAACAGCTATGTGAGATACTGAGCAAGGGGCATTGTCGTCAGGCAAGGGAGAGCGCGAGAGGGCGTCGGCATCAGCATGCTGGCGTCCGTTGCGGTACAGCACTCGGATGTCGTAGTCTTGCAGGCGAGTGCCCAGCGGGCGAGACGGCCTGAGGGATCCTTCAGTGACGACAGCCAGCATAGTGCATGATGGTCGGTGACATCAAATGGGTGGCCATACAAATAAGGTCGAAACTTGTAAGGGCCCAGATGATCGCCAGGCACTCTTTTTCCGTGACCGTGTAATTGGTCTCGGCTCTGGTAGCGTACGGCTTGCGTATGCCACGACATATTCGGGGAACCCTGGTTGCGCTGCGCAAGGACAGCGCCGAGGCCTACACCGCTGG